>NW_024884833.1:6402669-6557181 GCF_019232065.1 Centrocercus urophasianus | reverse complement strand
TATAATGAACCAGTAGGCTACAGGAGTTAATAATCTGAAATTTTTATGGCTCACCATTTGGAATGTCCAGGTTTTGTTTTCAAAAAACCATATGTGTAGAACTATGACAGATTTGCTGTAGCTACCTGACCTCAGATGATACTAATGTCCAAGCCCTGTAGATTTCTCTTTAGAGAGCCATCCTGTTTCTAAATATATAATCTGCATGCTGAGGCTGTTAATGATCCAAATAATTCTTTAATACTTGTCTAGAAACTGAGTTATCTGAGGAGTCCATCTATTTTTTTTAAGTGTCAGCTTTTTAAGAATGTGTGTTGTACAAATAACAGAAATACAGAATATATAAGTATTTCAAAACTGAAACTTTTCCTAACTCTAAAAAGAAAATTTGTGCAATTGCTGAATTCCAACTTAATGCGGTGAGTCAGAATTCTGTACTCTAGGGAGAAAATGGCAGCTTCCAACTATGGGAGAAAGATCCTTAGCAGTGTTTTTTGTTTCTTTGCTTTTATGTGTGAAGATAGGACAAAACCTCATCTTCCATACTTCGTTTCTGCACAACATACCTATGTATCATTTTCTTGCATGAGTGAGTGAACAGAACTGCTTGTTTCAACAAAATATTTCCTTAAACTCTGTAATAATGGGTAATCTTGTATCTGCTTTTGCTGAAAGATTAATTCGTTTTAATGCAAGTGGTATTCTCTGTGATGAAGTTGGTGGATTTAAAACATTTCATTAAGTGCAATTTAAAGGAGAACAATCTTATTTAACAATCCTCTTGATTGGTTTTGTTAGAGAAGATAGAGAAAATGAATTTGTCTCTATCGTTATCTGCAGTACAGGCTTATGGTATTGTCCTGGCTTCAGTGGGGATAGATAATTTTCTTTATAGTGGCGAGTTTGATGCTGTGTTTTGGATTTAGGAGAAAACACACTAAGCAGTGCAGCACAGAACCAAGGGTATTCCAGCTTCTCACACTCTCATGCCAGCAAGGAGGCTGGAGCTGAGGGGGTGGGTATGAGGAGCTGGAAGGAAACAAAAACCAAATTGTGACCCAAACTGACCAAAGGTGTCCCATACCAAATGGCATCATATTGAACTATAAACAGGGGGAGTTGGCCAAGGAAGATTGCACCGCTTGGACACTGGCTAGTCATCAGTCAACAAGTGATGAAGAACTGCATTGTGCATTACTTGTTTTGTGTGTTATTCTTATCTGTTTAATTTTCCCTTTTATTTATGTCCTTTTAAATGGTTTTTATCTCAACCTTTCTACCTCTTTTTTTTTTTTTTTTTTTGTTCTTCGTTCTCTCCCTTGTTCCACTGTGCAAGAGTGAGCAAATGACTGTGTGATGCTTGGCTACCTGCTGGCTTACACCACAATAGATATTTATATGCGGCTACACATTTTGTTACTTTTGCCCTTCCTTGTGTTCAGCTGTGCTGAACCCAGCCAAAACCCTAGGTAAGTTGAGGTTACATAGTATTCACAAGGCCAAAAAAGTTCTCTTACTGTGATTCACAATAGCTAGTTGCAGTTGACTTTGTCCTGACAACAAGATGGATGCTGCTGTTTTCTGCCTTGTTGGTCTTTGAATTTCTGTCTCGTATGTTCTCGTTTACCAATCTGGGAAATGAAAAAGGGAAACAAGATTAAATTTATGTGCCTGTGTGGAATGTTACTTCACAACATTTGCTGAATAGTTGATAATTTAATTTTTTTTTTTTTTTTTTTTTTTTTTTTTTTTTTTTTTTTTAATTACATGAGCCTATGGAAAAGGAAGGAAGTAAGTTTTGACTTAAGTTACCTGCATTATCCTTCTCAGAATTGTAGTTGCAGTGTTGACATATGCCGAAGTTACAGGCAAAAACAAAAAGTAATACTTATTACCTAAGCATGTCCCTTAATATTCTCTAGGCTATCACAACATCTTTTGAACAGTGTTGACTGCAGAAAGATTTATTTTGAGCTTATGTTTAATAAATAAATGAATAAGCAAAGAAATTGAAACCCTGGCTTGAAAAAGCAGTGGATAGTAAATAATAGCCCCTCTTGACTTGTACTGACTGGAGAGTTAAAATATAAAGCATACATATCAATACCCTAGATGTGCTACTGAATGTGCTAACCATAGAGTACTATTCTACGATTGGTTGAGTTATCTCTGGTTCCTGAGGTTTATCAGTTTGTACTTAAGAGCCCTTGAAATCAAGACAGGCAGTTAGACCCTCGTTTCAGCAAAAATGTTTAGTCAGCCTTCCAATTTACTGCACACTAGGTAAAGCAGAAGCTTGAAGTTAAAAACTGAACATCATAACACCTTTTCCTTTCTCCATCCTTCCCGCGATCCACATTACTCCTTCATTCTTGACACCTCTTTCTCTTCCTCCTCCATGAGCAGTACAAGGGAGAACTTAACAGTTCTCTGTTGCTCCTTCCTCTTCTAAGCTTTTGCCTGATTCAGTGTGGGTTCTGTCCACAGATCATAGTTCAAGAACTGTTCTAGTGTGGGCTCTCCATGTGCTTTAGCCCTTCTAGGTATATCCACCTGAACTGGTATGTGGTCTTCTCTGGGTTATGTATGAATATCTCTGGAACGGTTCTTTCCACTGGCTGCAGATAAATATCTTCTCTGACACCTGGAGCATTTTCTCTCCTTGCTTCCTCTCCAATTTAGGTATTCGCACTGCAGTTTCTTAACATTTGATTTTCTCCATCTCAGCCTTAAATCTTTTCCTGGAGGCATAACTAGCTTTGCTTTGACATTCAGCTATGTCCTGCTGTGAGGCTGGTGGAACTAACTGGAACTCACTCTGTCCAGTATGGGTCTCTTTTCTGAGGTCACCCCTGCCACCACACCTTGCCACCCTTGCCCAATAATCTTCTGTTGTATTGCTTTATTGGAGAGCAAAGGCATATACACATTTCTGTATTTCTGTATGGGTCATCAGTGGCTTGCAGATCTTTCTGGAGCAGATAGAATAGACATTCAAGTGTTCTACCAGACATTGCTTGGGACAAGGGGAAGAAGCCTAAGTACGCAGTGCCATATAAAAAACTGTATTAGAAGAAGTTTTGCAGTTTTCTGAGGGTGCATTGTAGTTGTATGAAAGTGAAGGATATAATTTATTCGTTCAATAGTGGATGGCCGAGTGATTTCATTAACTCATTCCTTGTTGAAAAGAAACAAGGATACTGTTTGCTGTATGAATTTTGTTTTCATACTAAAGTGATTTGCAGGTTACTTAGTTGAGATTGTTGGTAGTTGACTTAACATGCTTTCCTTCTTGTAACAGATTATGGTTATGACAGATGGCACATCGTTCTCTTCAGGGCAGAGCCTGCATCTCCCCAACCTTCCTAGTAACTCCCTATCTTTTTCTGAAGTGAAGAAGAAATCATCTCATGGGCCAAAGGTGAGATTTAATTGGATAGAAAATATTTGAGCCAATAAGGCTTTTCCTGGGAAATAACATGAGAAGAAAGATGTCTCTAGGTATTTTTTAGATCGTGACATAATCCAGTGATATCAATAGGTAAGAACATTTATTTAGTGTAAACTTACTGTTAGCTGCATCAAAATAATGCAGACCAGGGATGTAAGTGAGAATTGGTGCTAGGGGAAGTATTGCTTTATTAGATTTTGAACAACCACAGGTATTTTCCTCTTTTCCCAGATGGAATACTAATTGTCTGTTGTAGTATTAGGAGATTCAGGGATGGAAATGGGATTTCTGTTTTTAATTACTAGCCTGAGAAACAAGGAAGTGCTTCACATTCATATGTTCAGATGTCACCAGAATCTTGTTTATTGTTTAGAAATATAGTGACTTGTGTTTACAACTTTGTGTTTCAAAGTAGTTTATCTTTCATTAGTATGGGATATTGGCAGATGTTAGTATTTGTATTTGTAGCAGATATTAGTATTTGTATTAATGTATATGTATATGGAAATTTCAAAATTGACTTGTTGCTAGAAGTAGCTTGGCACTGTAAGCTTGCCAAAGAGTCTTTGTTTCGGCTTGCTAATCATAGACCCATTCTGTTTATTTGTGATAAAAAATTTCCGTTATACTGCAGAAGTTTTTCCTCAAACTATTTTGCAATTATTTCATTTTCAGTTTTTTAAATTAGTTTTTTCTCCCAACGTTTAAAATAGGTCTACAGGAGGAAAAAAAAAAAAATAGTGTTTCCATTCACTCTTATTTTCCCCACCAAGTTTGTGTTGCAGGTTACTGGTAGAACATTTTTTACTTTCTGGAACTAGGGATGGGCTCTCCAGACATTTAGCAAGCATTAGAGGTGCTTCTAGAATTAATCCATAATGCACTGTACTTTACTTTTGAGACAATCCTCTTCTTGTCCGCATCTCTTCAGTCAGTTAGGGATGATTATTTTGTTGAAATTTGCAGGGTCAGTTGACGTTTCTGTCCAACGTTTAAGTTTTCTCTTTTTTTCTGTCTTGTAGGACCTCTGAGTTGTCACCCTCTCAGAGATCCATCTCACTGTATAACTACAGAATTGAAAAAAATGCAATGAAATGCTCAATATAAACAATAGTAAATGCGAAGAAGGAAAACCTTCTTAGTAGAGGCTTTCTGTTAAACAGCGTTTACTACTGAGATGTTGCATGTCAAATCATGTCTGACATACCCAGGCTGGATCCACAGTTTCCATTCCGTATAAAGGATAGGCTCTAGCTAAAGTTGAAGAGGGGATCACGGTATGGCACTCAAGCTCTGCCTGAAATATCAGTAGGACGACGTGTTTTACACTGGCCCTGAAGTAATTCTGTTACCAGTATATGATTGATATGATGATCTTTTGTTGTGATTTTTTTTCCTGAAATTTAATGATCATAGTTTAGGAAATGTGAACTAATCTTTATGCTCACCTTAAAATGTTTCTTGAGGGCCATATCTGATTCTTAAGCAATAAAAACTAACCTTTGTCTTGCAAATGACAAAAGGCAGTAATAACTGCTCATGCTTCACAGCTTTGTAATAGTTTCTCTATCAATTCTTATATGGTCATTTACTGTTTCTTTTTTTCACCCTGCAGTTTAAAGTTTCTGACATGAATCTTGTGTCTGCGTTGTTTATTTCTTTTTTTATCTTAAGTTTTACATCTCATTTTTGCAGGACCCTACTAAGATTCTGAACATAAATAGCAGTAGTGGCAGTAGTAACAGTTTTTCAAAGCCCCACAAGTTAACAAAGGAGCACAAGGAAAAAACTTCTAAAGACTCAAAAGAACAAAAAAGTGCCTTCAAAGAACCTTCCAGGGAACACAATAAATCTTCCAAAGAATCCTCTAAGAAACCCAAAGAAAATAAACCACTAAAAGATGAAAAAATGGTTCCTAAGATGGCCTTCAAGGAACCTAAATCCATGTCCAAGGAGCCAAAATCTGAAAACACCCCCATCCTTACCATCACAGGTGGACAGCAAGAAAAGAAGACTCCTACAAAAAGGCCCTCCATTCTGGATTCTGATGAACCTTCTACAAAAAAGAGAAAAAAAAGTGTGCCAGAGTCATTATTTAAAAGCTTTTCTAATGCTCCATCACTAATTCTTACTTGTTCAGCTGACAAAAAGCAAACAAAGGACAAGTCTCAGCTTAAGATGGGGAGAGTCAAAATTGAAAGTGATACACTGGAAAAGAAGACATCTACTCTGCCACCATTTGATGATATTATAGACCCCAATGATTCTGACATGGAGGAAAACATGTCTTCTAAATCTGAAGTAAGAGCTGTTTTGTTTCTTTTTGTATGTATAAAGCATTTCTAGTCTGCAGGATTGTGTGCCATATTTGTATTTCAGCTGAAGGGTGTTGACTACTGGCTGTGAAAACTTATACATATTGTGTTCGAATTGTGTTTCCTAATCAAGTGTATGTAATTTATAAATGTCAGCATTATGACCAATGACCAAAGGGGAGATGGTTATAAGTAGTGTTCTTTTGATCTTGTTCTTTTTTAATTTCATGGTTTTTTTTTTTTTTTTTTTTTTTTTTTTTTTTTTTTTTTTTTTTTAAGATCGAAGGGAGTTGGTTTGAATACTTATATCTCACATGCTAAGGTTTTTATGGTCAGACACTAGATAATTCAGTGAATTTGGGAAAAGACTGAAGTAATATTGTATTGTTTGTTATTTTTCTGCTAAAACGGGCAGTTCTGTAAATGATGCCAGCTTACTGGACAAAGAGTTCCTTGAAAGGGGGGAATCTATCCAAAGTTAATAGACTCAATAGACTCAACAAGAAAGTTTTTTTTAATGGAGGTTTGCTTTCCTGAAAATATTTCTTCCATGCCTGCTCATCTGTTTCAAGCACAGTATTCTTTTGATGATTAGGATTTAAATCATTCTCCTGGCAGGGTTCAGCTTTAGGAGCATCTTTTATCGATACATGAGTAGAGACGGAAGAGAATAGGAAGAGAAGACCTGTTTGGTGTCTTCATTTGTACTTAAGGCTTGAGGCAGTAAGCAGGATGGAGAGAAAATCTGACTAGTTTAGCTTATTCAACAGCTCTTTGATTTTTATTATATTTTCTGCCTCCACTACTGCCTTCAGATTCATAGCTGTGCTTGCACTCTCTGGAACTACATCTGTGAGGATGTAGCAATGGTTAGGTTCTTCATAGAAACATGTAGCCGGGAAAGATCTCACGTCTGTTGAGTTTCTAAATGGGCATTTTAATGCATGAAGAGTTAAATCATGCAAAGGCTATACAGTTTGGAAGGTGTGTAAAATGATAGGCCCCTCTCTACAGCACTGTTGAAGTTGTTTTTGTGATCTTCCCTTTAAACCTGAAAACGTTCATACTTAACAGCCTTAGCGTAAATAATATTTAAATGTCTTTAAAATAGAATATTTAGCTTTTTATGAGTCATGGCAATATCCTATGACTCACTACCTACTCTTGATGTAGCCAGCCAATCAGAATCGAGTTTGATTTTACATTTCTTATTTACTCAGGTACATAAGACCTTCACATTCTACATAAGACCTTCAATATTCTTCACACAGGAAGGAATTAAGAAAAGCAACTGCAGTATAACTGGAATCGTACACATGCAGATGTTGCAGATGTGTGTGCTGAATAGCAGCTTGCAGATGATTTAATTGTTAATGTGTGTTGCCATCTTTGTATTGCAACCTCCTGCCTTTTATCAATGTTATAACGTTCACACTCTTGTCTTTTTCATAGATTACACAAATCCTCTTGTCCTGCTGTTTGTCATCCAACTGGAATGCTGCCACTGCAGGACATGAGCGGTGCCTTAATTCTGTACTAAAGCAGATTTTGAGTTTTCTAGTTTTTCACACCTCTTTTATTGAAAAAGTAAAGTACTAAATTCCACTCAGAGAGAAGAATCTACAGATATGGGCTCTGGTTTATATTAATATTGACATCCTGAATCATGGAACAGTTGGCTCTTCACTGGGAGGGCAAGTATGGTCCATGTCACTGTATGGGTGAAAACAGCTTTGGGAACATGCTTACCAAAAAATCAAGATGACTATGGCTCTGGTCAGTGATTAGATAATATTTAGAATACCAGTAATATATTTATTTATAGGAAATATATCTAAAAATCCTGGCAAAGTACCTGAAGGTACCTGTGGATTCACACTTTTATGGGAGAGCTGGGAAGTGTGGTTAACTAATATCCACAGAATTTCATGAAGTCCTTCTACGTTTTGTTAGTTTTAACCAAGGAGCACCATAAGAGGCATTTGAGCAATGTTATAATGTAATAGAGGTAATTACGTGATGGGAAAATATGATTGTGTTGGTGGGTTTCTAAGTATTTCAGAGAAAAAAAAAATACAGCTAACTCAACAAATGATACATGCTATAAACAAGGTAATATGGAAAAAAGATTGAAAAGTTGCAATGTTTATTAGAGAGTTTTACTATGTCAGTAGTTACGGTCTGTTTGTGCATTGTGATATTAACCATTTTAGTTGCCCGGAGCTGGGATGATGTTTCTTCAGTGGCAGGCTCTGACATAATAGCATGTTATAAAATTCATTCCAATCTTATTTACTTACCTGATGTAATCACAAGACCTCTCAGTTTTTCTGCTGTGACCTTGGGAATATGAAGAGTACCCATTTGACTGGGAGCTGTCAGATATTGTCCTTGTTTTCAAGAAAGCAGACCCTGATACCTACATCAGTCTCACTTCAGTGCCTGATAAAATTTGGAGGTCATTATGTGAGTTGCTGAAAAACACCTAAAAGACTATGCAATTATTGTTCATAAACAACGCAGGTTCTTGAGGGGAAAGTCTTTTTTTATGTAGTTAATTACATAGAAAGTTAATTACTTTCTATGATGAGATTACCCACATAGTTGACCAAGATAAGGCAGTTGATATAATCTTTTTGAATTTCAGCAAAGCTGTTTCTCACAGTATCCTTCTGGACAAAAGATCCAGTGTAGCAAGTACATACTAAAACAGGCTAACAGTTGAATGATGGATTGGACTCAGAGGTTATAATAAATGGAGTAACATCTGACTGGTGAGCAGTAAATAGAAAGGTTCTGCAGGGCTCTTATTTTTTTTGTCCAGTCCTCTTTAATGTTTTTATCTCGATTCAGGACTCAAACACGTAGTAAGTAAGCTTGCAGAGGACACCAAATTATGGGTAATTGTGAACTTCATCAGGTGTGGGAAGGCCTGGCAGAGAGAACTTGACAACTGGAAGACTAGGTGATCGCCAAGCACATGAAATTTAGTAAAAGTACCATATCCAGGGGTGTATCAAACACAGCACTGCTAGACATTTAAGAGAAGGGATTGTTCTGCTCTGCTCTGCAGTGGGGTAGCCTCACCTCCAGCACTGTGCACAGTTCTAGGCACCACATTATAAGACATAAAACTAGTAGCATCCAAAGAAGACATACGAAGATGGTGGAAGGACTAGAGGGCAAGACTTACGAGGAGCAGCTGAGGTTCTTATGTGTGCTCAGCCCAGAGCAGGGCAGGCTGAGGGAAGGCCTTGTGGCAGCTGCAGCTTCGCATAGGGGGAGTGTAGGGGCAGTTCTGAACTTTGCTCTCTGGTGACAGTAGCATGATGTGAAGGACTGGCATGGAGCTGTTTATTCCCTGTAAATACTGGAAGACTGCAGCGAGGTCTCCCTGTGGCTTCCTCTTTCCTGGGCTGAACAAGCACCTTAGGGCCAAGTTCCTTAAGCCTGTGTTCACAGGAGAGGTGCTCCAGCCCAAGGATCATCTTTGTGGCCCTCCTCTTGACCCTCTCCACCAGCTCCACATTTTTCCTGACTTGGACAGTGAGTGAAAACATGGAGGATTTATAGTTTTATTGAGGTGCAGGAATATTAGCTCGGGTAGGAAGCTCTAAAGATCATGCTTTTAAATTCAGTAACAGGATGTTTTAGTTGAATTACACTTTCTGTTTGCTTTCTGTATGGGACAGTGCAGCAGTATGATTAAAAAAATAAAATAAAAATGAAGACATGACCTTGTTTTTGCTCTCTGGCCATGAAATATGGTGATGTTCTCATAATATTTATGTAAACTGTAGGCTTTGTGAAATAGGGAAATACAAAGGTTTAGATCCAAGGGAGGTGTCTTCCAAGGCCTTGGAAGACAGCTGTCCTTTCTGAATGGTGCAGTGGTTGCAGAAGAGATCCTTTGATACTTTCTGTACCCATTTTTATAGGTTTTGTAGGGAGAAAAAGTAGTACACGCCTCTCTCTGTTGCTGCAGCAACACAGTGGCATCAAGAAGATCAAACAGATTGTGTATGCTAATTTGCTGGTCAGTGTTGCTCATCTTCTCACTCGTCTGCAATTGCAGTGATCTGAAACTCTCAAAGTTCACTATGTGTGAAGGCAGAGTTTGAAGACACACAGCTCTGTTTTATGAATTTCTGTCTCCAGCCCAATTATTTTGTGCATAATGAGTGTTCTTCCTGCAATTATAACATTGTGATTAGTAGTAGGAGCTTTTTTGGAATGCCTAAGCCTATTGGAATACAACCGACGAAGAAAAGCATGCTAATAAACTGTGACAGCTCACGAGTAAGGACTTTTCATTTTTAAGTAGAGTTACTTTAGCCAAACCATTTGCCTTCAGTAAAATACAAACTCCTTAGTAAGTCAATTACCAAACAATGAATATATAGCAGTGATGTTATAGACTATGGGTTGTATTTAATTAACTGCTTGTGTGTCTTTAAGCAGTCTTAAAGTTGCAACATGAGCACCTTTTTAAAGTAATCCATAAAATGCCACTTTAGATCTGGAGTCAGGTTTGTTAATTTAACTATTACATATGTGCAAGAGTATCTGGAAAATGCCTTTTTGTTTTTTAAAACCTCCAGGCCCTTGTTAGCTGAAAAATCCTGCTATTAACCAGGGCTGGGAGCCAAAGATAGATCTTTTTCAGATAACACAGTTTAGATTCATAGTAGTTGAAGACAGCTCCACATGGTATTTTTTGTTAACCCATATAGTTACTGCAATCAGAAGTAGGTGTTAGCAGAAAAAATATTGTACAGTCCAAGATGTTTCCCTCCAGATTGTATTCAGAAATAAACAGTGGCTTAAGATGATCTGTTCTGTTTGCAGAAAGGCTAGGCAGATGGTAGGCAGAAGCCTGAATGGCCATCAGTGCCTGTTAGTGCCATGGTAGTATGGCACCGTTTAGCTGCTGTATGGGGTAAGAACAGAGCAAACCCATCTTCCATCTAGAGTTAAGAAAAAGCACCAAGGTCAGCATGTGGTATGGAGGAAGAGAAAACCTCCACAGTGGTGGACACCTTTGGCCACTGCAGAATTTGGACTGACTGCTTTCCCTGGTTTTAAGGCTGGCCTGCCCAGAACCCCTTCAGAAAATCTGTCAGCATTTGGGACAGTGGGACCAAGGAAAATATAGGAAAAAAGTCAAGTCTCTGAACAATTGTTTGGAGACAACTTGATACCTGGCAGAGTATGTCCTTCAATTCAGATTTATCATTTGTTCAGCCAGGCTATTAACCTTCAAAAAGTCAATAGTTGTATACATGTTAGAAAATATGTAAGGTTTTTGAAAGGTTTTAAACTTTTAAGAATCTTTTCTCAGGGAATGTGTTCCCAATGGTATACATTTTTCTGGGAATTTTTGGTGTAAATAAGATATCTTCCAGAGTAGGAGTAGAGGAAGAAATTGGTCAAGTAGTGAGGAAAAACAGGGAAACCTTAGTAAATTAATTACCTGACATCTGTTTCCTAAACAGAAACTTTTGGCTATTTGAAAAGCGGAGGCCTTATGCCACTTTCACACACACTTTATTATTTTATCCTTCACTGTAACAGTGCTGAAGCAAGATTCAGAATCAGAATTTTGTGAAATAGGAAATGGTTTCATAACTAAGAGAAGAGAGGTTTAGGTTGGACGTACGGAAGCAGATGTTTCCAGTATGTACGGTGAGGCACTGGAACAGGTTGCCCAGAAATGTGGCAGATGTCCTGTCTCTGGAGAGACAGTGTCCCAGTTCATTGCTGGGGAGGTGGAACAGATAATATTCAAGTGCCCCTTCCAACTCAAAAGATTCTACTGAGCCTATTTTCATCAGCTGTAGTCACAAAGGGAAAAATGTTTTTGCTTCACTTGTAGAAGATATTAAACTGCTTCTATGTGATGGGATGAATCGCTGCAGGATAAGGATGCAGTGAGATCAACAGGCAATGATTCCATCATGGAAGCAAGCTGGTATATTGTGGTTTTATTGCTATAGTGTGTTTGGAATTCACTGACTTACAAAAATAGTAAGGATTTAGAAATTAAGCAGAGGAGAGAAATTATATAGATATGGCTAAAGTGTCCATGTTACTACAATCTTGAAAAATGTAGGAAATTTTACATTTTTAAGGCGAAGTCATGGGTATTACATTTTTTTTTTTTAAATTTTAGAAACTATCATATTATGACATAAAAAAGTGGGAGTATCATCATATTAGGCTACTGGTTTAGTCTTCACTATGTGACCATACTAACTGCATCTCCTTAAGTGTAGACTAATCATGTAGATTAACCCAATCATTTGCATAAACACTGTTGTTATTTTTTTACTGGGGCCACCTTTTCTGTATTTCAGCCCCAGAAAATTCTATTCTCCCATTAGCCCACAGCAAGTAAGCATTTTATTGAAGTGTATGCAGTGCCACTATTCTATTATTTTAGTGCTTTTCTGGCATAAATGGCTGGGACAGAAAAATCATGGCAGTTTTGGGGCTGAGATGATTGTAGCAAAAATGCTATAAATGTGCTATTTTACTCATGATCATGTGAAATCTCCGTGGTATGGACTTCATTACTTTTAAATTGCTTTATCTGCTTACATCTATTATGTTGTAATCCAGGGAAATGGTTCCATATAACTACTATAAAATCCAACACCTGTTAGTTACCAGCTGAAATAGTTTAACTATGTCTTGTTAGATCTAACTGAGGCTTTTATGACTTTTCCTTCTTTCCTCCTTTTTTTTTCTTCTTTTTTTAAATGCGGAATTGTCAAGTTTACAGTTGTACATGACATTTTTCCCAAAGAAAACTTTTGAAAGTTTAGTGTAAGGCTAGTGAAAAGACAGCAGTCTGGCCTGTGTTTTTCTTCTCAGACAGTCATCATGATGTAGTTCTGCATATGTATAATACACATGAACTTTTGTGAAAGCGCAGCACAAATGTGTGATAATGTTAGCACAGAGCAAGCCATTTACATGGCTTTTATTTGTTCTGGGCACTCGAGAATTTTTTTAGGGCATAACAAAGCTTTTTATATTTTTTTCCCTGCATCTTTTCACTGAAACTCTGGAAAACACGGAGATGAAAGCTGAGATCCTAATGTAACTGTTTAAATTCCAGGAGTCAAGTTTGAGCAAACATTAAATATAATAAAACTTGCTGTAAAAATGGACAGGGTCAACACCAATGGCATGGAAAGTGCTGCTTTCATACTCTGTTGAGCCTGCTGTGAAATTTTGGGAATATCTGTCGTTTTTTTTCCCCCCTTGGGACATGGATTTTAGGAGCCTGTGATCTACAATAGCTAAGATGATATGTAAGCTACAATGGTACTCTGCAGCAGCAATTTAGAAGAGAAGCTGTTTTTTCCAGATGTTTAGGTGTGTGTTAACTTGATATGTATGACTTTCATAGATTTTTGCACACTGAGTATTTAGTTTAGGGCTGTTTTGGAAGCACTGTGTAGAGTTCGAGCTAAACAAGATGAGAGAGGAACTACAGTGTATTTGCGATGTGTGTACGTACCTGCTGAGGAGACCTGCTCTCTAATGGTATGGAAATGTACCAGAGTGCAGAATAACATGGAAAAAAGGACATAAACATGTAGTTACATGGTTCTCCAGCTGTTTCTTTGTCAATGTGAGTGTGTGGATTTCTCTAATACCTAGCCTTGGATCTGGGAGAATTTAAATGAACAGCCTTCTTACTAGACCAAAAGTGACATCAAACTGTCTATTTACTCTCCAGAATGGTGAACTGGAATGGCATCAACATCTGTCCTTCTCAGCACTGATACGTAAGATAGGGCACAGCAGAGAATAGGGCAACAAAAGAAAATAAAGAATTTTTTTCTTCCTGCATGGCAGCTGTGAGGGCTGACCAGACCAGTTACCACCCAGCTTCTTTTATAGCTATTAGTTCAGTCATACAAGAGAAAACACAGATCAGTTGAGCAAAACAGTCTAATCGGCTTTAAAACCTAGGCTGAGTTTTCTATTTTTTATGTAGTTCTAAAACTGAGAGTTAGACTTTTATTTCTACAACACATTTCTCTCCTCTGTGCCCAGTGGGTTTGTGAGAGCTTTGCGTATAGAATTTTTGTTGAAAAAGTAAAGAAGTTGTAAAGTCATATTCTCAGAAAATCAGCACTTAAATATTGCTTTCTAGCTTAATTTGGCCCTTCTGTGTAAGTAGTCATCATTCTTTCCACCCAGGACTTTTGTGACTCTGTGCTTACAGATGCAGAGAACTCAACACGCAAGTAATTTATTCAGGATGTTTTCATCTTTCATCAGTGGCCCTCATACTTTGGTTTGTTTTTATAATACGTAAATGAATTTGTATGCATAGTTCAGACTTTGAATGGAATGTAGAGCTGTTAACTTCCCCATATTGTGGTGTTCATCCTGTATTAATGCTTCATAAATATTGAAGTTTTTTTGTACAGTTCTGGGAAAATGTGATCCAGATAAACACAGATTTTATTTCCAATTTTGAGATGCCCAGTACTTTATACAGCCATGTCTTTGATAGCCATACCTTCTTCACCTTTAGAACAGAGTTCTTATCTGTGTTGGTTGGAGTCCTCTAACAAGAACTTGCATTAGTTTGTCTTCAACTTCTTCCAGCTATGTTAAGGACCATGTTCACACTAATGGTAATGTGCATTTTTGGTGTATTTTAACTTTATGCAGTATCTTGTTGGCATAGTATTCTTGGAAACCAGTGTTCAGCTGCTTTACATCAGAAGCAGTAATCTTTTATCTTGTGCTTTGCTTTTCTGTATGTTTTCAGTCACAAAATCCTTGAGATTTTTCAGCAAAAATACTCCTACAGACAACAGATGTAATAAGTGCTTCATCCTTTAAACTGCAGTGTGCAATGTATCACAAAACATATGATTTTTTAAAAAATTGTGTCAGAAGGGTAGGATGCATTAAAAAGAGTGTGGCAGCAGGTAAAGAGAGGTGATCGTTTCCTTCTCCTCTGCCCTGGTGATGCCACATCTGGCATACTGTGTCCAGTTCTGGGCTCCTCAGTTCAAGAAAGACAGTGATCTCCTAGAGATTGTCCAGAAGTGATCAGGAGTCTGTATCATCTCCCTTATGAGGAAAGACTGAGAGATCTGGGACTGCTCAGTCTAGGGAAGGCCAAGAGGGTATCTTGTCAGTGCTTAGTAATGTCTAAAGGGTGGATATCAAGAGGATGAGGCCAGCCTCTTTTCAGTTGTGTCCAGCAACAGGACAAGGAGCAGTGGGTACAAACTGGAACTCAGGAAGTTCCATCTGAACACAAGGAAAATCTTTACTGTGGAGATGAGAGGGCACTGGATCAAGCTGCCCAGGGAGGTTGTGGAATCTCCTTATCTAGAGATATTCAAAATCTGTCAGAATGCTTTCCTGTGCAACCTGCTGTAGGAAACCTACTTTAGCAGGGGCTTGGACTGGGGGATCTCCAGAGGACCCTTCCAACCCCTGCAGTTCTGTAAAGAGATTTATACACAGGAGAAAGCTGTCAAAAGTATTCTTTATATTGCCATTCTTTGAGAAGGAACTGACTACTTATCACTGTCCCTGGATCTCTCCCCTGTCTTCTGAAGTATGTATTAATTTAACACTGTTTATTCTGATCAGTATAGCGTTCATCTCATGGAATCCTTCTCCCTCAAAAGAGTTTACAAGTATTGTGTAATATTTCTAAGTACTACAATTGGAGAATCTTAGTATTATATTATTTACTGGTGGTAGAATGTAATGCTGATTTAGAGCCAAACATCCCCAGGACTGCATGTTATGGATTATAGTTACATTGAGCTTCTCTTACTTTCTCCCCAGAGATGATCCTGGAGAAGCATTGTACTGCTCAGCAGATTCAGGGTCATGTTAATCAACAAATAGCCTCATCCCCACCAATTCATTAAGAATTTTTTTAAGAAACAAGACTATAAATAAAGGCAACTAATTGTAGGTCACATGTTCTGCCAAATGATTGTTTTAATTGGTAAAATGTCCTCCACGCATTAGTATGTATTTGTATATGGGCATGTGATGTTTTTGTTTTGTTTTCCTTTTTAAAGTGAGTAACACAATAATATGCAAGAGAAGGTTCTGTTGGTATGTGACTTGTATGTTAGTTTTCATTGTGATGGATCAACTTCCATTTTAGTTACCTTTCTCTCCAAAACAATATTCTTGCATTTTCTGTTAAAATCTTACACTTCAAATTGCTTTTCCCAATAATTTTTTTGGTTCTTTAAACATAATAGTTAGAAATAAATATTTCTTGTTCTATAAGAACAGAATTAATTCAACTTTTTGCTCAGTACACTCGTTCTTCCATCTTCTCTGTGAGCTTGCATTCAGTAAGTTAGCTTTCCTCATTGGTTATACAAAGGAATAGTTTTGCCCTGCCTGGCAGGTTAATTGCAATTGTAGTTGCTTGAGAGGAAATGTGGTGGTATAGAACTTGATGGGTGCAGGCTTACAGAACTGTAGATGCTGAAATAGTGTCTTCCCTTGGCTGCGACAGATATGAACACTTGGTGGACATGGTGGGATTACTCTGCTGCTCTCTCTGTTGATCTACAGATGGCTGTGATTACTCTCTTGAAAGCTGAAGTGGTGGTTGATGACAGGCCCCTGTGAGGCAGTAGAAGTTGCAAGTCCAGAAGCTCCATTACAGAAGAGGGCATCTCTTAGTGCAGTATGCCCTTTTCTTGAGAAGACACTTTGGAAAAATGGGAACACAAATAATACTCTGACTGCTTTAACCTCTCAGTGTGTACAGTACAGGGAGACCTCGGTCTTAGGACTGTTCTGCATAAAATCAGAAAATGTGTAGACCTGATGATGGGATGTGGGGTATTACTTTTATATTTTGTGGTAATATGAAGTAATATGCAAGGTCCTCTAGTAGTAGTTCAGAGGAAGGCATGAAAAGCCTCTGTCATCCATGTAGAGATATTTTCTATTTTTTTTTAATGTGAATAAACAGCTTTAAATGATAGACTTTATTTTTAATATTGTTATATGATTCCAAGTAACCACAAAATATTATAGAAACAGTCCTTTTATATGGAACATCATAAACAGGTGAGTTCACCTTAAAACTGTTTCTTGCCTGGGAATAAATTGTTGTCCTACTTATAGAAACAAAAATGTTTTGAGCTAACTGAAGCCAGGAGATTTAGAACTGGTCAAAAAAAAGTACCTTTTCTGGGAAAACTTCAGCCAGAGAGAAGTTCCTTTTCTTGCCAGTTTCAAAACACAGAATCCCTCAGCTGGGCCTAATAAAGAAAGCAGTGTCTCCTGTACATCAGTGTGAAAGCAGTAAAGGGGAATAAACTGAGTGCAGTAACTTGTATCAGCTCGTTGCACTAATGAGCAGTTTGAGTCTGAGCTCTCATTGGCTTGTCTGCCAGAAGAGAAAATGAGTAAAACAGGAAAAGGACATATGACAGAAGCTCTTTGCTGGTGCTGTCTTAAGCTTCTATCATTGAAGGATACCCTTTAGCTCATTTCAGACCCATTAAAAAAACTACTTGGTGATTAGTAACTAGTGGGTAAGAGCAGAAAACTGAAGAGAATAAAGCTATAAATACCTAAGCTCTTGGGGTAGCATCCTGTAAAGCTGTCAAAAACCCTTGGTTAAGTGACAAAAGATACCCTCTGGTAAAAAGAAGAGTCAATGCTATGGGGACTAATCGATTTTTATATATGAAAGGAAGATTTTTAGCTCCTTCTAAAAGGCAGGTCTTTTAATGATGTTCATTCAGAACATCAGAATGCAGAAAAAAGTTTCTTTTCCAGCAAATGACACTTCTTACATACATGTGCTAATCTGAGTGTCTTGGAGTAAATTTTCAGGTAGGGCAGTCTAATAAAATAATGGCTTCAAGTGGCATTGAGCATCCTTTTCAAAAGAGAAGGGATGAGTTGTTTCATTAGAGGTTTCCATGGTTTGACCTCTCAAAGTGCTCTTACTGAAGCAATGAGGAAATTTTATGAGGAGGGTATTATACCAGTGTTATATCTATTCTTAGCTATTCTTGCTTGAGATCCTTTTGCTTAAGATAATGCTGGGACTAAACGTTTGCAGGAATTTCATAATCAGGCCTTTTCTCTCTTTAGTAAACTAGTTCAAAATGGAAGTGGTGAAGTTTACAAATAAATGTTTCTATTTCGGTCCTTTTTTTTTTTTTTTCTATGGCTTTAGAAATTCTTTAAGCATTTTAAGTTGAATATAATGTCATTAGTGTTTGGAATTTTTTAAGAGAATGGATTTTATATATGCTACAGTTCATGTGAATACTAATAAAGGAAAAAATGCAGTTAATGGAAACCTCGCTGGCTGCCAGCCAGTAATTTTGCTGCAAACCAGATGTATAAGGGTAACCTACAACTAGAAGGCTGAAATTCGTTTCCAGAATTGTAATAAGTTTCCATTAACTCCTGTTCTTTACCAGCACAGTCCGTATCATGTCATTAAACATACTTTACAATTAAATTCAGAAATCCAGGCAGGAAAAAATAAATGATTTGGGGTGGGGCCCCCCCCCCCCCCAAGTGTGAAGTGTGAAGTGATACTGCCATATCTTCCAAAATGGTCCAATCATGTCAACAACATTAGAATCAAACTTGCTAGTCAGAAAGGGATTTTATAGTTGTTTGGTTTGTGTTTCTCAGCAGAGGGTTGGTTGCCATGTATACAAATGATATATAGCCATTCAGTCATGGCTGATGGTTAGACTAGATGATCTTAGTGGTCTTTCCAACCTTAATGATTCTATGAGTCTTTGTCTAGAATTTGTATTTTGACTGATTTTTCTGTGAAAGCTTACATTTCAGGAAAGTAGATCTCAATGGTCTTTTTCTTAAACATTCTGCTGTCCAGAGAGGCATCTTGCAGTGTGAAAAAAGGCACTAAGATGCTGTAAATCTGCCTGCTCTTTATGAATGCCAACAATAGGTTGCTTTATGGAGAAAAGACAACTGAGACTGCATACTACTGCTGTTGTTTTTTAGAAGGATTTAGTTCTAGAGAAATCATAAGGGTTTTTTTATAGGCAAGGAGAAACAGAAATCTCTGATTTACCTGTATAACAATTCACAGCAATGCAACTGTATAAGATTAAGCAGGTTTTGTTTTCAGTAGTAGATTTTTCTATTATTACTTCTTGCCTCAAATTTCACCATTCTTTGTGGGTGGACATTTCCTGTCTGTGTTCTGTTAGCATTCCCTATGCCCGTATACCAGATTTGTTCTTCTCTCATGTGCAGTTATGTGTGTGTGTACATACCTAAAACCTGATACACCACCAAAGAAGTATATAGAGGCATACAGTACACCAGCAGGAGGCAAGAATTATCAGAACAATCAGAATAATAATCAGAACAGATTAATTTGTCTAAGAAATTTTTGTGAATTTTAGAGAAGAATATAGTTTAAACAGCACTGGAAAACTATGTATGTGACTGCTTGTAAAATCATATAAGGTTATGTTAATGACTCTGTTCTAAAGAGAGATAAAAATCTAGTTTTCAGTGAGTTAGAATTTTCCTGTGTAATAATGCAGTCTTTCTAGTTTAATCACTGTTGCAGCTTATAGGACCTTACTATGTAAGGAAAATATTGACATAAGAGGAAATCAATTAACAGCATAAAAGTTTGTTTTAACTACTCATCTTAAGTCTTACTTTCTAATGAAGTTGAAAGAGAACTGGTTGGAGTTTTTTGCTTGATCTGTTCAGGTCTTTCTTTTTATGTTCCACTAAAGCATCATTTATTTGGAAAGTGTCATATCTGCAGGGCTAAGTAGCCTTATATCCATGCATTCTGTTATAATGTCATTTAGGCTTACATGTTGTAGAGCCTCTCAAACATGGTAACTTTGTGTTGGGATTTACACTTTACTAAAGCACTGTGTGTTATGTAGTACATATGTATGTTGAGCGCTTTGCAATTTTTATATTGTTTGGCTTGCTGGCACCTGAAGCAAAGATCTGTAAGTATTGCTCTGTTCAGGAGTTCTATTTTCTTCACAGGATGCCTTAAGTGGTAGCTAACAGTAAGTGTTTTAGGCAAAAAAAAAAAAAAAAAAAAAAAAAAAAAAAAAAAAAAAAAAAAAAAGTTCATTATGATGTTATTTATTTTCTTTTTTTCTTTCTTTTAAGTCTGAACAGCCCAGTCCTGCCAGTTCCAGCTCCAGTTCCAGTTCCAGTTTTACACCATCTCAAAACAGCAGACAACAAGGTACCCAGGAAGGGAAAAACAAATATGAAAAGAACATGTGAAATCAATGAGTCAATAAAAACAGACTGATGGCATCTCATTATCACTTTTCTACTGACTTCCATAGGCTGAATTGGCCATTGTTATTCTTTAGAGGCTTTTCCTCAAGTGTTCACAAATCTGACTGTAAGGGCAGAAAAAAAGGGGAGAAGATATGTATCTCTGAGAAAAGGGCACAAAGAATACTCTGAAGCATTGGGTATGTGCCGGTCAACTTTTATGTTAAACCTAAAAGAGTTTGTCTTCTTGAAGCTATCTCTTGCAGGCTCATGTCGCGTGGCACTTGTGTGCCATCCGGAGCCCTGCTCAGGCTGACATGGCTTCTTTGGAAAGTGCAAGGATGTGTATATGTGGGCCCTTTCAAAGAGTCGTGATATTCTGTATTATAAGCAGGCTTTAAGAGCATACAGTGTTTCCTTTGAAAGTGTGATTGGGGAAGAATGACGTTAGAAGTTGACGTTAAGTTTTGGCTTTCTGGCTAATAATTGCAGTTTACTCAGACCTCAGTAAAGAAATGCAATCTTATTCTCAGTGAGCTTTCCAAAGAAATACTTCTGTGGATCAGCTGAGATTCATAATGCACAATGTATTAAACCTCTTAGTCCTCACCTTGGCATTTTCCCCTGCTTTTGTAAGGTTGTACAACTGATACATTCTTAATTAGCTTTTGTTTTGTCCTTTAGATACAGAAGCATTAAAAAAACACAGCCTTTGGGCTGATTAAAATTGCATTTGTTTTATCTATTTATATTCCTCGGTGGTTAACTTGCTTTTAAGGTTATGGAAATACATTCGTATCTCAGGCAGACAGTTTGTTTTTACAAAGGTTTGTGTAGTATGATCTGTATCTGTCCTGGTACTTCTCTGGAGGTGACTGGCACTGAATTTCTAATGTGTTTCTGGCAGCATTACTGCAGGTGAAAGAAAGCAAGAGCTGAAATGAACTGTGGTTGATGGCTGGCTTTAGGCATTTTTTTTATAATGAATGCTAAATAAAACCCTTTCTTGCTGAAACCCCATTTTTGCAGTCATGAAAACATCGTTAGTGATGTGAGCTGTCTATTACAATCCAGTAGGTTTTGATACCAGTATTCCTGTTAGGAAACATTATTTGGGGGAAAATCCCGTTGATGTAGTGTTTTCTTCTGAGCAAACTATTTGTCGGTTTTTCCTGGGACATATATAAAGCAAATCACAGACTGTCTTTCATTTCTGTACCTTCAGAAGAGTAGATGGGAGATTTTCCCTCTGATGGGAGCTATTTTAAAATACATGTATTACATACCTCTTTGATTCCTTGTCACAGTAAATAGCAATTATGCTTTCTTACTGGGAATTTCAGTTAACTAAAAACATCTGTTGCCCAGGTTGTGCATTTGTACACCAAGGAATGAAGCACTAGGCATACTGTGGTATATTTGCCCTGTATATGTTGTGCTCTCATGGAAACTCATGTTTTATTTTCCAACTAAAACTTACAAGGCCTGTTACTCTTTTTCCGTTTGGTTCAGAATCAAGTGCTCACTCAACTGTCAGAACCACTGCAAGATGGGCTTTTTTCACCACTTTCTGGGTAAACATTGGGCTAACTGAAGTTTTTTCAAGTTCCTTTGGCCGCAGGGCTTACTTAGGGTTTTCTGTGTTTCCTTGCCAAGAATATTTTCTCTTGGACAGCTCTTAGTTTTCAGTTTCTTGTGAGCCACTCTGACCTTTTTGGAGAGAACAGCTTCTACAACCCTTCAAAAAAAACAAAAACAAAAACAAAAACAAAAAACTTAAGTACCACCAAGGAGCAAAGTACTAATGGCAGCATGACTACCAGTGCTAGAAACAGAAAACTTTAATACTGCAGATTGCTAAGAAGGCCGACTGAAGTCAACCAGCTAGGTAAGAAATGTCTTGTTCAGAGTTGCAGACTTGATCCTCTGTTCAGTGAAAGCATATTTGAATGGCAGGTTGTTGATTGGCTGGGGATGTCAGTTGTGGCTGTTTGTCAGGAGTCTGCATTCATTTTTTCTTCAAGGCAGAAGAAAAAGCCCATTTCCAGCTTGAGATGGGACTGTGTGCCCCAGAAAGCAGCATGGAACAAGACAAAATGGCCCTCTCCTGCATGTGGAAAAAAGACAGGCAGGGATAATGAATTAGCTCAAACCTGGGAGGACAGACTGTGTGGGGAGAGTGTTGTATGTGTACTGGTTTTCTTCTATTTAAAAATAAAATCAAGGATTGTTTGGAATGTCTTCCAGCTCACTGCCGACACAGCTACCAGTTTCCAAAGTTTTGAGTTGTGTGCTGGTCTTTAATGCAAAGTGAACTATTTTTGTGACACTAAATATTTTTACAAAATTGGGTTTTGGTTGATTATTTTAACTTCCATGTCATTGTCTTTCTTCTCTGCTCTTTCCTTAAGGAGATTTTCTTTTATCCACATTTTTATCTAGTCTCTTCTGTATTATTTTTTTTCCTCTTTGTGGAGAGGAGATGAATACATTCTCAAGAGCTGACTTTGGCCTATGGACTGAAGCAGCCAGAACAGACAGAAGACTACTGTCTTCAACAGAATTTCTACAGTAGTTAGTAGTATCTCTTTGTGCAGTAAGAAAACTAGCCTTTCTAGGTTAGAGCTGGCCTATGGGAAATACCCATATGTTCTTCCCTTTTATCTCTCTTTAAACGTATATTCCTTCTTTGTATGTTTGCAGTCTAATGTTCCTTCCTTACCTTTCATCTCAATTCATTTAGCCCCCTATTCCTGTCTCATTTTTTCATCCCAACAGCCAAAGTTCTCAGTAACAGTGCTTTTGCAAAAGTTGGAAATAGGCAGATTCTTCCTTCAGCCATGTGCTGACCCTCTTGAGAATGTTTCAGAGGAAAATCGCTACTGCTCCTATTAAAATTGGAGAGAGCCTTTTTCCAAGATGTCAAGTGATTAGATAATCTGTCTCCAACTTAGCATTTGCAAATATCTGAGCACTGTTTGTCTCATACTTACACAGAAACAGAAAGCAAAGCACAACTCAGCTGCTTCTGCAGATCAGCAATGGTTGTATGGACAAGAATTCTGTGTAACTTGCCTTCTTTTGTGGTCTGTGGAGTGTCTGGTCCACGAGGACCAGGCCCAGCAGCACCATTTGTGCCTGCTACCACCCAGCCTGAAGGTGTGCAAACACATAAAAGAAACCTTAACCAAACTGCCTCAACTTATAAATATTTTTGTGCAGACTTGGTTGTAAACCATACTCAGCAGTGGCTTTGAAGTCACATACACAAAACTGGCCAAAATTATTTGACCTGTGCTTCGCCAGGTTTTGGGCAATCCACTAAGCTATTACTCCTGAGGAGGGAACACCCTTATTGTTAAAGGGTCAGGCAGAGAGATGTCTGTCTGTTCTTTTGGCTGTGACCAAAGGTAATGCTCCTTGGCTCTGTTCTGCCATTAGCAAATACAGAGTGGAAAGGTTCATCTCCCTTTGGAGAACAGTGGGGAGTTCATTCACATCAGTACTTGTATTTCCTGGGCTGGGAGAGTTACTGATTTTTTTTTATTATTATTATTTTTTTAATTTATTTTTTTTACATATGAACATCAGCAAAGTGCTTATTTGACCTGGAATTGATCCTGAAATAAGGGGAGCTACTAAATCTAAGTTTATCGAAAACAGAAAGTCAAAGTCTGCCTACACAAGTACAAGTTACAGTCAGAATGATTTATTGGACTTTGCTTCTCAGTGTGTGGATTAACCTAACAAATACACCGCTACCAGTAGATCTCTGTAGATCTGTATTGGCAAGTAATACCATCTGATAAAGCAAGAAAAACTAAAACTTAGCAATGTAAAATAACCTTGCTTCTAATATTAATAGTATAGTAATAATAAATTTCTCCTAAACTAAAACATGCATAGAGAGTGCCTGTTTGTCACAGCATTTTATTTACTTCGCCTGTGTTCCAGGGAACCAAACCTGCAAACACTTGAACACAAGTCACTTCATTGTCATGAGTGTCTCCTGAAGCTTCCTGTGTTACCCATTTAAATAAATGATTCATAAATAAATGCCAGCAGCATAAGCCCCCAGTGCATTACTTCATATGTTTAGTATTTGACTCTCCCCTCCCAGTTCAATGCTGGGAAAGTCGCTTCTGTTATCTACAAATCTGGGTAGTAACACTGCAAAGAGAGCTTCATTTGCCTGGTTTTTTTTTTTGTTTTTTTTTTTTAATTTGTTTGTTTCTGTTGTTTCAGGTCCATTGAGGTCTATAATGAAAGATCTGCATTCGGATGACAATGAAGATGAATCAGAGGAACCGGATGACAATGATAATGATTCTGAGTTGGAACGACCTGTAAATACACGAGGAGGAAGCAGGAGTCGTAGGTGAGTGTCTTTTGATGGCAGATAGTTTGGTGGCTAAAACATTTTTCTTATTATTAGTGGAATGAAGTCTAATGTTCTCATAGAGTACTGAGTAGCAAATGGACAAAGTTTAGATTCTTATTTTTAAAGGATGTGCAGACAAACAAAAAACTGTTAGAATCATCCATTCGCAGTACAAATTGTTTCTGTACAAATTCACATGGATATGATGAACCACATTCATCTGACTTTTGTTTCATGCATTTGACTTCAGAGAGCAGTTGTAATTACTCTCTGGTATAAGAGGTAAAATTAAGGAATTTGATTGCTGAGTGAGCCAGCCTGTACATAATGTCACATTGTCACAACCCCTCTGCTTACCAGCTTTAGATTGTTAAATTGGATCAGAATCAGTGAAATTGAATTCAGAGCAATTTCTGCACTGCATATCGTAAATAATAAGTAAAAGTGCAGACAGATGGTAAAGCAATTGTCAGTCACAGAATTTATTCCTTAAAAAAGGGTTCTGCTTCCTAGCTACAATTTCATGTGGGCATTCCAAAAGTCAGCTATTTTTCAGGCAGCTGAAAGCTCTTTCTGCTGAATCCCGGACTCCCTCAAGCTTTTTCATAGTGGATACTTTATCTGCTCCAAACCACTTTGCTAGTTCCACCATTTGTGGGTGCATAGCACCTGAGCAACTCCATCAGCATCAGGTCTAAATGGGAAGGTGATAGGCAAGTACTAGTGAAGGTTAACTGCTTCTCTGGAACACTTCAGCAGCTGAAATCACAGGGAAAAAAAAGGTAAGAAGCCTAGCAGTTTGAGAGTTCAAGTCAGGTTATGTTCTAGAAAGGATTCTTAGGCTCAGCTTAATCGCAGTGTAGAGATTTTATGCCTATTTTTAACAAAACTCAAGGTTGTGTTTTTCTAACTTCTTTTTATCCTCAATTACCATATTTTTTCTTCCAATTAGCAAATATTTCCTGTTGTTCCTCAGCAAATGAAGGGTAAGACTGCTAGAATAAGAGCTTTTTTACATGGCCTTTACATCTCCTGAGATACCAAGTTTTTAAATTTTAGCCGGGAAACATAATGTTATTTATGTCAAGAAACAAAGAACTGTTAATTGAAGCAATTTTCCAAACACAAGCACAGCTTTTAGAAAGTTTTTACAAGTGTAGAAAAATATCTCTGAAAAACATCATCTCTCTTATATGTGTCTGAGTGTCACGGAGTTGATCAGATCAATCTATGTCCGTGACAGGGGCGACAGGCCTCTGCCCTCCCCCCCCACCCCGGTCCCACAAAAAAAATGGGAAGGAAGGAAGGGAGGAAAAGAGCAGCGGCAACAATCTATGGAGGAAAACTTATTTTACTATAATACTGGAATACAAGATAACACAATATATACAATTTAATTGAAATTGAGATTAATAAATCAGACAAGATGAGAGAGAGAGAGAGAGAGTTCCCGGGACCGATTCAAACCTGAAAAGCTTGGAACGGCTAGGAAAGCACCTCCAGCACCCACTGCCAGGCAGCAAGAGAGCGCCCCCCCCACCCGGAAGGGCCAGATCCCGTGACTGCTGTAATGTACAGGGATAGGTAGCTGGGATTGGGGCAGTGACACTTTAATGCCCCGTACACTACATGATGTTTTGATGTGGAATACTGAAACCATAAAAAAAAAAAAAAAAAAAAAAAAAAAAAAAAAAAAAAAAAAAAAAAACAAAAAAAAAAACATAGAACCATGACACTGAGATACAGGTTTACTCCACTTACGAAGGAAACAGCATAAATATTTCAAAAATAGTTAAGTCTTTCTCTAGATGTTAACTGTTGTTAGCTGGACAGTGACTTCTCAGCCCAGTGAAAAGGATGCCATGTTACACTGGACTTTTTCCAGAATGCTGCCTTACTTGGATGCTGCTCTGCTACTGAGCAGCACTCTTCCAATTTACTTTGAATAATAACTTCCATAGGAAAAGGTTTATTCTTGGCCTCCTCCCTCAAATATGAGCTTGGTTCACTCCTGTAAGTAGCCCTTTGACTGGCAGTGTAATCTCTTGCCTCTGTTTTTCCATAGGGTTAGTCTGAGTGATGGAAGTGACAGTGACAGCAATTCAGCTTCCTCACCACTACATCATGAACCAGCACCACCTTTGTTAAAAACTAACAGCAACCAGGTAAAGTCAGAATTCATAAATGCAAGCCTCACATGGAATATGCCTTGCACCTGACAAATTCATATAATGCTTTGATTACTTAAAAGAAGTCACTTAGTCTGAAAATTGACAAAGCCATTTTTTTCAGGAGATGGAGAAATATTTGGCTTAGAAAATACTGTAAAAGCAAGTCATCATTCTTATCTCTGTTATAAGGAATGTCTTCATTGCATATGAATTAATTTCGTAAAGTAAACAATCTAAACTGGCTTTACAACATCAGTTGTACAGTTCATACTATTTTTGGTTTATTTTAGCATTAGACTCAGTTGAAATTGATAGGATTAATCTCACAAGTTTATGCATTCCGCTTTTCCCCTCTCCCTCACCAGTTTCTGACTTGAAGATGGGGTATTTTTTTTTTTTCTTTTACTGCGAGATACAGTAGTCTTTACTTCACAGAAAGACTACTCAATCCATTTCAATAAAAGTTGGCATTATTCATGCCTCTGAAAGTCAAATATATGCTGGAGAACCTATGGAGTAGGTTCTGTATTTAGCAAAGGAAGGAGGATCCTTGACCAAAAAAGTGTTCTTACTGAATGAGATACAGATTCTATAGGTTTTTTTGAAGATCATCTGTACATATTTCTCAATTTTTTTTGTTTAATGAAGATGTTTACTTCTAAAGAGGTAATATAAATGTTAAGTCCATAAAGTCCTAATATGCAACATCTCACTCAGTCATGTATTTCACGTTCCTTTTTGTTGTGCTAACAATATGTCTACTTGCCGATCAGTAGCAGTGAGCTAGCTAGAATGGAATGTCTCATTTTCTTGCTTTTTTACAACTGAGCTGAGAATTTGAAATTTATGGAAGTATTAGGACAGATTCTTTAGGGTCTGTGGTGATAAGGGGAGATTATTTCCAATGCAAAGAGGGTAGATGTAAGTTGATATAAGATGTAGGTGTAGGTAGATGTAAGATGTAGGTAGATATAAGAAAAAAGTATTTTAAAGTGAGAGTAGTGAAGGCACTGGAACAGATTGCCTGAAGATGTAGTGGATTCCACATCCCTGGAGACACTCAAGATCAGGCTGGACCAAGCTCTAGGCAACCTGATCAAGCTGTGGATGTGCCTGTTCATTGCAGGGCAGTTGAACTTAGAGGGTCTTTAAAGATCCCTTCCAACTCTGAGGATTCTGTGACTCTATTACAAGAGTTCAATTTGTGTGGGTCCTAGATGCAATTGAAATCTCTACTTGGTAGCGTAAAGCTGCTTACTAGTATCATTCTTCTACCTGATGAAATTAGGCTTGTGTTAAAGTAAGTCCATTTATAGAACAAGTTAACATTGCTAGAAGTGTCTTCTAATATGATTAGTGCTTTATCTCATTCAAACAAGATGTTCTATTTTAATTATGCATCAAGAGCACTCTAAGAAAGCAGCTTTTTCAAATGCAGTATGTCCTTGCTGAGTTTCTATCTAATACAAAGAGTTTTCTTTTTTATTTTTTAAATCAAGGAAAGTATCTAAAAGCTGCTATCTCCATGCCTAGAGGTCACTTTTCAAGACCAGACACTTTTTTTCCACTGGCCTACACTGTACATGCTGAATCAAAGAATTAATTTTTTCTTCAGAAAATTACATTTTACTTTCTGCATTGCTTTTGACTAAGTAAAAGCACTTTTACTGCTGCCCCACTGTATATTTATGGTGCTGGTTGTACTGGGGAACATATATACAATTCTTACTGTTTATGCCAAGTGAAGTAGAAATCAGAAAGAACTTTAAGATAGCTGCCAGTTAAGCTTCTGGGTAGTCTAGAAATAATGAAAAGCCTGGTTTTGAGTTTAGATTTTTCCAAATGCTGTATTCTTTGTGTTATTAACAGCAGATTTTTTTTTTTATGTAATTGTATCCAATTATGCATTCATTTTTTTAATGGATTTTCTTTTTTTCCCAGATTTTAGAAGTGAAAAGTCCAATAAAGCAAAACAAATCTGATAAACAAATAAAGAATGGTGATTGTGATAAGGTAAATGCCAATGAAATAACAGTAAATTATTCAATATTTATCTATTTACTAAAAACAAAATAGTACTTCTTAGAGTGAAAGGCTGTCATTGCAACATCTTTGCTTTGGGCTCCTTACAGTGGAGATTGTTCTCCTTTTCTGTAATTCTTTCTTCTGTGCTATTTTGAAAATGCTTTCCTTCTCCTGAAAACATGTAGTGATTTAACAAGTATCATCAGATGAGAATCTGCCCTATACTATTTATTTTGTCTACTCTCCTGCATGAATTTGCATTGTGCTTTTCAGATGAAATGATGGTTTTTGAACAGGAAATTTTACAGTAGTATTTTTAGTCAATGAAGAACTGAAATAAACATTTTACTGAATCATTTTTGGTAGTGTGCAGTAGGGAATGCCAGTGTGTTTTAAGGCATTAACCAAGATAATTTTGTTCAAAATCATGTCACCTGGTCATTGCTAAGAGTTCTCAGTCCTTTTGAGAGAGAACATTATTTCCCAGCATGGACTTTAAGTTCCTCTTAAATTTTGTATAGCGTTGTATTTTCTTTGTGCTAATGTGATGTAGGAGACCAATGCTGCAGTATCTGTTGCTGGATTTTCAGCATTATGATCCATACACTTCTTTAATTTCTTAAGCAGGGTGCCGTATTTCTCTGGGCTTAAAAGCAAACATGGTGTTTGGTGTCTCAGACTGAAGGAGACATTTGATACTTGGATGGACAGATGGGACATATGTGATGCCCCAGGAATTAAGAAAGTGAAAGTTGCTAGTGGATTGATTTTTCTTTATCTTTCTCCCCTTATGTCTCTCTGTTGATGCAGAAAATTCATTATTCAGCTTTAAAGGAAGAGAGGAAGTCAGTTGTGAGACTTTCATCTTGTCTTATCTGCAAAGCTGGGAGATGTTTTTTAAGTATGCTGCTTGGGCAGCTCAAGTCTGTTACATACCGTTTGCCATAGCTAAGATGGAAATATTTTCAAGTAAAGGGTCACCTAGCTTTCAAAAGGAAGAGGCAGCTCTCCCATTAAAATTTAAGTACCTTAAAATTTTCAGTGTCATAAAGTATCTAAGGAAATCCACAAAAATTTATAGGTGGATTGTATGAAGCTTAAGAAAACTAGCCTGCTTAGTAAGAAAATCTAGCTTAAGGAAGGTGTACAATAAAATTTCCTTTTGTGTGTGAATTTTTTGAAATACATGGCTATGATTTCATTAACAAGTTGTTTATGGGGGGGATTTGTTTCTAGGCATATCTTGATGAACTGGTAGAGCTCCACAGAAGATTAATGACATTGAGAGAGAGACATGTACTGCAGCAGGTGAGGAGCATTCTCATGAAAAGTCACAGCATGCTCACTGAAGTTGTGAAGTCACTTTTTTTTTTTTTTTCCTGTTTGTCTAAGTCTCCATCATCAGATTTGACAGCCTTAAAGTCTGTGGAATCTATTTCCTGCCCATTACACTTTCAGTGTAGCTTAGGGGCTTTTTAGACATTATTTAAATTGTGTTGCCACACTAAATGGTAAGATTAAAAGTTAAGCAAACAAAAGCGTATCTGAGATAATTTTTTTAACCAATTTGTATTTATATTTTTCAATGTGTCGTACCAATTATAATGGAAACAGGATAGGTGAATAGATTCATCTGTGCACCATTCTTCATGAAAGTACTGTTGCTTTTTTGCTGAGAAGGACAGGCATTTTTTCAAATACACTTTTAAAGATGTGCTTTTTGGCAAGCAGAAAGCATGGAATTTAATGCCAATCTCAATCTAGAAAAAAAAAAAGTTTGAGTCTTCTAAAGTCATGGAAATAGTTAAAAAAAAAAAAAGTATGAACTAAGAAGGCTTGAAATATATTTACAAATTACACAATAGTAAGAACTTTTATTCTTTGTTTTGGGTGGCATTGTGAGACACCATTGGATTTCAAATAGTGACGATGAAGCAATAAAGGCATAGTAGCAAAACAGATGTAATTGTAGCACAGATGGTTATATTATATTTCTCACACTTAAATGCCTCTTGTGGACATGTTATAAATATGGATATTTTTACCACTTCTAAATGATTGCAATCACTCATCAAATTTCTCAACACTTGGATAAGGGTGTAAAAAAAAAAAAAAAAAAAAAAAAAAAAAAGGAGAAAAAAATCTTTTAGTAAGCCTCAGCAATAATTTGTGAATGCTTGTTAGTCCTGGCTTTGTTTGCAAAGATCAGGAAAAAAATTGAGAGGTCAATGAAAAGGAAGATCATGATTAAGAATATTCTTAGTTAAAGAAAAATACTGATGGCTATGTCAAGTTTCATGTTTTATAATACACAGTCGTGTGTCCTTTGTCTTGTATTTGGTACCCTTCATATTTAGTGTACTGTTGTTTCCCAAGTTCATTTTGTCCTTAGTACAAACCAGTACATTCTTAACGTCAAAGCACAGTGCTAGCTGTAGTAGTTTTAAACATAATGTTGGCATTGAAGTGGAATGGCAACAGCATGTGTGTTCTTAAGTGATGTTTATAGTACCTACAGTTTGTTGGAGCAGGTGAAAGCCTCTTTCACATGTCAAAGTCTTACCTGCAGATTTTTAGGGAATTTTTACAGAAGTGTATGACAAGAATAATGAACATATCAATCAGGATTGTAAGGAATTGTAATGTCAAAGAACTTGAAGTTCTACTTGAAGTGCTGAGGGATGTGGAAGGGAATGGAAAGTTTTTTGCTGTCTAAATTGTTAACAAGTCTATAGATAGTGACAGCAAGTAGGGATGTGGCGTGGCTGGAAATGACATAAATGCATCTTTTCGAGAATATGACTTTTCCTCAAGAGAGGTATTTCTCTTTGAGTTGCTTTCTAAAGAAAGCTAAAATTAATACACCAAAAGAAAGAGAAGACAAGAAAAGTGTGGTGTTGAGGTGGAAGTGCCTAAGTAAGAACTAAGTAATTGTGATATCAAATGATTCTTAAAGATACGAAATAAATGTCTAATAGGGAGAAAGTGGATGAGAAAGAACATTTGACCAAGAAATGAGTTCTGTGAGAACCTCCTGAGCAATTTGATCTAGATATTGGACCATAACTAGACAGAAATTGGTTTGAAATTACATTTTAAAAAGCACTCTGTCCAGCATCTTTCACAGTGATTAGGCATTTTATTTTCCCTTCATCATTTGCCATGAAAAAGTAGGGATGATTGAGTCTGAAATCACATTATGGTTAATGCTGGATGTCCCATATATTCAAATTTGGCTTTCTGAAGCTGGGCTCCTAAAGCAGCGCTTGCTGACCAGATGGTGTTATCATGACTCGTGAAAGAAAACAAGATTTCTTGTAGGCTTTGCCTTTTATTTTGATGCATCAGAAGGTATGTCTTCATCTTAAAGCCAGTGTACTAGACAGTACAGGCGTAAGGAAGAAATTGAGAGTATGCAGCTCTGCTTAAAATTATGTTGTTCATGTCTACAAGATGCTTAACTTCAGATGGCAGCTATCTTCTGAGAATTTTCTTCAAGGGGCAGCTTGCAGGTCTGGAAACTATCAAATGGCTGAAAACCTCCATAAATTGAAAAATGACTATGTCATTAATTGCACTTTGGCTTCCTTAAGCATACATGCTCATTTGCTTGTTTAAAGGCTGATAAATAGTTGCACTATGATGGATAATGATCAAACTGAGCTGGAGAAACATGATGTAAACAGAGATGTACATTACAGCAGAAAAGCAAAGATTACTACACCGGGAGCAAATGAAGTTATTTTTGTATTTTGCTGCCTGAGCTCTCTGAATATAACATTTTAGTGCTGTGTTTTTAAGATTGCAACTGTCAGACTACTTGGCAACTAATCTCAACCTTTTGTTCTTTTTCGAATATTTCTGAATAGTACAGAGATGCAAATGCTAATACTGTAATTCATGAATTCCTCATTCATGGGCATACAGGCAGATGTTTTTCATTGAGCTGTCTGGGTTTATCTTGATATATTTTTATACATCCATTAAAGCTTTTGGGGTTCATTTCAATCGTCTTTACTGTGGTTTCAGTGTGGTGCCCTGACACGGTGGCTATATTTTGTGAGGGCAGGATGAGGAATATATTAAAAATGTTTATATTTCCTTTGGTCTAGGGCTTAAAAGCCCAAAGCAGAACCTAATCAGTAAAAAGTGCTTATCGGGTTTGTTTGTTTGTTTTTTAGATATGCAGTGCTGCTTAAAAATACATGTGGTAACACTTCAGCATAATCTTTGTTCTTAAAATCAGGAATATTGCTGTAGGGATTTTGGGAGGTGCTGTTCTTCCACAGTAAAACAAGAAAGCATAGGCAGAATTGTTTAGCATTACTATGTCCTCTTGGCCACAGCTTCTGTAAAGTTTTGCAGCTAGTTATTTATCATACAGTGGATATTTGGGGACCAAGTCTATGATTAGATTTCGAACTTTACAAAGTAGGATTCTCTCTTAAATGAGGCTTCAGAGAGTGCCTTAAGATAAGAATTATACATATGGAAGTTTCCCAATGGTAACAATCAGTTGTATTCCATTTGAATTTTTCTCTCATGTTGGTTGTGGGACAGCAGGAGATGGAAAAGTGTGACAAGAACCAATGAATCAATAAGTGGACAAATGAAATATGCAAGTTTAAAATAAAAATTCCCATATGGGGAAAAAACAAACAAACAAAAAAGCCAAGTGGCACAGATTTAAACAAAGTGCTAATAAGGGGAGGGTTTTTTCTTTGTACTTTCTGGAGTTCTGCACATCTGCAAAGGAAATTAGACATTAAGTTTGCTTTTTTTTTTTTTTTCCCAGCCCGTGGAAAGTAGAAAGCAATGGTTGGAAAGGGATTTTTACTGTAACAGGCATTTTCTTCTTTATATTTTCTCATTTCCTATCTATTTAATCCACTCTGGGCTGTATCATTCCATATCTGACAGTATGCATGAAGCTATTTCATTTATCACCAACATAATCTTCTCTTTTTGTGGTCTGAACAAAAAAAAAACCAAACAGCTCATTATATAATGAAATGGAGAGGGAGAAATTATAACACAGTTAGTTCCAACATTTAGTTCTTTTCTAAGGTGGTATATTCCTTCCAGGGTTATTATTTTAAGATATATTCTATTTGCCATGAGTTAATAGGTATCTCATTCAGTGATAGAAAAACTCATCAAAGTAATAAAGTGAAGAATACTTAGCAACAGCATTTCAGTAGAGGACTATCTGGAAACCCTAGAACAATGTGGGTTTCAAATGGAAGGATAGAAATACTGATACTAGCCTGAGCACAGAAGAAATGGCTGGGAGGGTGAATCAGAAGAACAATATTCTGTCAGTCCATTACAAAGAGACTCTTTTCAGGATGGTATGCCTTTTCAGTGCTCACTTGGAATATATCTCTTGGAATGTAGAAATGCATAAGAGATCAATAGCTATAGTGTGGGCACCATGTCAGCCCAGTTGGATAAATTATACTTCAGCTTTCCAGGATGCTGAGTGTATGTTTAGGTGGATGAAAATCCTAGCATATAATACACGTGGAATTACTTGTTACAGGAAATTCAGTATTGAAAATGAGCACTTTAAAAATACACACTACAATTAAGAGACTACAAAATGTTGAAAGTGTAGAAACACAAATAGGATATTAGTGTTGGTTTCACAGTATTGCAGACTGGTTGAGTTTGGAAGAAACCTCTGGAGACCTTCTTGTCCTTACCGACTGCTTTAGTAGGGAAACCCAGAGCAGATTGTCCAGGCCCATGTCCAGGTTTTGAAGATCTCTGAAGAGAGAGATTTCACGAATGCTCTGGGCAAGCTGTGCCAGTGTTCTGTCACCATCACAAGAAAAAAAAAATGTTTCCTAGTGTTTATACAGAAACCACTGTGTTTGTGCCCATTGTCTCTTGTTCCATCACTGGGCACCGCAGAAAAGAACCTGGATTCATCCTCTTTTGCACCCTTCAGGTACTTACATATGAAATACATCGCCAAGAGCCTTTGCTCCTCCACACTGAACAAATCAGCCTTTCATCACAGATGAAGTGTACCAGTTCTTGATCTTCTCAAGGACTCCTAACAGCTCTTCTATTTCTTCTTGGAATGAAAATTGTGGTTATAGATTAAGTGGTCACTGTAGATTTTAAACCATTAATATTAGTCCTTCATGGTTCATCTGTTTCTACAAAAAAATTAAGCACGTTATTTGAGGAAAATAATACTAGCACATGAGCTAACCATAGATGTGAGAGCTCTTGAGTACTTTGTTGTTGTTGTTTAATTTAGACTGGCTTCTTTAAGGATTTCTTTTTCTTGCTTGTGGAAAGGTCCATACCAGTTATTTTCTAAAGCAACTTGTTTGGAAGCTAAGCACAAAATATGTATTCCATAGAGATCTACCTAGTTTGTTTGTTGTTACAGTGATTGGTTTTTGTTGTTGCATGCTGTGAAGATGAAGGGTTTTTGTTTGTTGTTTTTTTTTTTTCAGTTTAGGTGTTTTTTTTTTGTTTATTTTTCATAGTAGAGACTGACCTTAAAAATATGAAGATGTTAATGTTCTAAAAAAAAAAAAAAAAAAGAAAAACAACAAAAAAGCTGTAGTATAGACTATGGTTCTGTGTGAGATAGTGATAAGGATAATGGTTTAATATGCATATATTAGTGAAATGGGTTTATTTTATGCCATTAATACACTTAGTGGAAGTGAAATTTTCAGCTGCATCTTTTCTTTCCTTTCAGATAGTAAATCTAATAGAGGAAACTGGACACTTTCATATCACAAATACAACCTTTGACTTTGATCTTTGCTCACTGGACAAAACCACAGTCCGAAAACTACAGAGTTATCTGGAAACATCTGGATCCTCCTGAGGATTCAGCATCTGGATGCATCAAAAACTGTGAAACATTCATGAAACATTCAGAATGATGCAACCAAAACGATGGAGAAACAAAACAACCTCGTTCAGTTTTATTTTTCATTAAAGCCAGTCATCATCTCTTAATAATGAAGAGGAGAAGTGACAAGACTCAGAGGACTGCTCTTCTCAACAAGAAAATGCTCCGGAAGAGTTTACCTGGATAGCCTTGAAAATCAAATACAATAACAAACAGAAAACTTGGTCTTAATGAATGTGTATGGTATCATGTATCTCTTTGTGGTGTTCCACTCCACAAGATGAATGCATGTTCAACACACTGCCTTATTGCATAACTGATCTATTTATTACTGCATACATGTATTTCAAAGTCAATGAGTCACTGAATGACACTACCAGATGTTGCAAGTAGTGGTATTCCATGTATGCTTTTTTGATTCAGTCTCATCAAAAACCTAGTAATGTTACTCATGTTGAAATCCCACTTCTTGCTAACTTTCTCTAGACAATGAAAACACTGCAGTCTTGTTTTCATTTCTGCACTTCCAGAAATCGAGATACAACGTGAGGGACCAAATGATGGTCCTACATTTTGCCTCCAATCTGCCAAAGTTGGACCATGGCAGGTTGGACTGCAGGTCCTTGGCTCTATCCATTTATTGATATTGGTCATGGTAGAAAATGCACCAAATAGGATCATATGACTTCCTGTCTAGCCTTAGTGAATAAACCATTAGGATTTCTAACAAAAAAAAATGTTATGTATACTGTCCTGAAACCAGAATTTTTTGCAGTCTGCATTTTTGTCTGTTTTAATGTTGTAAAATTAATTATATATGAGTGAAGGTGTTCTGCAGGATCATCATAAAAGAAGAAATACTGATCCTGTCTTCTAAGGAAATGTTGTAGAAAATTCTTAATTTGGAGCTATTTATTACTATGAGTTTCTGCACTCCTTTGCTTCTTACCATAAAACTATTGACATAACATTTTTTGTTTGTTCATGTAGTAAATGGTCTCCTTAGCCTGTTTGGGGATTTTGTTTTTGTTGTTTGTGGGTTTTTTGTTGTTGTTTTTGTTTGTACATTTTTTTTTTTTTACAACTGCTAAATTAAAAACCTTTATTTGAAAATAAATTGGTTGTTACACAGTTACATGTTGGGATAAATATATATATCATATATATGTGTGTATACGTACACATATTCACACATATATAAATATACATACACATAACTGTCTTTTACACTTCCCAGATTCAATAACATGCTTGTGCTTCCAGAAGGATTTCTTGCCTATAAAAATGAGTTTTCTTTCATGCTATATTTTGTTCTTTAAAATGGGAATCCTTGTTCACGCATGATAAATTAGAGGAAGTGTTTCATAACAAAGTTTGGTGCTGTCACATTGCTGATGGTTTCCTGATGAAATCATTACCTTCCCAATGACTGAACACTAAAATAATTGCTAAAATAAAACCCCTACTGAAAAGAGAAAAGAAGAAAAAAATACGTACTTCTGGATGCAAAAGTTTATTCAGATTTACCAGCCTTAAAAAATGTATCTTATTTCTGGACAGGCCAGTATATGTCATGTATATGCTTTTATGCCACATGTGCTCTATGTATAGTGTTGAACAGTAGCATCTGTATGATTTATTGTTTCATGCGCACTGTTTGTGTAGCACTGTAAAACTAAATTCCTATTGGGGTTATTTCTTATTCAAATAGTAGATCTTAATACTGTTTCTTTAAGTCCAAAGAAAATTTTACACTTTACTGTTTTTGAGAGGGTGAGCTGGGTATTTGGCTGGGGGCTATTTTCGTATTTAAAACGTTGTTTGACCACACTCTGCAGGAAGTTCTTCTCAGGCTTCCAAAGAACAAGTGTACTTTTTCAGTAATGTTATGACTCTTATTGACGATTGGCATGAAGCATACTTGAAGCATTATGTTGTTCTTTTAAGTCCATGTCTTAATGTGCAATTGTTGGAGGGAAATGGGGATCATTTTAAAGTTACTTCTAGCATAAGGCAGGTGATAGTTGGGAGGAAGAAGGGGTGCATGTGAGGGGGATTAACTTCAATTTTTATTAATATTTTATATGAAAATGTTTGGAAATCAAAAGCAACCTTAACTTTTGGTCTACTAGTGGTTGTTCAACATCCTGTCTCTTAGTTACACCATATACATGTGGAATTTTCTCCATTTTGACTTTCCCAAGTTTCATGTTTACAACTACTTCAGTCTTAGGGGAGTGGGAAGGATTCTGTGGTACTGCTAGTGTAAGAATATTGAACTGTTTTGTTAGAAATGGTAAAATATACCTTTTTACCCTTAAAATACTGGATAAGCTTTAATGTTCATTGACAAGGGTAGAAGAAAACAGCAAGTAGGAAAACAGGTATAAGAAACTACACAACTGTAGTATCAAGTTACTGCTGAATTTAATGCAAATCATGGAGCATCCATAAACTCTTAATTTTGTTAATTCAATGAGGTTGGGAGAGGGGAAAAAAAATAGACTGAAGAGTTGTGTGTGTGTGCATGTTGAGTTTTCCACAAAATTCTGATAGAATAAGTTACCAAATGTTGATCTGAAAAATACGTTAGCTATTTTCGTCTAATTTTGTATACAGAAACAAAATAAATTCTTGTTCAATTAATTTCAAACAGTGATATTTCTCTTAAAGAAATTGTTGTAAGACACCCTACCAACATATAAATACACTGTTTGGGACTGGTTAAATGTTCTAGCAATAAAGGTTTTGGAATTGTACGTAACATCAAGCTATTTAAACAAAGCTGTCTGGGAGAATTTGGGTTAATTCACTGAAGTAACTGGACAGAGGGCTATCAGTGAGTTGCAAGTTTCAGAGCCAGTGAGTCACTAGAATGTTTTATCCAGCTGGTAAGGACAGTTTTCTTTCTTGACACTAAATTTTTACATCCAGATGAGTAGGCAAGTTTTAGTATCTTTCTAGATGTCTGGGTTCATTGAAAGGCCTTACATGATATTCAATTGTGTAAATTTGAAAGGCATCATAATTCACAGTAAAGAAAGCGAGGGTGTACTCTTATCAGAGTCTTTCAAGATAAAGTAAAACCTGTGCTTCCTCTGCCAGAACATTTGGATTGTAAGAAGCAGTCAATTATTTCTCTTGGTGAATTTACTGTTTTGTTGGTTTGGTTCATTAGGTTAAGTCTATTCTTTTAATTTTCAATGCAGAGTATACAGACTACAGTGCATTTGGAGAGCCCTACTTTATTTCTATTAGTGCTTGTTTTAGTCTGGGAGAAGGAAAATGGCAAGTTCTTGGATTTTGCCTCACCCTTTGTCCCTTTTTCCCTTTCTTTCAGTGAAGTAAAGTATGTCCACAATCTCTTTCAGGTCCCTAGAAGTATTAATTGTGCTTTCTTCAACATTGTGTTACTGTTTTGGGTCTCCTGAGCAAACCACTGATTTTGAGTCCCATTAGTCTGCAAAGTGAATGGGAAAGCTGTAGACCAGTCTGAATAGAAAACCGCCCTGTTCAGTGGTCATACGCATTATCTTACCATCAGAGCATTATCTTGAGTAATGTATTGATTTGCTTCCTGCTGTCTTTGATCATACATTTCATTTTCTGTATTTTATGTCTTGCTGTTTAATGCCAAGCCCTCTATCTTTAGGCGGATTCTTGCTTCTGTCTGGAAGAGTTTTTATTTCTGTGCTTGCTAATTGGTCCATTAATTTCCATGATTCAGTGCTAAGCTGGAGTGTATTTTGAACTGCTGTTATTTTCTCAGTGCTGCTCTGTGTGCTTTGTTGTGAGGTAGCCTTGAGAAAGTGGTTTTACATCGGAAAGACAAAAACACCACTCTCTATGGTTTAAATATACATTTTGGCAGTTGTAGTATGTTGCACTGAAATTGGGGCTTATTAGTGAAAATTCTGTCATACCTTCATCCATAGCAGAAGCTAGCAGGAACCGCAAAAATAAGCAGTGTAAAACATGTTCCTAAGCTCAGCTAGTGCATGTGTTTGCCTTTTTTTTTTTTGTGTGTGTTTTGCGTGTTTTGGTTTTGTTGTTTGTGTCTCAGTTTGCTTAACTGCTAAGCAGTGTACAGCTGTATATAGTGTATGCAAGGAAGCTCTTCTGTATACTGTACAAGGGGTTGTACTGTTGGGCATGAAAGGCCACAAACATGATGACGGGGAGGGACTACTACTCATATTTCTGCTGTGCTTTTGTGTGGCTTGGGAGTTAATCAGTGCATTAACACTGCTAAAACAATAGCATTTACAAGGCAGCTCTGTGTGAGTGAGCAGATAAATTAACATCAAAGCACAGTTGTATAAGGGCCTTACATTTACTTGAGCAGCAGAAATGCCACTGTGACTAGACAGGAAGAAGAAATATTACTAGAGTGAGAACAATACCCTTTCAAGAAGGAAGAAAAGGAAGGAGAAAAAAAAAAAAGGACAAAGGAGGGGAGTAGTGTTAAAGGCATCTCTTAGTAACTGAAAGTGGTTCTTATGTTAACAAAGGGAATACAGTTTGCTGGTTCTGTCTGCTGTAAGATACCACGATGACAAAGCTTGCGAAGTGGCAGCTTCTTCAGTTCACAGCTGTACTAATTATGTTGTTGTTGGCTTGATTAGACATATTGCGGTATAGTACAATAATCTGAGTTGCCTTACGATTTGAAAGGGTAATGTCTGTTTCACGTTTGAGTATTGCGTCTGTGTTTTACCCCATTTGAATTTATTTTACTGCAAAGTGATCATCTCGCTTTTTTTTTTTTCATTCTTCATTTACCTTTATTTTTTTTTTTTTTAGCCTGGAGATTTGAGCAAAGTCAAATGGAAGCCTGTGGATACAGCAGATCTATTTTCACCATCTGTCAGTATAGTTACAAGTGGAGGCATCCCTTTCCAGAATGTTGCATCAAATGGGTTGTGCATTTTCCTACATTCCTTCAGAGAACTGATGCTATAAAACTGGTCCTACCAGTTTTTGCCTTCCTCTGCGCTGTGAGGCATAAATGATTACTTTTTATCACTGCTGACAGTGAAAGAAAATTAGAGGTCTGGGTCCTATTCAGGAAATGGTTTCTGAAGCTGTCTGTTACATTTTTAGTCTTACCTATAAATAATTCTCCTCTTTGAATGTGGTGAGGAAAAATGCACAAAAAATATTTTCACAGTGGTAATGTATTTTTCCCACAGTAACATTCCCTTTCTAAATCCTTAAGCATCTCAAGGCCAGCAGAGAAACTACATACAAACCATTAAGAAATCAAAGGTATTGAAAAGATAAAACAAATGAGTTGTATTAAAAGCTTGACTGTGCAAGCAATAAGGTTGTAACGCTGATACTGCTTTTAGTGCAGGGGTGACATTCCTAGCACATGTGGTTTGTGTATCCATGTCTGAGTGGGTGGTCTAGAAAACAGTGCGAAGTGCAGCAGGAGGGCTTAGTTTTTGAGCAGTGCAGAGAAGACATTCTGAGTGGATTCTGCCAGCACCACCCAGACTATATGCGATAAAGCAGTTTTCTTTCAGTATTCTTGAGCAACTAAGCTTTCACTTTGAAAATATTTAGTTGAATAAACCTTATTTTTTCCAATGCTATTAGTTGCACTCAGGAATTTGATCTTTGCTAGGGATGGGGTTAGGTCAGGAGTGGGATAATTTTTCTGTGGTTACTTCATTTGGGCAGAAAATGAGAAGATAGAAGGTGGTAATCTTTTTATTTCTTCTCAGCACTGTTCAGCTGACAAAAACATGAAATGTTTTCCTTTGAAAACGCTCAAGTGTGGGAAGAAGTTAATGCTGCTTTCACTAGTGTCACTGTCTTTTGGCTCAGAAGATGAATTAAGATGAAGTTCCTCTTGAATGTGTACACATGTAAGATAGGATGTGGCTTGTGAGCAGAGGGACCTAGCAGTGTTGCTGTTGTTACAACAGAAATGTATGAGTTAGACTTTCTCACCATGTGAGCAAGTGAGGTAAGAGGTATTTGTGATTAAGGTATGGAATTAGATCTTGTCTTTTGCCTAAGCTCCCTAGAACATGTGCACACCATCTATGTATAAATGACTTTTTATTAGTATCTGCTGGGATTTTTGAGTACTTCACAGCACTCTCTTTGAAATACCATGTGTAATAAGAGTCTCTACTAGGGCAGGCACTTGTAGTCATCTTGCAACTACAAGACAGAGCTCTGCATTGTATTGCTTTGAATTAAGTTGAATTGTGTTGCGGAGTAGTCATGATCTTGATTCTTCAGATAAGTCTTTGTCCTTTACCCTTTGCAGTTACAGAACTTAATCTTTTAAAAATTTTGGAGAGAATTAATTGTTCTTTTACCACCTAGCAACGTCTTCCATAGAGGTTCAGATTCTTAAAATAATTAACAATAAAACATCGAAGCTAGCATTTTTCCTTCTGTCTTGGCAATCTGATATACTATATATCTGACCAACCATTTGATGGCCTGATTCAACAGCTACCTCTGAGTTGAAGCAAGATAGCAAGATGCTATTTCACAGAATTGCTGAGATTGGAAGGGACATTTGCAGGGTCATCTTGTCCAATTTCATGATTTCTATCTGCAAATCTGATTGGCCTTGAGCAGACTATTTGGGAAACTCCTGGCATTGAGCCTTTCTCATGCTATCATTGTCCTAGTAGAGTAAATACTGCTATGAACATGAAGTTGATATCTCAAAGCTGTCATGTTACTGTTACTTTCTGAACAGGATTCTTTCTTTCTGGATGTGTATGTTTTTTTCTCTCCAAGGCCTGATGTGGTTCAGGTCTTCCTCTACTATGTGCAGTAAATGAAAATCATCTTAAAGGTGCTGCTTTATTTTTTGACAATTTAAGTATTTGGCCTTACAGTCCTAATGTACTTGTTTGGCTATGGATTTTACACTGACTATTGCTACTTGTTGTATCATTATTATGCATGTACTATATCATCCTCTGACGTATTAAATTTGATAAAAATACTTTGTGCCATTTCAGTATTGGATCTCTCCTTGGAACTTATGAAAAATTTGCCATCTTCACTGAGCATCAGAATTCCCATTGTCTTGAAGTGATTTCATAGAAAGTTATCCTAGTCTTAACTGCAGTATTTTTGTAATAAGGCTTTCTGACAGTTCTTTGACAATATCATAGCAGCAGAAAAATCTCAGGTTTATGCAGGAGATAACCAGATTTCCTTCCATCCATCACCTAATCTTGTGTTCTTTCTTTTATGCTTTTGAAAAGATACTATGACATAATCTCACTTTGGCACAGGATAGTTGAGTGTATTTTGGGTCATCAAACTCATCATGAGTTTAAACTCTTGTGTCTCCAAATAATCTTGCTCTCTTCTACATTAATGTCCCTTGAATGGGACATTCTTGCTGGTGCATGCAGAGAAGAGTAGCACAAGACATCTGACTTCAAAGCTATGAAAGAACTTTTGGATGAACCTTTAGAGGAAACTTTAGGGAAAATCTTGTTTTACTGTGGTTGGTCAGCAATCCTTTTCATCATCGTTGTTTTTAATTACTATGAGAAAATTTCACCCTATGACCTGTGGAATTGTTTTATTCTAGTTTTATCAGAGCACTCACTTGATTAATTTATGGCTCACATAATCTGCTCATAGTAGTCATGGGTTTTGAAGAGGAATTCAGTGAAATTGCCAGCTACAAAATGCCTTTCACATTATTAGAGGTTAGAATGGTGATGTCCCTTAAGATACTGTAGATATTGCTCTTGTTTGCTGAAAAAAGCTCTTCTGGTATTCATCACCTAGATGGCTGAAGAAGATTAAAGAGATGTATTCAAGGAGTCTCTTATAAACAAGGGATTTTGTGAGAATCGTTTGTCCTTAGATCTCATTCAATCTTACATCTGATGAGTATCTCCTGTTTTTATACCAGTAGTGTCAGAGTGCATCCTTTGCAGAACTCGTTTGTGCTAGCATGTGTGGTTAAATGTTAGGTGTCTCTTGCTGGATGCTTACTTTTTTCAACTTAGGGAGGATCTAGCCTTTCATGTGTACCAGTATTACATGAGGTATTTCTTGTCAGAATTAAAGACTTATTTAATTACAGAAACTCTCAAGCTCGCTATTTATTCTCCCTAACAGTTGTGTCATTAGCTATCTTGAAAAAAACTATCTGTGCTATTAGTAAGAAACTTGCATTTTAAAACTTTTTTTAAAAAGGTTTTATTAACAAAGAATGTGGCTGCTTTGAACTTTTCACTTTGCCACACAGTGTCTAGTGAAGTGGAGGTCACAAAATCACAAAGTGGTTGAGATTGGCAAGGACCTCTGGGGTGGTTTTTTTTGCAACCCTCCTGCTCAAGAACAGCCACCTAAATGAGGCTGATGGCCCAGGACCTTCTTGAAGATCTCTAAGGAGGGAGAATCCCCAACCCCTCTGGCCAACTTGTGCCAGTACTTCATTGATGTATTGGGGATTGATTTTTAGGTAGCTATTAACTGAAAGATTTAATGATACTGCTCTGATGTTTCTCAAGTTTGTGAAAACAGATGCATGTGGTTTGCTCTCTCATCTATGAGGTTCTCATGATTCTTTGCAATGATGAAGCTGTTAACAGTGGAATTATAGAATGATCTCAGTATTCTTACCAAACTTGTTAGTTATTTAGAAGAGTAGAAACTTAAGGTGAAAGCTTGTAATGCTGTTGCATCGCCATGGCTGACTGCCAGTAAGCCTCCCCAACACCGTAGTAAACTTTCAGTAGTTACTTCAAGAAGAGCAAATGTGAAACCTGACTTGCCTACCATGGTAATTATTGTGAAAGCTTGAGCAAATAATAATTCTGACTTGAGTGTTACAGCAACTTTGGATAAAGATTTAATCTGTGCTTTTTAAAAGGGTAATTTCAGAAATAGGAAATGTAGCGTATTTACGTAGGAACTGTGAGTACTCCCTATAGAGTTTAGTATAAAGACCTTTGTTTTATAGGATTGAGACAGTGATGTAGATGATGTTAACCTTCCTTGAAAGCTCCTGACCACTTTTCATTTCACTCACTAAGGTTTGACGGTTTCAATTTCTAGCACAAGATTGTAATCTCAGAGAGAGAGCATGCTAGCAAAATAATAATACTAATAAAATAAAATAATGAAGGCCCTGGGGAGGTCCCCAGATCCTGACTAGAGTGGGCTTAGCAGGGGCTCAGTCTGGACTGCTCAGGGCCTTACCTAAGCAGGGAGTGAAACTCCTAGGCCTGCGCCCTGGCTCCAGGGCTGGGCCATCCTGGTCGGGAAGAGGCTGCTCCTAGTCTCTACACACCCTCAGTCCCTTTGCCTTCCCAGGGCAGAGCTCAGTGTATGTTCTTGCAGAATTTCTTGGAGTCACTGTCATTCTCTTCCTCCCACTCACGTTGGTCATGCAGTCCTGATCTTAGGTGATTAACAGTAGGCCCATAACTAGCTATATGCAAAGCTGAGGCAGGTGTACTTTATGTCCTCCTTAAGGCCACTGATAGAGACATTAAACAGAACAGATACCCCTTGAGGAATGTCACCACCAACTGGTTTTCAGGTAGAGCACACACTGTTAATAATCTTTAAGCCCCACTGCCCAACTAGATTTTTTAACCTATGTTAGCTGTCTCATTCAGACCATAAATGTCCAAAGCTGAATACAAAAATACTGTAAATGAATGAACTGAAGCCTTCACTAAACGGTAAGTGGCATTCACTCCTCTCTGTTTCATTCCTGGTAAGCACATGGTGATTATCACCTGTCACCACCACCACCTTTGTGTCGCTAGAAGAGATTTACAAGAAGACTCTTCACGTGATTTTCCCTGGTACTGCAAAGAAGCTCACTGATTTGTAGTTCAGCAGAACTTGCTCTTCTTACTTCTTCCACTTCTTGCTCTGTCTAAGGATCTGCACCACATTTGCCTTTTTCTACCCACTAGGAGATACTCCCCCAACATCTATCCAAGATTTTAGAGAGTAGCCTTGCTAAGGTATCAGACAGCATGCAACAGCACCTTAGGATAAGGATTTCCCGAAAGACATCAGACTTAGTCATCATCTGCTGTCAGCAGCATCTCTTCTTTTTGAACTCATGCCTAAAAACAGAAGACTGAAAAGCCTTTTCAGTGAAGTCCATTGGGAAAATGCTGGCCTTCTCACAGCACAAACACACAGTGCCTACAGCCACTAAGCAGAATCTAGGACTGTTGTCAGAATATAAAGCTTCATCACACACAGGCTGAGCAGGGACCACTTCACAGTTCAGAGTAGGAAAATTGTTCATCTTTTAACTGAAAGTAAGTAGTGATTCTCTCCAGGTTTTGTTGTTATTGTGCTGGTTTCAGGTTGTTTTGTTTGTTTATTTTTGGTGGGCTTGGATGTGGAGCTGTGGGTGTTATTGTTCTTGTTTTATTTTTCCTCAAGGAAGAGGCCAGAAATTAGGGCTGCATACATCATTTTCTCAGAAATAGCAGAAGCAAGGAACACAATGGTATAGAAGCTTAATGAGTTAAATAGTTTTTGCTTTGCTAGTAATGTTGTGTAACATAAACGATCAAGAATGACAGTGGGCTTTCTTGACCGGAAAGATTAAGGACAACTAGAATGGGAAATAAGTAGAAAATGTAAAAAACTGGGTAAGTATCTGTTTAGGAGATCTAGTGAAAATGTCATTTAGTGGTCATACATTTTTACTTGAAGTAAAGATCAATGAACTTTAACATCTTTATCAATGACATCGATGACAGAATCGAGTGCACCCTCAACACGTTTGCTGATGACACTAAGCTGAGTGGTGTAGCTGACACAGTGAAAGGAAGGGATGCCATTCAGAGGGACCTACTGGACTTGAAAGGCGGGCCGGGGTGAACCTGATGAGGTTCAACACAGCAAAGTGCAGAGTTTCGCACTTGGGCCACAGGAATCCCAGCCCCATATAGACTGGAAGGAGCAGTCCTTCAGAGCAGCCCTGCAGAGAAGGACCTGGGGGTCCTGATGGATGAAAAGCTTAACATGAGCCAGCAGTGTGCTCTTGCAGCTCAGAAAACAAATGGTATCCTGGGCTCCATCAAAAGTGGGGTGGCCAGCAGGGACAGGGAGGTGATTGTCCTCCTCTACTCTGCTCTTGTGAGGCCCCATCTGGAATACTGTATCCAAGTGTGAAGCCCCCAGTACAAGAAAGACAGGGAGCTGTTGGAGAGGGTCCAGAGGAGGGCCATGAAGGTGATCAGGGGACTGGAGCACCTCCACTACAAAGAGGGGCTGAGGGAGCTGGGTTTGTTCAGCCTGGAGAAAAGAAGGCTGCAGGGTGACCTCATTGCAGCCTTTCAGTACCTAAAGGGAGCCTACAAACAGGAGGGGAATCAACTCTTTGAAAGGGTGGATAACTGCAGGACAAGGGGAAATGGTTCAAAGTTGAGGGAGGGAAGATTTAGGTTGGATGTCAGAGGGAAATTCTTTACAGAGAGAGTGGTGAGGTGCTGGAACAGGCTGCCCAGAGAGGTTGTGGATGCCCTGTCCCTGGAGGTGTTCAAGGCCAGATAGGATGGGGCCCTGGGCAGCCTGGTCTGGTATTAAATGGGGAGGTTGGTGGCCCTGCATGTGGTGGGAGTGTTGGAGCTTGACGATCCTTAAGGTCCAATGCAACCCGGACCATTCTGTGACTCTGTGATAATACTAATCTCTTAGTGATTGTCCCCAACAGCATGTAGCTGTACCATGACATGATGTCTGACTGATACTTATTTTTTATCTGAGAAAGCAAAAAATGGCCATTTGTTCCTTGTCCCTAAAATCAGCAACCTTCCCTTCATCTTCAGCATTCAGTTGGAGGTGTTTAGACTACATACTTCTTTAGTTATTCTAGTGCATAACTTCTATGTTCTGAATCAGACGTAACAAGACCTTTGTTGTCTGCAAGGCATGGCTTTATTTTTCCAGTAACTACAATCAATGTTCGTAATTTAACTCTCTGTCCTTTGCTTAATCTGGTTGCATAAAGTACAGTTTTTGGAAAATACTCATCCCCTCCTCTTTTTTTTTTTTTTCTACTATGACATTTGTTCATCTTACCAAAGTAGTTTGTCAGGAGTAATCCAGGAGGTCTGAAAACATATGTCCGGATTTGACCTTTAACCCTCAATTGCAGAAAGAACAAACATAACTCATTTACAGAGCACTTGGTAGCAGCTATACTTCAAAACTGACCAAAACAAAGTATTATCCCCTAGAGCACTAAGAATTCATCTGAAATATGTGCTAAATTAAGGTGTTTTAAAAGTATACTTATAAGGAAAAAGGAGAAAAAAATAGGACCATTTAAGAACTGGTGAAACAATGCTATTTTTACAGCAGAATACAAAGTAGATCAGAGGGAGAAGAATAAATAGGAATAAGAATAAATACCCCTTCACAGTATACAGATGCATGTAAGAAGAAGGGTAACACAGTGCAGTTGAAGGAGCAAGCAGTTGTAACACCAAAGCTGAAAGCTGATCAACAATTCCATCTTGAAGTTATTGACTTTGTCTCCTGGAAGGATGGGGAGCTCACAGGTTGCCCCCACCAAAGGCTGTGACAAGAACAGGGAACACTGTCTTTGCCACTCTCCTGCCTGAAGGGCAAACAGGCAGAGAAGAAAGGTACAGTTCAACTGCCAAGAGGAAAGAGGAAATGAGCTTTGGTGCTGCTAAACGTTTTCAAGGGGAATACCCAAAGAAAATCCAGAAATCATGGAGAGGAGAGAATTCAGGGTGTTGACAGATAAGAGCTTGAATTCAGACTGGGGAGTATGAGGCATTAATACTAGTGTTATAATTTATTTTCTGACAAAGAAAAAATCAAAAGGCTCGTAAGAAAGCAAGATGTGAACTAAGAAAATGGGACTTTGTGGGGCTAATTATCAGAGAATATTTTTAAGCTGAAGAATATCAGGTATAATTTTGTGGGGCACTTTCAAAAACTGAATAATGGAGTTGTGACCCTACACAACTTTTTCTAGAACTGATAAAGAGTTGAACCACAGATAAGGTCTGTGTTGTAGGAAGTTGAGTCAATACAGAAAACTGACAGTATTTCTTCATTTAGGGCGTCATGGTGACATGGAATACATATCTGAGAAAAGCAATTTTAGCCATCTATTAATGAGATCAGCCTATCTTGATTTGTTCCAGAGAACAAGGTCTAGGAGGCAAATATGCCAAAGAAATAGGGTGAAAAAGTTCAAGCGTGAGCTTCTGATATATTTCAGAAGGCTTAGTATCTTTTCCTGTCTCTAAATTTTAGTATGCTCTTACCTCTGATTAACCTTTCACCTCTGCAGAGTGGCGGAACAATGGCGCTTTTGTTAAACTCTCAGCTGAGCTACTGATTCATTGTGTCCTACTTAATGATTGCTTAACCTATTGGTAATTTTCCAGTTTATCCCTTTTTCTTTTTCTTTCTTTCTTTTTTTTTTTTTTTAAACAACAGAAGCCAAAAATAGCTCTCAAAGAACCTTCTGTCTTTTCTTAAACCCTGGTTGCTGAAACATGAGAGAATGCATTTCTTCTTAACCGGTGTAACATACTATGTGCTGAATATTAGCTTTAAAAGCAGCTAAGTCAGGACTTGCACATGGTTTTCTGAAATGAAAGAAAAGTGTTGGGGTTATACAACTTGCTGTTCCATCATAACAACCATAGGAAGATTTTTTGCCAAGACTGCATGATAAAATTCTCTACAGCATTTGGGTGATATTTTCCAGTCAGATACCATAGTCACTGAGCTTTTACTTTCATGTGCGTAAGTGTTTAATGTATTTGTCATTGGTATCCTTCTGTCTTGCTCAAATCATTTACCACAGTATGGGACTTGTAGAATAACACCCATGTGCCTTCTACTGAATGCAATTACCTGTTTATAGAAGGACACTGGACCCTGAGCAACGTGCTCAAGAAATAAAGGTGTAACTGTAGGTCTGAGTATGTGTTTGGTATGTAATCTTTACAACAGTCTCAAGAGAGAGGTTTTATAAACTGTGAAGCTGAAGAATAAAACAGTAAATAAGATTTTTACTCTTATTATGGTACAGAAGTAAATCAATTTGCCAACTTTTTTTGTACAGCTTGCATATACGATACCAGTCTGAAACGTTATTGAACCTAAAATGTTTAAGTTTAGTCTGCTCTTTTACCTCAAGCCTTGGGGTGTTTGCACTTGTTTTTTTTTTTTTTTTTTCCAATTAAATTTTCTTATCATCAAAGCCCAACAACTAACCTCTACTAATGGAAAAAATGAATGTAAGTCTTTGGGGTTGTTTCCTTGCTATTGTAGAAGGCATTATTTGTTTATTGCACAGGAATAAATCAAGAAAATTTAAATTAATTGTTAATAGTGTGGTCACTTTACAGCATCTGAAGCTTTCAAGAGAATTTGTTTTGTGTCTAAATTTAAGTAACTAAACACATGAGTTTTATGGATTTTCGGAGAAATACAGTAGGTGAAATAGGTTTTGCAGGGAAGGTGTTTACTATAGACCCTACAGGTTTAATTGAAACAGTTATTAAATCACTTACAGCTACTTGCAGTAAATCATTTTTACGGTACTTTCAAGATCAAAGTATTGTTTGCACTTCAGTGTGAGTAAATCCGACACTCCACAGGTGCCTGAACATCACAGAGAAATGTAACATCTAAATAGGATGTAATTCAGCTAGTAAAAAAATAAAATTGAGAAGCTCAGAAGTAATTGCACTGAATTTGTTGTAGGCAATATGCCCGTTTTAAAAGTGCTGTTGTACCAGGAAAAGTTAGCAATGCCAGGCTGTTCAACCCATATGCTGTATTTTTGGAAACAAATAGATAAAGCAATTGAAACAGAATCAAATACTGTTCTCTTTTCGTGTCTCCTCTAGCTCATATTCCTATGGCTAGACAGTCTAAGCCTGATTCTAGATAGTGCTGTACCATCACAGACCTTGGCCTGAAGATGTGACTGCAGAAGAGCATTCACTGGAAAAATCTGCAAGGTAAACATTTTCACAAATGAGACGACTGTAAGTTGAGAACAGTTGTGGAAAATATCATGAAGAAATGCACTTCATCTTCCTTGAACTTTTCTCTTTCTATCTGTCTGAGGAAGGTTATCTCATGAGTAAAAATTACCCTTTCTTTTTTTAACAGGCCATAGCCACTTACCTTATTCCATAGCAAGTTTACATCACGTTAGGGGATCAAGCTGGATTCTGAAGTGTGTAGGGTCCAGAATCAGTAATCCCATCATGCAGTTACTTCCAACTTGTATTTTAAATATGCTTCTAATCCCTCCTATAGCGTGCACACACACACACAAGGAAAAACAACCAAAAAAAACTGTCATGGGGAGGTTTAGGTATTTTTCTTTCCCTTATTGGTGCTATTTGCGACCAAAATCATGGATCATTTCTGTATTCAACTTTGGCTAACTTTTAAAAAGTATTTTGAAGCTTTAGGACTGCAACTGCTAACCGCTTGCCACCAAATTACCAACCTCACTGCTCTGATGGTATGTCCCCTGCTCACTGTAAGTTTGTTGAAGAGGTGCAAATAGATGCACAGCTGCACAGGGTGGGAAGGATTGCTGGAATTTAGTGTTACTTCCATGAAGTGTTCTCTGTGGCTCACGCTCTGTTTTCAATAATGGTTGTGGTAAGGGTTAAGTGGTATTCCTTTCTGAATGTAAGTTTCTGAAACTTTTCCTATTGTTATTTTACAGTCAGTCAGTTTTTCTCTTTGTACCTTCTCAGTTAAACTGAGAGAGTTCAGAGCTATTAAAAAACATGCTCAAAAGGGCTACCTAACTTGTCCAAAACACCATCAATTCTGCAATAGCTGTTGAGCTGGCTGTTTCATCTCATGATGCCCATCCATCTACTGTAGCTGTGGAAGCTTTCGGAGCACTTGGAGCTGCTCGATGCAAAGACTGCAAAAAGTTTGAATTCCTTTTTATTGATGCAGAAATGTATAAGGCACACTGTATGTGAGTACCTTTGAAAAATAAGAATGTTGCAAAACCCAAAGGAGTGTTCCTGTTGCCATTCCTTCAACTGTTGTAAGGTTAAGGACTAAAGAAAAAAAGGATTGAAAAAAGCATAGAATTTTCCTGTGTTGAAACTTGGCTTGTGCCTATAAGCCTGAGCATTTGATTGCTAGGGTACTGCTGAAACATGAATGTAAATCATCTAATAATTATTTGAGGATTCAGTTTCTGTGTCCACCTTCTCCAACACTCACATTGTAGTTTCTGATTTGTCTCATGACCAAAAATAAGCAGAGAAAAATATTTTCCAGAGTGTGCACTTCTGGATATGGAACCTATTTTGTGGACACACATTGTGGGAGGATGTGTGCATCACATTCTTCTGTGAAAATCAATAGCAGCACAATACACAGACACAATCCTCAAAGAAAACAAAGCTTTACTAACAACTTGATAGCTATGGAACATTGAGAGCCTTTTCCATCTGTGTATGGTCCAAAAGCATACAGTAATCTCTGGTGCCAATTAATCTAATTGGTTCACTTATTTGGGCAGTGTTTTCAAGTAACACTAAGCTCTCTCAGGCCTTTGGCATGCAATTAGAGAAGGAGATGGCTTTAGTAGTTAAAAAAAAAAGAGAGGAAGAAGAAAAGGAACAATTAAATCGTATTTAAATGTCTTTTTGAAAGAGTTTGTGAGTAAATGTGTATAGCACTCATAGAGAGGCATGTGCAAACATGAGTCTGTTACTGATTTGGAATCTTAAGCAGTTTCAAGACTTTTGTCTTTCATTAAAGTTTCTTTGAAAAGTTAATCACATTGGCTTACAAAAATATATCAACAAGTTCTTTTCTCTATCTTAGTTTTTAAAGCTTTGATTCCTTTCTCTTAGTTTTTCATTTGATTCATGTCTCTACTATTATCTGTTTCTGGTCCAGCAACCAGAATGGAAGTTGTTAAGGAGCAGAGTCAGGGTGAGGTAGAGCAGGATGTGTAGCTTTGTAGGTCAACTTGGCACTTGCAGTTCTCCTTCAGCGGCAGTGAGCTGTGGAGGTTGAAAATACTGTGTTGCAGTGTCCAATACTGAATGTGCAAAAGTAATGCAACTGTCCTCTCTTGATGTTGGCAGATGAATGCAGACATGAAAGTCGATCAGATATAGAAGAAACTTTGTTCTGAGATGGCTATGACCTCCAGCCTGATATGTTCTGCCTGAAGATGCTTCCTCTGTGACAGGGGACCCCAAGTCATGCATAACCACTGACAGCAGTTGTCCAAAGAGCTGCTGGAAGAACTATATTACCTCCCAGTCTTCTGCCCCATTGCCTTCACGTCTGCAGCTCTAAAAAAACAACCAGCTTGCAGTGCTGTGTTTGATAAAGTAAACACATCTGTCATCTGAGGAGCTCTCTTACGTCTGTCTCTGTATTTCAGGCTCTGTTTCCTCTGTGCCATCATATGTATCTAACATGGGGCCAAAATTAATGCCTAGGTAAAGGAGATAAAAGAAAACATAGATATAAGGTTTAAAATCAGATGAAATGCAGTAGTCTGTTGACTTAAGTAGGGGAAGAATGCCCTCCTATGTTGCCAGTGACTCTGGCATGGATGCAGAAATTTGCTAGTGGCTAATAATTATGGCCCTGCTCTTTTAAAGAGCAATAAAATATAATTGCAGTAGGAAACTAGGTGGGTGGTTGGTAGAGTGAAATCTAATTTCAAAAACAAATGATGCATAAACATGCAAGGGCATTAAAAATGTTGCCTTGGCTGATTACCTTTTTATTGTCCTCTAGCTTTCTTTTTTATACTGGGTAATCTTGCTATGGATGTTGTAACGATGCTTCAATACATGGAAAATTGGAATAGTAGAAGTTAATGGCACAAAACATATTAATCTGCTTAAAAGTTGTTTCAATGTTGTGAGTGATTCTGTGCCAGCAAGTGTCTTAGGATCATCTGTTATTCCCTTTAGCACAAGTGAGATTGCATGGTCTTAAATTTCCTAAAATGGAATAAGATACCTATAAGTCTGCAGTTTGTTTATATTTCTTGAATCTAATGGAAAAATGTGCTTTCATTCAATTAAAACTTTTCTTTCAGTGTTTGCAGTCTTCTAAACATCTTTGTGTGTGTTTTTTGATCTCCATATAGATGCATTTATGCTAATGTGATTCAGCCCTGCATTGAGACTCTGGTACGTAAATGTTAAAATAAGCAAAGGAACCACTTAAATGTTGCCAGTTGCTGCTTCTCCTGTGGCACCCCTGGGAGCAAGAGAGTGCTGCAGTATTTTGTGTACATGTATATGTAAACATCCATTACATTTTGCTTGGTCATACACTCATTTTCATGATGTGAGATGAAAGAGTCTCCTATTGGTTGCTTAGAGGACTGCAAGATTAAATACCTGATCTCATGGGAAATACATAGCTGCAATACTATTGCTCATTTGAAACACTTACGCTCCTGAAATCCTTGTCAGGCAGAGACCTCCAACGCTTTGTTTCTCCTAAGAACCACTGAAAAATTATTGAGAGGAAGGTAAAGGAAACCACACAGCTGGCAAATTAATATCAGTGATTTTTATGGGCAGTTTATCCATTCATGAACATCATAACAGGGTATAGTTCTACTCTCTATCCAAGGTGCTTGTCCTTCTGAATCATTAACAATGCACGAGAATGGCATGTTGACTCATTTGGAGAGAGCAAAAGAAGATTAAAGAGGGGAAGATAGGAGCAAATGGGCCTGTCTTTTTTTTCCCATCACAGCTAGCTAGCAAGATGGCTTGCATAAAATGAAGAGGGAAAACTTTCCACTTAGTTCATTTCTGCCGTCTTTTTTTTTGTAAGAGCTCTATGAAGAACGATGAAGTACACAAAGCGCACTAATGAAAAGCGGCTGTCACAGACCATTCTTCTGTCCAGGAACCGAAGGGGCCCCATCTTTGCCAAAGGAGGGGCTGAGGGCTGGCCGATCAGTTTGCAAGGGTCAGGCCCTCGGTGCTGTAAAACCAAATGCTAAAGTTCTCAAGTTCTTGGCAACACTACCCGCTGCATGCACCTGCACTGTGTTGGTAGTTGTGTTCAACATCTAACTTTGCATGTATTCATTCTTCTGTTCTTAAAGGTAAAGAAATCTCTTTGGTATGGCTCACAGCATATCTAAATGGATAAAATAGACATCTGTATGGTGAATAACGTTGCTCAAAATTTTAAATCCTCCTTGACTTATTCTCAGCTACCTTATATTTAATGGAAACAGAGATCGCTGACATCTTGGCAAGAACTGATCTGCCTTCTACAAACTTAACATTTGTGTAGTAAAATTCCTTGGGGAATGTGTTTATTTTCTTTGATTTATGAATATTTTATATGTCTAGTTCAAGAGGCATTAGGGAGATAGGAATCCTGAAGAACAAATGCTAACTGAAGTCTGCTTTTAAAAGATGATGGTTTTTTTTCCTAATCAGATCAGAAGCACTTGGCACAAGGCCATGGGATTTGTGTACTTGTGTTTTAAATGCCGTATATTCAGAGGTAATTCTTGCTTCAGCATTTAAAGCGAATTTTATCGTATCTGAGGCTAAGATGTAAAGAGATGTTTCATGGATGGCTTAGAGTAACAAAAATTTACAGAAATCACATGATCATAGGGGCTGAAAGGATCCTTTAGAGATCACTGAGTCCAAACCCCTGCAAAGCAGGCTCCCCACAGCAGGCTGCACAACTAGGCATCCTGGTGGGTCTTGAGTATCTCTGGAGAAGGAGAACCCACAACCTCCCTGGGCAGGCTGTTCCAGTGCTCCATCACCCCCAGCATGAAGAAGTTCCTTCCCATATTGGTGCAGAACTTCCTGTCCTCCAGTTTATGGCTGTTTCCCCCTGTCCCGTCGCCGCAGACAATGGAGTTTGTCAGGCATGAGAGGAGGATGCTTTGAGAGAAAGTCAAGTTTCTGTTGACAGCAGTGAGAGTTTACACTACGAAATGAAAACTGGGAACACTGATGGATCTGGCCATCTGTAACTGGCAAGGCAGAAGTTCATTGGTCATTCAAACAGAAGCTGCCATGGTGGGTTTGTTATGCAAAAAGCATCTCATGTAAGCTATAAGTTGCAGTTAAAACTTTTGCTGGGGTATTTCCCTCCTTCCACAGGTGGTTCCACACACTCAGCCAGCCTTCACAGCCTCCTTGTGGCCAACAACAGGTGTGATGTCCTTCAGCAGGTCTCTCCTTTCCTGATCAGCATCCCAGGAATGCTACCCTTTTAGAGGTGATTACTTCTCCCTCATCAGCAACTCAAATGTTGCAGGAAATGACACACAACATTTACACAGATGGCATCATCATCCGAGCCCTGTCTTCTTAGGGTTAATTAAAATTTGCTGTGTAAGCTTGCATCAGGCCCTGATAATGCAGAGGTTCTTTATTTTTTCCCTAGTTTATTCTACTTTTTCATCCAACAGTTCATTTCATGTCAATGAAAACTTGTATGTTGCAGATGTATTGGGGAAACTCGCTCAACTTTTACATCGTACTTAACTGTTATTTATTGTGTAGTTCGTTTTACAGTTTCAGTAGTTTAAAAAGGAATTCTAGAAGGACTATCAAAAAAAAAAAAAAAAAAAAGAAAGAAAGAAAATCTGGTGATTTTTTGGCTCTATGTGCAACATCATAGCACTTTGTATGGTATGTATTTTGCCATCTGTGGGTTTCCTGAGTCTTTCTGAGTGGTAGTTGACCTGCGTTAGAAGCAGAATACTGGATTTGATGGACAGTGAGCTGTAACCTGATGTGTCAAGTCTTATGGTCCTATGCTATCAGAAAGGCTGTGGTATTCAGTTAAGGCCACAGGGAATTTGTATTTTAGACACTGAGTGCAGAGACATAGGAAAGGAAGAATATTTTAAAGATAAATCACAGAAGTGCTATATTGTATTATGTCCAACAACCTTACATGTGGAAACGAGCTAACCACTTTAGTTGCACGCAGTTGAATTGCTACATGTGTAACCCAGGACTAAAAAACTCATTCACATAACTGTTTTATAGCCTTGTAATTAAATTTAGCAAACACCATCATGGAATCTAGTATGGTTTGTATAATCATTGTGTGTTGAGTATTATGTGATATTGTTGGACAATTGTTTCACAAATATCACACCCAGACCACAACAAAAATTCAAAAACCTGTGAGGAAACCCACCTAAGAGCTCCATGGAAAAAAACATACAATTGTAGAATTAATAAAAACCATATGAAAAGTTTTAGTGGGGCTCAGAGCGTTTGATCGTAAGATCAGTGGAAGTAGTTGCATTTTCATGGCTGTCCATGAAAATTCCATCCACTTTAGGGTGGAATACAAAGTAGTCAACTCACTGGATAGTTTTCATTATCTCAGATTTAAACCGGGGCAAGTGGCTGTGTGAAGTGCAATAATGTGTTAGAGGTAAATCTTCGAATATTATCCACAAACCTAGTGAAATAAATTTTCAGCACATCTGAAAATAAACTCAATATAACCAATGTCCCTGAAAAATAAAGTAGACTAAAAGTCATGTAGACATGCAGCAGTGGCAAGGAGCAAAGCTACTTGCCCAACAAAGCATTTCTCTGGATTGTAGCATGAGGAGCTTCTGTAATAACTACTACTCTTTTCCTTCTGATAATTCTGTCCTCTGAAAGACTTATCTTTGCAAATAAAAAAATCCATGGAAATTTCTTGAAAAGTGGGAATAGTCTGAACACTTTATAACTCATTTTGTGTGTAATACCTTTGTGTGTAATTTCAAGGTAGATAACAGAATATGATAATCAAGGTTAGTAGGCATCAGTCTGCTACCACTGGTTCTTTAAAGGTAGCCTTAGAAGAGTGATTACCTTGTCACTTAGACATCTTTGGGGTTACTAGTCATGGAGACACTACCTCTTGGCAAACACAGAGTATGAATTCAGCAGGGCAAATGGACAGTACAACCAAAGAGTAATCAAAATGTAGATCCAAATTTGAAAGTGGCAGTATTCTTCCAACCTTTTTTATTTATTTATTTATTTATTTATTTATTTTTTCCCTGTTACCACATTGACCTTTCTTTAGAGCTTGATTGCTTTTATGCAGGAAAAAATAGAATTGAACTCTATTCCTATTGTGTGGTTATCCTAACAATCTCACAAACATTGTACTGCAAGCTCTTGTTTAGAAAATAAACCTTAAGCCACACTTCATTCTTTGACCTATGATTCAAAGATGACATTGAGGCAACGGGCTTGATATATATATATATTTTACTTTAGAGTATTAATTGGACTTGAATAGTCTCTTTTTAAATTATTACAGATTTCTTTTTTTTTTTTTTCTTTTATATATGTTCTCTTCTCAGTACTTCCCTGTGTAGTAAGCTTCTTTCCAGATGATTTTCCATATGATTTTTTTTTTTTTTTTTTTTTTTTTTGGTGGCTATAGGACAGACAGACACATTTCACGAGCTAAAAGTGATCCTTTTTTCTTCAACACAGAAAGACCACACTGTGACTAGAAATGACTCTCAGTATTTCAGTTAGTGCCCTCTTAATAGTGGATGGCCAGAATGTTAGCTCATGGTTTGTAGAACCAGAGAAAGTTATTAAATCACTGATGCTGATCCCCAATGAACAAGAGATGAAAATTTTATACAGTTAATCTTGAACTGAACCTTTTTCTTCTAACAGCTGGTTTCTTTTAAGGTAGCTTATAAAGCATTACCATTTGCTTCCTTCCAAGGTGGAGACTATGTTGGCCAAAGGTGTTTGTTTAGATGGGTGCACTGCATATCGTTTACTTTGAGTACAGCGGTTTCTTTGGCATGGCTGCAAGACAGCACTAACTTGCAGAACATGTTTTCTTGGCTGGATTTCTGTCCACGTATGTTCAGTACAATTGCTAGAACATAGTGCTGCTGCTATGGAGTGAATGCATAAAACACCATCTGAGGTGGACAGGTGGAAATGCCCAGGAATGGTAAGTCACTATACCCTTAGGTATGTCTGAAGATCTTTGCCTACAAAAATCACTTATAAACTTATACTTTTCCAAATGACAGTTTAAATGCCTCTCTCTAGAGGTACTGGACAAACCCATATTTAATGCAAGATGTTCACCCTCTGATATTTTTGACCTTTACTGATGCTGGAAACTCTCTCTTCCTGGCAGCAGGTTTTCAAGGCTTCCCTTGATCATCTTCTGCCACTTACCCAGCTCATGCATATCTTGCAAGTCAAGACTTTCACTTCTTACACCCTAGACAGTACGCTCCAATTTAGCAATAATTTGGACATTCTCCTTTTCATGTAAAAAGTATAAAAATCACAAAACGATGACTCTCAGTTTGGTCTGCGCCAAATAATTGCAGCCTAACAACAGGGTAGGTGCTGCATTATTTACTTCTTAGTTTCTCATCATATTCTGCCCGTGTAGGCATATTTTCCCAGTTGCTTAGATGCATACTGAAATCTAGTCTTTGACGTTATTTGGACAAGCATCAGCCTCAGTTAATCTGTGTTCTGACTATCTTATTTCCCATCACACATCAACTGGAAATGATATGCTGTGCTTTTTACGTGATGCTATGCACTGTTCAACTGCTGCAGGCTGGTATCTCAGAGCTGGATGTGTTCAAACACTGAATGAAATTATTCAAAACTCCCAAGCCGTATCTCACCAAGGTATCAGATGTCCAAGCAGCAAGGGAGTGCAGTTTTTACTGATATTTATGCAATTGTGTCCTGTGCCTTAGAAAACTGAAGAAATTGCTAACATATTTTGAAACAACTAGACCAGAATGAGTAAACTGCCTGCCAACCAGAGGCAGGCACAGAGTCAGGGCTAGACATGGGTAAGATCAGTAGGATTTTGTCAAGAGCCACATCAAACTTGATCAGTCAGTTCACTACAAATCTGTCTGTCAGCTGCACAAGTTTCTGGTGAGGGATATCTGGTTCTTATCCTGGATTTACCAGTTCTGAATTTTTTGCAGCCTACCACTTCCACAGGGTGATCTCAGATTTCAACAGAACCACACTGAAGAGAATATTATATAGAAAGACTACTGTGTTGTCCGACTGTGTACAAGCTGACATTTAATAGATTGTAACATTTTAAAATTGTCTTTTGAATGTAATTACTGTTTTAAGAATGAAAAAACTTAATCAAGGATTATATATTTTAATAAGTTCAACACATATTAATATCTCTAATTAGAAAAATAAAGTCTGATCATTATTTCTCAGCTACCTTATGGAAATCTCAAGATGGTCACTTTTTGAAAACATATAAAATATTCATGACTCTTAACTTTCAACCACATTATCTTTGGAACCCTCCTTTGGACTCATGCTTACTGCTCTGATTGCTTATTTTATTTTGATGAGCTTTTCTCTATGATACAGCTCCTCTAGTCTTTGTTTCAAAGTCGTCACTTGATTAAAGATGGCATCGTTATTCTGTAATGAACTTCCTGCAGCTCACTGCAGTGTTATCATGGGATGTAGAAGTTCAGCAGTTTATACAAAGACTGCACTAATTTTAGCTTCCCAGCTCTCAGCATTACAGTCAGCAACACTCATGACCTAAATGTTTTTAAAGGACTGACAACAGTTCATTTTAAACAGTCCGGGAACACTACTTGCTTTACTGGAATGAACTGATGAAAATCTAATCATTTCTGACTTAGGCACCAGTTTTCCTCTCCACCAGCATGCCCTAGTTATATTTCAAGTGGATGAGGCATGCAAGCCAGTCAGCACTATGGGTCCATAAAAGTGGGAATGGCTGTAAACTCAGCTCAGCTGTACAAGCAAACCTGCTGTCTGGCATCAATTCCATTTGGTGCGAGTAGGAAATCTGAAACAACTGCAGCCCTCATGGTAAAATATTCACACAGAGGGGGTAGACATAAATGCCTGGAATCCTCGCTAAAAATCAAAACAATTTGAGAATGTTACCAAAAGGTTTTCTCTTTTGGAAAAGAAATCCTTGCTAACATGTTCATCTTCACACAGTAATGTAATCATTGTAAAGTTTTATACATCACAACTGTTAATTCAATGAATAATTTTCTTCTTCCTTTTTGCTGATGTTTTTGCAATCCCAGGCTCTTGCAGTCACTTAACCTGATACAGTGTTCTGCCTCCCTAATATGTGAAAAGGAATTGGTGAACCTCAGAAGGAAATTTTATGATGGTTTAAAGAACATAGCAGTTCACTTCATTAATTAACTGTAAACTCCTTTTGCTTGTCCTTATCCTCTGGATTTGTGGTGAAGCAGATGGCAATTTCAGCAGACTGTTTTACAAATGCACATCATTTTTGGGCTAGACTTGCATTATGATCAGAATTGGAGTTTAGAATGCATTCTATGCCCTCTCCTTGATATAAATGACAAGGAGCTGTCTGTGAGTGAGACAGGTGAAAATGCTTCAGCAGCAGGTGATTGTCCTTGGGGTATTTTGCAGCTGAAATCACATTTAATATGCCTGTCCTAAAACTGAGACTGTCAAAATGTTGATAATAGTTTAAAATATTGCATACCAGACCACAGGCTTGTCCTGCATCATCTTCTAATGTCATTAAAAATAAAATAATTTAAAAAAAATCTGTGTCTCTTATTTCAGTATGGAACTAATCTGAGCTGCAAACCTGACAGTGCTGTGCAGATAAAGTGGATTCTTAAAGTTCCAGTTTTCCCTGAGTCAGAGGATAACTGTTGCTTGTAGCAATAGTTTTTTTAACAGCAGGATAAATAGAAAAAAAATATTATCTAATCATTTGATAAAACTTTCTGCAGAGATGTATAAAAGCTTGAAAATACATATTCAATGTAGGGAGCCTTATACATGTATAAATATATAGTATACCTTTTTCTTCACTGCAGATGGCAGGGGTGATCAGGAAAATGTTCTTTGAGGATATATCCATAGCAGTGTGGAATGTTTTAGTATTTCAGTCCATTCCTCTTACTTCCTGGTAATTCCCTTAACTCTCAGTAACTACTGGAGGTCATATCTAATCTCAACATTTACAGCTAATCCCAATATTTACAGGATCACAGAAGAGTAGGTGTTGGAAAGGATGCCTTAGGATCATTTAAACCAATCCTTTCACTCAGAGCAGATTTCACTACAAAAGATTACTGAGGTCATTGTTAAGGTTTGAGTATCTTCAAGGATGGAGAACCCACAGCTTCTCTGAGACACCTGTTTACGTACAGCCTCCCTCACCACAACAGTGTGTGCTGCTGTATTTACGTGGAATTCCCTGCAATTCAGCTTGTACCCATTTCTTCCCTTCTCTTTACATCACTGAGCATAACCTGACTCCTGTCTTTACATTGTTCCATTATGCACATGAATAAGATCCTTCTAAGTTTTCTCTTTTTCAGGCTGAGAAATCCTAGCTCCCTCAGCATCTCCTCATAAGAGAAGTGGTCTGGCAGCTTCATCACCTTCACAGCTTTCAATAGACTTGCTCCACCATGTTCACAACTTCCTTCTACCAAGGAACCCAGAATTGGACTTACCACCCAGACATGTCCTACCAGAGGAGTAGAAGACAAGGATCACCATCTTCAGCCTGATGACAGAGCACTTCCCAGTGCAGCCCAGAGGGATCTTGGTTTTCTTTAGAGCAATGGTTTGTTGCTAACTCACAGTCAGAAGTTGTTCACATAGACACCCCAGACCTTCATGGAGCTGCTTTTCACACAGCACTCAGCATGTGTTGGTGCATGAAATGATATCTTCCAACTGCAAAGTTTGTCATTTAAGTGTGTCAACTTCATGAGATTCCAGTCAGCATTTTCATGCAGCCTGTTCAAGTCCGTCTAAGTTGCTAAGGCACTCAGCTGTACTAGCATCCGCTCCTCTTAGATTCGTGTTGCATGCAAACTTGCTAAGGAAGCCACCTGTTCTGTCACTCAGGTAGTTCTAGAAGATACTAAATAATATTGACCCCAGTATCCTGCTCTGGGACATACAGGGGGTGGCTGCTAACAAGATGGACCACAGTTCTCTGAGCCTGGCAGTTCAGCCAGATTTCAGTACATTCCACTGTCCATTTACCTAACCTTCCTTGATTAGTCTGCAAGGATGCTACTGAAGACAATGTCAGAAGTGTAACAACAGTCAAGGAAAACAACACTCACTGCTTTCCATCACCCACTGAACATTTCACCTTGTAGAGGGATATCAGGTTGATTAAGCATGATTTCCCCTTTGTAATATTGCTCCATGCAGCATTACTTCTTCAACGTTCGGAGGCGATCTATCTTGAAGTGAGATATTACATACTTAGCATTATGTATTATATAGCAATTGTGAGTTATTATGTATTTTTCTATGCTCTTTTGAGTGTCCTCTCTTGAGTAAAGAAAAAGAAAAATTAGAATGATTTGCTGCAGGTCATCTGAAAGGTCAGTGGCAGAAAATGAATTAGAATTTATGTCTCAATGCCATCTTTCTGCTTTCTATAATCAAGGAATGAATTACTAAGAGTCATTATATATTAAGTTTAAACATTAAAGAAAGAAAAAGATAAAATATTGATCTCAAGTTTCTTGCCTTTAGAATAATTTTAGAGGCTTCTTTTTCCTCTCTTACTTCCATTCCCTCAAACAGAGGAAGTCATTACTCCTTGCAAATGTCCCTTTGCTCTAACTCAATCTTTTTACATGTCTAAGAGCATTCACATGAAGTACTAATTTGCTATCAGGCCATTGGATGCTTGAAAGGTGGTAATTTTGAGCCTTTGGTAGTATGCAGTATCCTTTCCAATCCTCCATAGCCTCTTGGGCTATATCTTACTGCTGACTGTTGCAGTTGTATGTACAAAGGCACTAAGCCTGCATTGCGGCAGTCTCACATGTACTGTTGTAGTAATAACTGTGATAGTTGTTTGCCTCTTGTGGGCCATATGCAATCTGACATGCATTCTTATTGCCACAATTCTCATTTGAGCTTCAAGGTAGTACTGAGGGGAGTGAAAAGCAAAATTTGTGGAGAAAATTAGTGGCAGTTATACAGAAACATGCTTCTCTCTGACATGGAGAAGTATTCTATGTTCTTGCTTCTTTGTTGCTGTTGTTTTCTTAGAGAGAGTAGACAAGTATCTTCCTCTTTCATTCCTAGTTCCACCGCAGTACCAGCAACTGAAATCTTGCACAAGAACAGGAATAAAAATCAAAACATCAGCATGACCCTACAGAACAAGCCAGGAGACAAAAGGGTTTGTGGATCTTCAGACTCAGTGGGAAAGAAAGGCTGCTGATACATTCAGTCAAAAGTAGTTCATTTCAAATGCTTCCTGAAAGATAGCACAGTTGACTTAATTTACACCTTGAAGATAGTAGTTTAACTCATTTAAATGAATTGTCAAACCCATCAAAAAACACGCCACAAATTATTTTATGCTTTTTGTGAGCTTTTTAAGATGCTGAAAATTACAAAGTTTATCAGCACAATAATGTGTGTTTTTCTTTCACAGTAACCATCTTGACTTATTTAATCATTTTACTAACACAACCCATGTTTAATCATTACATCACTAGAAGTCACATAATAATGTTAACTCTTTACAATCTTAGGAGGCTGCATTACTAGCTGTCCAGGGCTGCATGCAGACCTTGTGCAGTGGGCTGGACATGCCTGACATATACCTTGTCACCCTCTGTGAACTTCAACTCTAGGGACACTGAGGAAGGCACCACATACACTGTGACCTGAGGGACAGTTTTTATTTCTGCACAGAATATGGAATAGCTGTCTTGAAGATGGTTCAAGCATGACAGACTGCCTGCTCTCTGGCAGGAAAAGATGATGTGAGAACATGAATGTGCCCGCCTGTGGACTGGCGTACCCTCAGTAAATTTGTAGATGACACCATATTTGGAGGGAGTGTTGGTCTGCCTAAGAGGAGAAAGGCACTAGAGTGGGACCTGTGTCAATGGGCCAAGGTTAACTATATGAGTTTAAATAGGGCCAAGCGTCATGTTCTGCATTTTGGTCACAACAACCCCAGGAATCCCACAGGCTTGGGGAGAAGTGGCTGAAAGCTGCCTGAAGGAAAGGGACCTTGGTGTACTGATGGAGAGTTGGCTGAATATGAGCCAGCAATGTGCCCAGGTGGTCAAGAAGGCCAGTGGCATCCTGGCTTGTATCAGGAATGGTGTGGTGAGCAAGACTAGGGAAGTCATCGTGCCCCTGTACTCAGCATTGGTGAGGCCTCACCTCAAGTACTGTGTTCAGTTTTGGGCACCTCAGTACAGAAAGGACATTGAGGTGCTGGAGCAGGTCCAAAGAAGGCAACAAAGCTGGTGGAGGGCTTGGAGAATGTGCTCTATGAGGAGAGACTGAAGGAGCTGGCGTTGTTTAGTCTGGGGAAAAGGAGGCTGAGGGGGACTTTATTTCTCTCTTCCAATACCCTAAAGGTGATTACAGTGAGAGCAGGATTGGTCTCTTCGCACTGGTGACAGGTGACAGGACAAGGAGAAAGGCCTCAAGTTGCACCAGGGTAAGTTTAGGTTGGATATCAGGAAAGTCTTCTTTACAGAAAGGGATGTTAAGCTCTGGAATAGGCTTCCTGGGAAGGTGGTTGAGTCACCATCCCTGGATGTGTTTAAAAACTTTTTGGATGTGGTGCTCAGGGACATGATTTAGCGGAGAGTTGTTAGGGTAATATGGTTAGGTCATGGTTGGACTTGATGATCTTTAACATCTTTTCCAACCTGATCAGTTCTATGATTCTGTGATTCTAAATGCACACAGGACAGTAACCTTGCTTCCAGTAATGTGAGGTTTGCTGATCCAACACATTCATCAGACTGATGTCTGTGCAAGCTGAAAGTTGGCTAATCTGATCTTTCTGGCCCAGAAGACCAGAAAGGAGCTGATATCAACTCACACATCCTCCTCAGTTTTTCTCTTTCTCCTAACACATATGCAGAATGATTGGTGGCTGTAAGGCTTACTACAAAGCCATGAAAAACTAAAAGTGACATGCAGACTGCTTTGTCTGTAAAGGCTCAGGACTGCAGTGGCCTGATGCTGTGAAGAAGTGGAGGCGGACCAGTAGAGCAGAACATTGCATCAGGGCCTTCTCCCTTTGTACCTGAGGTGGGGGCCAGTCCTCACAATCTTCATTGCAAACAAACTTGGCAGCACCTTGAAGTCAGCTGCACGTGTCATCAAAGTGGAGCTGGGGGCCTCTGATTCTTAAGGAGGATGATGGGCTTCACTTGTAGCAGAAATGTGAGAAGAAAGTGTAAGATGAGAAGGGCTTTCTGAAGTTCAAAAGAGGAGGAAGTCCCAAGAACTGAGATCTTTCCGAATCACCTGGGTGCTATGGCTGGGTTTTGGCAGTCAAAATCATAGGACAGCAGTAACCTCTGCTGTACAGCTCTGTACCTAATCCTAGCTAGCGTGCACTGCAAAATGTGCTTGTAGTCTTCTTCAAACATACACGCATATATCCATATGGTTATTGGCAACAAATTCTGACCTGGGAGAACCACAGCAATGTAAAAAAACCAGAGTGTATAATAATATGCGGTTAAGCAATAACTACTGCCATTTGCTTTTGAATGCAGTTAGTCTCACAAAACTTTGTTAATAAGTTAAAATGCACAGTAGCTTCTACGCGCTTTTTAGTAGTCATCACAGTCTTTTGCACATTCACAGACAACTGTACTTTGTTTTCATGTATATAATTTTATTCCTGCAGTAGAAATTCCATTATACAGGAGATATATGGTTATACACATTTACAAGTATATACATACATGCTGAGGTCTTTCCTGCTGAAGTCCAATAATTTTTTTAATACGTAAATCATCATGAGGGAATAAAACTGTGATGCATTCTTCCACTGTGAACTGCCAGTGTGCTTTACATAAAAAGACAGGATGTTCTCAGTACCTGTCTTTCTTGTTGATATTGTGTGCATATGAGAACTAATATCTTCACTTTTAATTTCAGCTACATTATTTCTCATTTGTAAAGGTCTGCAGAGAACTGAATGCCTGGCTCCAGAGGTAGTAGAAAAAGGTGCAAACCAGTACTAGCATTTGGAAAGGTGTAGAAGAGTTAGAAAACTGTGACACATGCAAACCTGACAACTGCATAGAGTGAGAAACCTCACAGCATGTCCCAGTGCATGCAGACAAGTTGCAGCTCATCCATATGTACTACTAGAAATACTGTAACTACTTGTTTTTAAGTGTGTAGTCATTTCTTATGAACAAACACTGCACATTGGTGCCTTTTGTGCTTGTACCTTTTGCTTTTGTAAACTGTGCTGTCAAATCAAAAGTTTTGTGCATGCTCCCGCTCCAGTATTCTGTGCATGCAGTTGTGCCTAGCCACTAAAATTGTTGCTCTTGTAAGCATCTGGGCCCGTATCAGTATTCATGCCACTCTGAACTGAAAAATAGTCCCACCAAATAAAGAAGTGGATGTCAATGACATTTTTGCAAGTCTATAAGTATTGCCAGTGGTTGAAATGGTTCCTATATATGTGCCTTCTCACAGTGAGACAGGGAACAGGACTGAACAGGGGCCACAGATACGCTCAGCTTGCCTTTTCATCTCTGAGTGTAGCCACAGCTTACTGTGGTCACTACTGTTATGGCTACATACTTCTATAAGCAGCAAGTGCTTATCTGTTATATTGGTAGCTGAAAATAAGAAGCAGATGTCTTGCATGGCAGTGAAGACGAGCAATGTTTACAACACTTGGTTGTGCATCTGCTGAGCATTTTTGACGTCTTTCATTCTTTCTTCCTCAGGAGTGACTTCATGCTCAGTGAGTATAGTGTAGGCATATATAGTGAGTATAGTATAGTATATATCAGCGAACATACAATGTTCCTTACCTAGAGCTGGCAGACAGCTGATCCACCCCTAAATTAGAATGAGTTAACTGAACTTACATGCCAGGGCTCTTGACAGCCCAAGCAGTTCCTTCCACCCTGAGTGTGAGAACGCAGTGGCTGTCTTGTGTACTGCATTAAATCTTCTTTAACTTCCCAAGTGGAAAAGGGGGGTGTGGAAAAGTGAAAATGTGTGTAATTAATGATGGCCTTTTTCACATTCAATGACTATAATGCTCTTTATTTAAAAAGCAAACAAATAAAAAAAAAAAACAAACCAAACAAAAACAAACCAAACAAAAAAAAAAAAACAAAACACCATGGAGATCAGAATGCAGCTGAGCATGTGAAGAAATAAGACAGTGAAGAAAGCAGAAGATGCAAGCTACTTCATCCTGCCTGGCAGCTGCACACATCTTCCTTGATGTCAAGCAATAAGAGTAATTCAGATTGATCTAAACATGCAGAAATTCATGTTCATGCTGTCTGCTTTTTCTCTCCTTCACCAGGATGCTCAGTGTGTGATCATTACTACCAGGCATGGTGTTGCTCAACAGACCTCAAAGACAGTCTGGTCTGAGAGCAGCTTATGCTGCTATTTCTTTGTCCATTTCTCTCCTCATTGGTATGCAAATGGATATTTATGCCCTCCTTTCTTGCCACATCCTAGCTGCATGATGTGGAAGCTACAGCAGCTAAGCACTTTGTATAAAAATATAGCTTACAAAGGGTTTATAGTTGTGTTAGTGCTGTGGCAAGAAAACCCAGTAGAGTCAGCATCACATGAACCAGCAAGCATCTGCAAACTGCAACAAATCCAGTTCTTCATAGGGAGAACTCAACACTAGCAATGACTCTATTTTCTGTGAATTCTCTGCTCCTGCACAGGGTCCTAGATGTGACCTTGAAGTGCAGCTGTTCTCCAGGTGTGAACATGGGGAAAATCAAGCCTTACGATGTTTGTAAACTGCAAGCAATGTTTCAAGCAAGAAATACAGATCTGCACACTGTGTTTTGCAGCACCTTTCAGAACTGCTCTGGACAAGGACTATAAGGTCTACTCATGAAGTTTCTTTGGACTCAAAAACTTTCTTTTTTGTTCTTGTATTTCTTTGTTGAAACACCCCATGATTTGAGTACAGACAGATCAAGACAGAATTTATGTTTTCTGTTTCTCTTTGTTGTTGTCCTGCTCTTTTTCTTTTTAGAATTCTGTGTTTATTTATGTTGTCAAATTTCTCCAACCATCTCTACACTATATGAATATTAAGACCATATCCATTTTTCTCCTTCCTTTGGCAACAAAGGAAGCAAGGCAAGAATCATTTGTTTTGATGAAGTCTTCAGCAAGTATTTCACTTTGAATCTTGTGCATGCAGATTGAAATAACAGTAACTGATTGATGGCATGATGATTATTACTGCCTCAAATTTCTGAGGGATTTCTTCAGGCTGTGGAAAGGGGATACCAAACCTGTTTTATTGTCATATGCTGTCTCTAGCACATTGCTGCTATCAGAGTGCATTTCCAGAACAGTTCAGGGCAGGACGTTGGCTGTAGACTGGCGTCCAAGGAGGACTCATGCTCATTTTTTCTATTCTCGATGGTCTCGATGGGGCCAGTGTTTGCAAAAGCTTGGTGTAGTCCTATGCTTGGGAGGGGCTGGAGAAGGGTGAGGGAGATGGGATGATAAGTGATTTATAGCCTGTGAGCATTAAGAACTCATATAACAATATAGTTAATAAACAAAAGTGAGTAGTAAAACATGACTCTACGTTCACAAGCAATTTCTTGTGGCAATGGCAAAGAAATTTTATTTGTGATAAAAAGAGATGCTATTATTTACCTAGGGTAGCTTTCATTTGCAACAGGTATTTCCTTATCAGCAGAATGGACAGAAAAAATATTGCCTAATTATTTGAAGAATCTCTCTATAAAGATGTGTACGAGACTGCTGATGTTCTAAGCAGATTTTTTCTAGTGCAGTATTCTGCTATTTGCTCTTTCTAATAAAAACAATGGACAACACAAATAGTAGCTGGTGTTCGTGTCTTTTTGGAGGTGGTACTATTCAAAACCAATATATGCTGAGCTGAATTCCGATGAGCTGAATCTCATTTAATACTAAACCTACTGACAAGTCATTTGACACACAGGGAATTAGAAATATTGAAAGCCTGAATTTGAGAGCTATAGGATTGAGATGTTACTCATGTACCTGTGCAATCTTTTATGCATACATAGCATTTTATGTAACTGCCTGTGGGGTCAAATCGCAGTTAGTTCAAAAGATATGTCTGTAATAAGTATTTCTGGACACATTTTAATGTGACAGCCACTACTTGGCTCTCTACCTGCAGCTGCCTGCCAGGCCAAGATCCCTCTGAGGCTTTCTGAGAATTCAAGGTGAGACAGAAACTAAAGAAGAGATTTACTGACCAATCTCATTGGGTTAACTTAAACCATCTTGCCTTGCTAGCATGGCCAATGAAACAGATCCTTTCTCAGGTGGACTCCATCAGGACAGCCACATTAGCTTGGAAATCACCACTGTGGATGTCATCTCTCTGCTATGCAAACAAAGCACCTGGGGAGCAATAGGACAGGAGTGCCTGACCACAGGCAGCTGTGTGGGCAGTGGGCCAGTGGCAGCTGGCTTGACATGCGCCCAGAGATGAAGAAATGGAGATCACTGAGTAGTGCTGCACATCAACTGTGACTGACAGCAACACACTGACTTCTGAGGGTTTCCCTCCCCTTCCCTCCTCTCCCCTCCTCTTTCATCTTCTTTCACCTCTCCTCCCCTCCCCTCTCCTTCCCTCCCCTTTCCTTTCCTCTCCTTTCCCCTCCCCTTATCTCCCTTTCCCTACCTTCCTTCCTCCATAGCCATTTGGAGTGCAGTTTTGGGAGGCCCCTTTGAGTCAACCTAGCACTTCTGGTGGCTGCTCATTTGTCAATACTTGGCGCTGCGGGCAAAAGATGCAACTTCAGACATTTCCTAACATATGGCCTTAAAAGAAGAAGTTCTGGGAGAGGGGAATAGACCAGGGATGCAACCAAGTACTGTAGTAGATGTAAAAAGACCCTCCAAGAGTAGACTTATACCTAGCTGGCTCAGCCTTATTGTTTATGACAAGTTTTTAACAGATGAGGAACATTCGTTTGATGCAGTAAAACCCTGTGCTTTTTGAAGGTGGCTGTGCGTTGCTTGCAGTGCTTGAAGAATGGCTGAGAGAGGAGCCTTCCACCTGAAGGAAAAGCATAGCTGCCAGCTGCATGTTGTGCTTTCAAGGATCACTGTTTTTTCTAACTTCATGTTACACTGTATAAGTGACTTTATGCAAAAAATGGGACTTTGCAACCTAAATCTAACTTGTATCCATGGGGAATCCCTGGTTTTAGTGTATTTTCTTACTGTGTCCAAAAAAGCCATTAAGTTAAATGAAACTGCAATGCTAGGTTGAGCCATTTGAAACATAAAAGTATATTTGATTGCAGTGCCCTTTTATTGAATCATTTTCTTTGTGCATAGTGAGACATTTCTCAGGTTTACTTCAGATCAGCTTTCTGTGTTTCTTGTTCCCTTTCTAATACTCATAACCCTTCATACAAATGCTTTAGTAATGAATGTTCTTCTAATTAAATCTCTCAAAGTATGGTTTATGCAAATTCATTAGCTGACTGCATTTGGGTGATTTATCTGCCAGAAGAGAAACATGCACAGGGTTTGCAAGTGGGCAACAAAAAGTGCACTCAGGTTAAGTTTGGCAGTTGAGGACACTTGGTAGCACAAACTACCAGCAACATAATACATTGACACTCATACATTAGCTTTTCAATCACATCATAACTATCATGGCTGATGGCAAAATATTTATACATGCATATTTAAGATTCCTCCTTTTGGTTTTTGTTCCTCAGCTTTAAATAAAGTTGGTGTTAGAAGCACAGCCTCTGTCCTGCAGTTCAACCAATCTTTGTTGAGCTGTTGTACAAAAAAAGTGATTCCTTTGGGAAAAGATGGTTTTGTTGGGTAAGGATTAATCTAAGAGCAGAAGAAGGGGAGGTTACAAAACTCAGTCTGTTAGAGATAGCTTTGCAGTGCACATCACTGTTCTTACATGTGATTTTCTAATTCAAAGTACCTTTCACCTCAAAATACGGTTTAGTTTGTGTTGCCTTAGCAGAGCTGACTGTGAATCAGCAGGGAAGAGAGCTGACTGAGCTTTTACCTTTAAGTAAAATGTTATTAGGTGTTTCCTAACCAAGTTGCTATGCATTGGTGCCAATATGAAAAGACAAAGTTTAAAGTGTGTACAGAGTGCACACTGAAATCTGTAATGGAGTTGATGTTACCAGCTATAAAATGTTGACTCTTGTATGTACTACTTAAGTTAAGATGCAGCCTCCTGGAAAAATCTCCAGAGCTGCCAGTAACTTCTGTACATACCCAATACTAGTGCTCGTGTTTGGTTACTTTCACTTCTCCTATCTTCAGGATTTAATAAAAAAAGAGCTTGATGAAGAGATCACCATAAACTAGTGTAGGTTCTGGTAAATGAGGAAACACAGTCAAGCAAATGAACAGAGGCAATCCATGGTCTAGTTTGAAGTTAAGATGGCAACTGTGATCTCTGTAGAGCAACAAGAGAGAATGACCAGGATACCGAGGAACAAGGCGTGATTTTCTGTCTGTAGGCTAAGCTACCAGGCTTCTAACTCCTGCATTTTCTTCTGATCATCATCAGCCCCTGTACGTGGCCTGCTTTTTCCCCACAAACATGAACAACAATGGACCTATCTGGTGGGCAACTTGAAAGTGCAGATGAGAATTTGCAAATCCAGAGTCCTGAACAGTGAAGCCAAATTCATAATAAGTTTCTTCTGAAAGAAACAAAACTGACAAAACTGCAGGGCTAAGACATGTTTGCAATACGAAGACCACTATTTTGTGTGCTAACCACAGAAAAGGCTTTGTAGAGTAAAACTCCTCTTAAAGCTGTTCCACTAGATTCTACCCAAATATCTGCCTTGGCATGGGAAAGTTTTGAATAGAAAAGTTTTAAGAAGCAAGGCATGCCCACAAAGCATTTCCGTTTCTGAGGCCTAACATTTTTCCGTGTGAAATAATCTTGATTTGCTCTGCTTTGTCTTGCATTTCTGAAGAACTCTTTTTTAGCCCTTAAACCTCAAAGGAACTTGAAAACATCATGGTTCTACATATCAGCAACTCAAATGCTCTCTTTCAACAGTTTGGAAAGATTGAAGCAGTACATTATGCACTAATTAGAGCAACATGAATGGAAGGGGCAGTGGTAGAGACAGGGGAGGAGGGGGAAATAGCTGCCTAGCTTTTCCATCTGGTAGGAAAAAAGACTGCTGAGGGAATGCTTGCTCTTCCCTTTGCTGCAGTTGCTTTTTCCTTGGCTTACCCTGTTTCTTTACTCCCTAACCTTGCTCAGGCTGCCTCAAAATGAGTCAGAGGAATTTTGTCTCTGTTTCCACTGTTCACCAGAGCCATCTGTTGAGCTTTCCTCTTTCAGGTCCTTTTTATTATGCTCTTCTTGTGCCCCCTTGAGACAGCACTGAAAGGACCAAGGAAGGCAGCAGCTTCCATGCAGCTGAAGGAGCAGAGGAAGGAAAATAGTGTACCTTTCTTATGGTATCTCTGTTGAAGATGGAGGTAAGGTGAAGCAAAATGAATAAAGGAGGTACATGGGAGACCCTCCTATTGTTTATAAACTTCCTTCCATTCTTTCTCCTGGAGAATTTATGAAGCTTTAAAATAACAAACAACAACAACAAAACAATAACAAAAGCAACAAACAAATAAAACTAAATAGTATATCTGTATTCAAGGGCACGTTCTAGCTGAGAAAGCCCAGCCATGTTTTTGGATCCAAACAGACTGAGAAATTTGGACTGCACTCCATGTTTTAGTTTACATTTCTAGCAGTTCTCGTAGTGGCAACTGAAAGACTGCAAGGACTCTTCAGGGAGGTGCAGTATCTCTACTTATACTATGTAAAAACAAGGCTTTATTCTTCCTAATGCATCTCAGTGATTTTAGATTTCCTTCATGTGAGATTTACTGCTGCTATTCTGCATGTACAGGAAGTTGTGCTACCTTTAGCAAAAATTTTCATTACAAGTTAGACCTCCATTTTTTGTTTGTTTAACTTTCTTTTATGGCTTGTTTATAGTAACTTCTGCTTAAAGCCCCATTAAGGAAAAGAAATGAAAATATGATGGATTGATTTTAGCCTTTCTTTTTGGAATAGTTTCTACCCTTCAATGCACATATGCTGTTTATCCTCTGTTTGTTCCACAGCTCTGCCTTTGGTTATTGAAAATACTGCTTCGTCAGAAAAAAAATTGAGATTCAGTTCTCTTTGATCAGCAAAAATAATTCTAACACATTGAAATGTGTTCATTTAGTCTCTTTTTGATTCCTAGTGAGCTAAACATGGTTCATTTTCCAAGAGCTACCAGTAGTCCACAGCCCAAAACCTCCCTGCTACCTGATGTTCTAGTGGAGAGAAAATGCATATTTTCTCTGCTCTTTTGCCTGTGTACTGGAAGCTCCCACTTCTGTAAAAAAAATTTTATTGCTTCTGTTTTTTCTTCAAAGAAAAGCATATTCTGTTGTCATTATTTGTTGTAGATTTTTTAACTAGTTTTACCTAGTCAAAGCTATCTTCTAGCCTGACAAAGCAGTGGTGCACTAGGAAATCCACAAAAATTGCTTCAAATAGTACCCTTCCAGATTTGTGTAGCTGCCTCCAGCAGCCACAATACCCACCTGAAAATTCAAGAAGCTAAGATACAGAGATGTAAAACATCTTGTCCAAGGCCTCCTGCCAGGTTGATGGCAAAGCATCAAATGCCACAAGAGCTTTCTGAGTGTGAGACCTGCACTGTCTGCCTGAGTTCATGCAGCTTCTTTTTTTAATAAGGTATTTTACAATTTGTTTCTTGACTAAGAACCTCTAAAGTCAAGGAATAAGTAAACCAAGATGGAATTTACCCCTGAAACTTGCTGGATGACATAGAATGGTGAGCTTCAGAGGTTGATGTCTGAGGAGATGAGACTGAACTATAATATATGACACAAAGAACTACTGTGTGATGGACTAGGCTACCTAAGAACATTTATATGTCTCTGATGTTCAAGCAAAAAGTATCTTCAAGTGTTTCCAGAAGTCCTGAAGGGTCATGACTCTGCAGGTAAAAATCTGGTCTCCATGAACAGATTCTGACTCAGATCTATGAGTGCCTTGGAAAGAGAGCCGTTATTTCATTCTGGTAACTATTCAACCCTAAAGACAAACACATCCAGAAACAGATCCAGAAAGTTATTGATGGCTGAGTTGCACTTACTACTCTCATAGTGATGACAATGCTTTTATTTATTTGGACATATCTCACCTACACAATATAATTACTTTTCCTTGTAATTATCTTTACATTGCCATGAATTACTTTTTATTAGTTATCAAGACCACTATTCAGTACAGTGAGCATGATAAGGTTATGGGAACACCCAGGGCTGACACATGTCAGTATCATCTGTAATTTCACTGCTTTACTTACAGTGTCTCCAAAAGAAGACTGTTGGTTCCTCACAGTCACAGGCATTGTATCGTCAGGTGAACTGTAATAAACATGTGCAAAGCATTTCCTTTTCTAAGAGAATATTCTATTCAATTTACAATGCAACTTCTAATTCAGTTGTTTTTAATAAAAAGTAGATTCTTTTACCAAGCAGTGTTATGTAGCCATTGGGTGACAGAACATTGAGCATTGGCCTGGGTCACCAGATAACCATACACCCTAGGGGCAGACATGAAGCTGGCAAACTGGTGCTGTAAAGTTGTGGCCCGATAGAAGCAGATATGCTCAGGAAAAGATGATTTTGGGGATTAAAGATACACATAACACTGCTTCTTCTGATGATTTCTGGTGAAGGAAGCTTGAGGAGCAGCCCTGCTTCACAAGCTTCAGGAGTCATGCTTAGTGGATTATGGTAAAAAATGTTAAGATTCAAAAGAGAGAAGTCTGAAAGGACTAAAAAGGGTTGTGAGGATTGTCTGGGAATGCCAATGGTAGTGAAACAAACAGACTGACTTTGGGAAGTAGGCAGAAAGGCTCCCACTTAATCACTGACTTTTGCAGAGATCACCAAGGAGGAAGCCAGTTACTGCTTGAATGATTTATTTTGTGATCATCTCACAGTTTCAAATAAATAGTGCTCGTGTGTGCTGGAATTTAGCAAATGGATAATGTAAGCCCTATCTATGCCAAATGAAATCTGGAGAAACTCTGACTTCCCAGAAACTCATTCCCCATCATCCCCTCTGCCTGAGTGCCGCCTAATGAGACAACAGTCAGGAGCAGTTATTCGTTTCTTTTCTTACCATACTTCCATACCACACTTTTCCTAAAGAAGCAGGTACTCCAGAACTATGTACCATCATATGTCCTCCAGGTAACTTCAGCCTTTGCATATCTCCTTCACATCTGCCGCTTTTTTCTTTCATTATGGTTAAATTTCACTTATTTTCACTTTTGGCCTCAGACGTTCAGCAGTATAAAGGAGCTTTCTTCTTAGAAGTTTCTCACTTTGGAAAATATTTGGCAATGTTCAAGATACTTCTCGGCTCACCTCCATAACAAATTCATTTGCTTACAGAAGGGAAGAGGCATATGGGAATGTTTGTCTAGGTCTAGTGTACACTGGCTTTGGATTAATAGACCCCTTCCAAATCTCCTGAGCAATTTGTCAGATCATCCATCAGCTATTGCTGTGAGCTATCTCTCTTATTAGCCTTGCTCTGGGGGAATAAAAGCTGAAATAGACTGAATGAATATTCTTTATGTAGTCTTTCACTACTTTTTGGTCATTAGATGTTTGATAGTAACAGAGGTCCTTTCAAAGAGCAAGCATAGATCAGGTACACACTTGGCAGGTCATTATAAAGCAGCTGAATTGATTCCAAGACAGAATTTCTTCCAGTTTTCACCTCCTCCATTTGGTTTTCTGCCCAGACATGTGTGAACAGCAAATCTCCCTACTCATTATAGACACCTTCAGGACCTGCCTATACATCAGTGCCATCCACATTACAGGATACCTGCATGCTTCCCAGTGCAGAAGCACAGCTGTTAGAAAACTTGAATGCGAAGCATAGCATCACCACCAAATGCAGTCACTTGAATTAAGGAGCTAGAGGATGGCTGTATTTAGTCAGCAAACAAGCAGCTCAAAAAAGATTTACTAACAAAAGACTGCCCACTGTATGGCCCTGGAGTTGTACATGGCAATGGAAGTGACTGAAGATGAAGTTTGATGGTGGAGAGGGGTGATACTATCATAAATGTTTTCTCCCTTTTGCTACTGGTACCTGCTCAACTTTACCAGTGCAATTGGACATCTAATCCTGAATTTGAAAGGAAGAAATGATAATGTTTCATTTCAAGGCATCCGCTCTTTAATCCAGCTTGTTGCACTGAGACTAGAATTATTTGCAAGTGCATCTCTGAGATGGTGTTGCCAGGGCAGAACGAAGTGCTCAGGAAGAGCAGCAGCCATAAACAATACTGCCTATCTCATGCCACACAACCCCATCTCAGCTGGGTGTGTGTGGCAGGACCACCCTTCCTGGCACAGTCATGAGGCAAGCAGTTGGCTCCATCTTCAGCACAGCACTCCCTGCTTTGTATGAGCATGCAGACTTCAAGAGCTGTGTGGTTCAGGTTGGAATGTATTCTTCGTGTCTCACACATACAAACCTAAAATACAAATGCAAACCTTTAAATATGTGAAACAGAACACCTGCAAATAAACACGCTGGGCATCAAAGCTCTGTTTGTTTATGTGCAAATTATTGAAATAACATCATGGAACAATTACAACAGGGAATCTGTTGCTTGTAAATGAAAGCTCAAAACAGGGAGATACTGAATTTATATTATTATGAATTAGTTGCTACTGTTTATTGCAGATATGTATAATGGCCAGAAATAGAAGTGTCTGCGGCACGGCTCATACAGTGCAGTGTAATAAAATAACTCTTGAAATAACACTTCATCTTTGATGCTGCCAGTGTGAAACTTAACACCAACTCGATTCCAAAAATGTTGGGCAGTGTATGACCTCGTTTAAGTAAGCCATACAACGTGCTCATAATAAGTACTATGTGCAGCAAAGGTCATTTCTTCATGATTTACAGATTTACAAACATGCTTCTTCACTTTAATTGAAGAAAATGTGGATGACTTATGGGAATACTTTCACACGCCCGATGTGTCAGCCTCATGTGTTGGCATACCAGTGACCTTTTCAGAGCCTTGCGTAACAGCAGACAGAGACCACCTGAAGTGCAGTGCAAATAAACACTTCTCTGCCCTCTACTACTGCACTCAATCAGTCCACAGCATTTTGCTCCTTCTTTGGAGCAAACTCTGGCCTAAAGAGAAAGCAATAATCTTACAGTGTGGTGTTTTCACCACAGCCTGGGCCCTGCTGAGAAATCTCCATAGGTGCTGAACCTGAAACATCCCTTCTTGGCAGCATCTTTTGGAGAGAATGTCATAAATATTTCAAAAGATGAGACTTAAAAAAAAATAACCTTCAATAGACACAGAGGGGCAAATTAAATTGAAGAGGCATGCTAGCTTTGCAGATACTATTGGGTGTATAGAAAAGACACTTAGATATTTTGAGCATGTAACATGGCCCACAGAGCCTACTGTCCTTGGAAAAAAAAGTAATATCTAAAACAGTTCTCCTCCTCAGTCAGTCTGGGACACCATGTTAATAGCATTAACATTTGCAGCTCTCTCATGCTGGCTATTTGGAGTGTTTTCATATCTGGTAAACAGGAGGGTTCCATAAGACATTTCGTTGTGTGTATTCTGCTACTTCCTGGAACAGAAATCTATCTGTTTTAACCTGAGCTTTTAATGCTCTAAATGTTGCTAGAATAAGGAGAATCAGCTTGGAAAACAAAACAAAACACCAAAAACAATTGAAATAGGAAAAAACAAATTTATTCACAATAAATGCTTGTCCCTGAGTTTGCTGGAGGAGTTCTGAAATGCAATCCAGGGCTTGAATGATGCTTGTGATGGCGGGGGCACTTCTTCCCCAACTTAGACAAATGAAAAATTAAGAGTTCTTTGAGGGAGCAAAGTTTGACTTGTTTCTAGGTATCTGAACAACTGCACATACTCTGCAGCAGCCATTCAAAGGCAAGATTTACATAATCATGGCATATGATTATGTAAATATGATTATGTATTCTTCATTTGGATTTATCAGAGTGTGACTTGGAGGAAGACTCTCCATCGCTGCTGACTTTCTATAAAGCACAGACAGCTGAGCTAAAATTGAGTCTGACGCAAGGCCTTAAACAGTGGAGACAAAAGAGAAGAATCACCACCATCTCTGACTTAGGTTTGTGAACACAGACATGGTTGTCTCCTCAGACTGGGGAAAGTGACACTTGCAGCCACCACACCTTGACGTGGAGACCAATGGAATAGCTCAGAGGAATTCTCCACGGGCATGGAGATACACTCACTGTTGCCCCCTGCCTCCTCCATGAGTCTGTGCCATCCCATCCAACCAGGTATGGCCAAGATGCCTGTCCATCACTGTCCACTGCTGTCAGTACCGGTGTGGAAGGCAGTTTTCTGGGGCCATTCTATGCATCACAGTTGGGCCCTGAACACAGTCATGACTGTGCTCCTCAAGCCTGAGTTTTCTGGGGAGAGATCCTTATCAGAGAGCTCTGCTCTTGGAGAACAGTTCTGCCACAGTCAGGTTTTGGTTTTCAGGGCTTGGGTGCAGTGAAGGCACCCTAGGCTGAACTCACCTTCATATTCGTGTTGCAGGTTGGAGTTACGTGTTACTTTCTTCTCAGGTTCCGTAGATTGTTTACGCTGAAGCTACACTGGTGCAACAGGCTGATTTGGAAAGCTTAATGAAGGCTGAGCAAGGCTGGATGTGAGTTGTGGCTGTACATGCAGTACAGGAATGATGAGTGGTGCAGGATAAAAAAGGTCTGCTGGTAAATTGGGCGGTTTCCATGCAAGATTCTGGGCACTGAATTTGTATTGGTATGGAAAAGTGAGTTGCAGTGGAGGACACTGCTTTGCCCGTAGTGCAGAGCAGGAACCCTACCATCATCTAAACCTGTGGGGAATTTTCATAGAATCATAGAATCATAAAATCACCAAGGTTGGAAAAGACCTGAAAGATCATTTCTACCCATTTATCTGGAAATGCAGCAACCAACTCAGAAAATTGCCTAATATCTCTGCTGTCAGGGATGAACACTTACAATCCAAAAATAAAGGACAATGTGTTCTCAAGACCAGGCTTGGGAAATGAACTTCAGGTACTTCTTGCTGAGAAGCTGTGTGGAAATCAGGAGAATCATAAGTTGCTGGCCAGCTGAGGCCAGATGCTTTCATGGCAGTGTTACATGAGAAATGATGAGATCTGCAGAGGGCTTTGCCTGCAATCAGCATCGATTCAGTCTCATGATTCAGCTTAGTCAGGCCTCTCTGCTTTCAGGAATGGTACAGCGCCAGAAACTGTGCTGCTACTAAACAAAGTAACCCTAATAAAACACAGGCATTGTTTGAACATATCAGGTCCATCTATTCCAGCCTCCTCTCTCACACGCTGAGATGGTGAAACGAAGACAGTGGTGGAAAAAACAGCTGCATTGTGCTTTTCCTGCCACTGTATTAGGTCTCGTTTTGGCCCATAATAAGTATTGGCTTAAGCTCTAAAGAATGAGTTCTAGTAACCATTCCAAAATATTTTCCATTGATTATGACTCTAGTTGTTAGTATTTCTTTGTAAATGTCCTCTCCTCTATTTAAAGATAAATTAGACTCTTCTAGTTGATTTATATATATATATATATATGTTTAAAAATTACAGTGATTGTGCTAGAAGCAATATCTTTTAATTTTTTTTATTCCTTTTTGCCCAAATCCCATAGGTGGCCTCAATATAAAAGGAACAATTGTTAGCTTTCATGTAAATTGTTCTATTCAGCCTCCTAAGTTAGCTCCAAATCCAAATTATGAACTGCAGATAATGAAAAAATTTAACAGCAAAGCAGAGGGAACACAAGCCTTATTAACACCATAATTCAGATGGACTACTCATCTTAATCCCTAGTCTCAAACTATATCTTACTTTTTTGTTGTTTTCTTTCCCAAGTTTCTGCATTTGCCAGGGTTCTGCATGGTTTTTCAGTTTCTTGTTTTGTGGATAGTTTTGTGTTTACTTTTGGTGGTTTTCAATTTTTAATCTAATGTTTTTTTTAATATTTTACAGATCAATTCAGCCCCATTCTGCCAGGCTGAAAAAACTACGCAATATTTAATAGGAAAATGATTTTTAATAATTCTTTTTCTGCTTTTGTTTTTTTTTCATCCTTTGCCCTACCACCAAGTTAGGGATATGTAACTGTCAGGCAGTCTGTTTCCTTCAGATACGTTCATCTCTCCCATATTTATTTCTGACTGCAGTAACTCAGTGAAGCTGACAATTTTTCTTTTGTTTTTTTTTTTCTTCCTTTCATTCTTGAGTGCTTTTCTGTCTTCCTCTTCCTGACAGCTTCCCAACCACACAAGCTGACAAAATCCATCTCTATCCCTACAGTAAACTCATTCTCCCTGCCTGTAAACTCCCATACAGAATTCTGGGTGGCAGTCCCTGACCAGGGTTGCATACAAATCAGCTTGTGGAAAATGGCATCAAGTTAGGTAAAGAACAAAAGCAAACTGACTTCAAAGCGAATGAGCCAAGCGGAATCTACAGTTAGTATACACCAGGGGTTTAACAGAGCCCCTGTTAACAAAAAAAAAAAAAAAAAAAAAAAGGAAGAAAGAAAGAAAGAAAGAAAGAAAGAAAAAGAAAAGAAAAAAAAAAAAAACCACCTACAAACAAGTAGTAATCAGACGCTCTCTTCTTTCTTTCTCTGGTGCACAGAATTGCTTTTAAAACAAATTACGATAGAGAAGTAGCTCTTTGATAAGTGTTTGGGCTGAAACTACCGCTAACAGCACTTTGTATCTTCCTGGTATTCCACAGCAATTCACTGCGACTCTCCGACACACCGTGTCTGGACCAGCTTAGAGACATAGAGAAGAAGAGAGTCTCAGCTGGCAAATCTGAATTGGCTGGCTATAAATGAAGTCTGGCTGGCTTCCCAAAGATTAGACGCCTGGACATGCTTTCTCTTGCTGTTTTTTTTCTCTTCCCATTTTAGTTGGTCACTGATGTGTGTATCTCCAGCAAAGACACAGGGAACTCACAAACTATCCAGCATGATCTCATACTTGTTCTCTCTCTCTTTTTTTTTCTTCTTTTGGGAGGGTGCAATGGAGTTTAAAAGTAGAGGGAAGGTTAATAATTTTTTTAAAGCCTATTTTTCCTCCCTCATTTACTGATCAGCCCAGTAAATTAAAACAAGAAAGAAGTTATTAAAACCAAGTCTGCTCTACTGTATGAGGTGCTATGTATTAAAGTACCATTGTACTTTAATTAGGTTTGTCCACTTGTAGGTGTTTTTTGTTTTTGTTTTTTGTTTTCCTGGGTAGTTTATGAGATTCCTCTCTTCTGAAGGCAAAATTTGTTTACAGACTGGAATTCAGCAGCATTCAGTACTTGTGTGAGGGTCTTGCTGCCTACCTTTAACTAGAGGAGTCATGCACAGCAAATCTTACACCTATATCAAACAATGGGAAAACACCTACTTCTGGGCTCTGAACAGTCCAGGCAGGCTGTAAGAGGAGGTGGGGGAAAACAAAAGAGGATAGAGCGATAACTTATGTCTAAACTATGGAATGGAAACAGAAGGAGACTGTTTGCAGTTTATACCTCAGCTCTGGAAAAGGCAGTCGTCCAGCAAGCATAGACTTGAGTGCTTAAGCTGTACCACTGTCACTTCATCTTATTTTACTTTTAGACATACACCTGTGTGCAGGGTATGTAGCCAAATTGCTAATATGTTAGTCATAGCTTTTATGGGGTCATTTTAGGGGAGTTCTTTTATACTCTCTCCCTCACCCTGTACTCCCCCTACCAAGCCCATTAAAATAGTTGATTGTCCTTGATTTGTCAGGTGCAAAAGAAAGGAGTTGCATTGCTCCTGAAGATGAAAGTAGCTCAGTTGTTTGATGTGGGGCTCTGGTAGGGATACCCTACTCTATGCATGTGACATAAATGCAGAACACCATTCCCAAGACAGGTTTAATATCCACTTTGTGCCCTGCATGCAGCATATGACAGTTTTTTTAGACTTCTGGTAGTAGAATGGTGATGTAAGAGAGCATATGTGCATATATACCAGTTTGTGACCACAGCCATATCAAATAAATCCTTCTTTGTCCACAGACTGCTTTTTCAGCTCTCCCACATGAGTCTACTAGACCTGGCTTTGAGATACTTCTTAAAAAGCACAGGGCGAGCAGGGAAAAAAGATTAAAGGAAGAATACAATCTGTGTGAAACAGTGGCCCCAACTCTAAAGAAGCAGATGATCTAAGGAAAGGAAGAGCTTCCCTTTAAACAAGAGACTCTGCATGCAATGCAAATGATCCCAGATGCAGCTGCCACTGGCAAGCAGCCACCCGCCTACGGAAGAATAAAGTTAAAGCAACAATTCCCCTGAACCCTGAAGCTCAGTGACTTCAAACAACAGAAAAAGAAAAAGTGACATGATTTTTTCCAGTGAACTCTTTCCATCTCTAAACTGTATGGATGACCTCGTCAGCTACAGCTGCTTACTTGAAGCTCAGCTTCTCTCAATCCAATGCAGCACAAATGGTGTTATGTGTGTATTTGTACCTAGGATGGAAAACATCTGGAGAATGCTTCCTCCAAAATACGTAAAGAGAGACTTAAAAATGAGCCACAACTTTTGCTGACATCAACAAGCATATACAAATCCCTTAACTTAAAGGGAAATACATGCAGAAGATGACATTAATATTGATCATTCAGGAACTATTGCTTAGTGAGGCAAATTTTACTGGGGACAAGCAATGACCATTTCAGCTATAAATATTTGCATGATTGCTAGACTTTAACACAGAGGTATGTGGTCTTGGTATGAAGTCTTACAGTTAACACGTGAGCTTATCTTCTCTGCTGGTCTCATCTGTCCTATAGAGATGTTGGAGAGGTCTTGTTAGAGTATCTAGATATTTCATGCTTTTGAACATCTTTATCAATGACATAGATAATGGGATTTAGTGCACTCTCAGCAAGTTTACTGATTACGTCGAGCTGACTGATGCAGTTGACAAAATGGACAGGAATGACACCATCCAGACAGACCTGGACACACTCAAAAAGCGGGCACACAAGAATCTAATGAGGTTTAACAAGGCCAAGGGCAAAGTGTTGTACTTAGACCAAGGCAATCCCAGATATGAGTACAGACTGGGAGAACTCATCGAGAGCAGACCTGAGGAAAAGGAGTTGGAGATTGTGGTGGACAAAAAAATGGACGTGAGCCAGCAGTGTGTTCTTGCAGTCTGGAAGGTCAACAGCATCCTGGGCTGCATCAGAAGAGGGCTGGCCAGCAGGGTGAGGGAAGTGATTGCCCTCCTCTGCTCTGCTCTTCTGAGGCACCATCTGGAGTACTGTGTCCAAGCCTGGGGCCTCCAGTACAGGAAGGATGTGGAGCTGTTGGAGTGGGTCCAGAAGAAGGTCCCAAGGTGGATCCCTGTGAAACACCACTCCTTGTCAGCCTCTGCCTGGACTTAGAGCTGCTGACAGTAGCCTCTGACTGTGATCACCCTGCCAATTCCTTATCCATTGAATAGTCTAGCCTTCAAATCCATAGCTTTCAAACTTAGAGATAAGGATGTGGTGCGGGATCGTGTCTAAGTAGATGCTTAGAATAATCTCAAGCCATAGCACCTCTGGTGCTGGAAATGTGGTAGTTTCAGGGAGCCTTCTCTCTACCTTATACCAACCTATATTCAAAACAGTCATGCAAGTCTTTACTGACTCTTTGATGAATCTCCTCAGTGTATAAACACATTGTTGTGTTTCCACTCAACTCCATGTGACTGCTGAACTGTGAAAATAGGCAGCTGATGTCACTTTGATTGCTGTTCACTGATGAGCACCTCAAGAAGCTCACAAGGGCATAAGTTATGGTGCTAAAAACTTTGCAAAAGCATAGGAGGAGTGGTGCCTCTTCAAACAGCTTACAGTGCAAGGCCCAAATTCAGAAAACCTCATGTTTTTCTGTGCATTCACATGTGTATCAGTTATGGGGAGGAAGCCACTTGAATGATGATTAAAAGCACAATTTAAAGTCAATTGCAAGCTTCAGTGGTTTGATTCAACAATGAGAGGGAAAGTGAGAAGCCATCTTGGGAATTCGTAAACTGTGTGCTGTTTCTCACTAACATGCAGCTAGACAGCACAATTAATGACATCTACTTATTAGCTGCTTATTTTTTATATTATATGAAATGGATTTAGTGGCAGGAATAGAGGAACAGAAAGCTGTAGCAGTGTGGACTGCTCTGGAAAACTGTTTCATGTGGAAACAGCTGACAAACTGATACTTGAAACATGCTAGGTAGAGGAGACTCCAGAGAGTACAGGAGGAGATAAAACTGGCAAACACTGAGCTGTCGCAGAACATCAACAATGAAAAACACTCCACTGTTTTATTTCTCTATCTGCTTTAGGAAATATGGTGCCATTTCCAGAGAATACTCCGCAAATAAGCTTTTAAACATGATTATGTTAATACATTTATCTGTAAATGCCACCTATTTCCCCCCTCTTGTCTTTCCAAAAGTCTGGATTTTTTGCATTTCAAATGAATGAGGGATAAACACTGAAAAAAAGAACTGAGATAAACTATAAAGCAAATTGAAAGGAAATCAGCCAATAAGTTTGTGGTTCCTTAAACTCAAAACTCCATCAGTGTCAGTGGAATAGGCATGTTTGTTTTGTGGGATCTGATATAAAAAATCTTCATTTGTTTGTGTTTCTACAGGTCCCTTCTAACTTCAACTATCCTGAGGTTCTGTGAAATGTAGGCACTGATCATCTCTGAGCTTCTGGATTCATTTTTGCTGACAGTCCTCTTTTTGAGCATCAACAATTTCCAGTGTATATGCTTGAATGGCCTTCTATTGTCTATGAGTCTGTTTCACTGATTTCCAGAAAGAGATCCAATGCACTGAGTAAGGAGAGGAAGGAGAGACAAAATTTATGAATGCATCTGAAGAATTTGGCCAAATTCAAAGCATTTAATTTTGGAATCAATCTTGTGCTCTTTTAGATATTGCAAGTACAGGTAGACACTTCATATACAGAAAAATTCAGTGAGGTGAGCACCATCATCTATTTCTGAGCTATTTATAAAACAAGTAACTAGCCCTAAATGATGTAAGACATTAGTCTATGTGGCAAATAGCCACAGTACAATTTTGCAGTCGAAATCAGCAAAACATGATTTTTTCCAGTGTCTGGAAGTGTCTAAACTATAGGAAATTCTGTAGAAGATTTTCCTTGTTTTGTCTTAGATTTCTAGGATTTTCTAGATAAACTGGAAGCAGGGCTAAGATAGCTGTTACTTTTCACACTCACACAGTATGCTGTTTATGCCTGTTGTGTAATAGCTAACATGACCTTTTTTATTACTGTAAGAAATACTTCACTGTGAATTAATTTGGTACATGTGTGCATTCTTGTTATTCTATGTAAATCCTGACTGGTTGCATTAAATCTAAAACTGGTGCCTGTATGTGTTTGCAGTGAAAGCAATTCTTACACGAACACAAATGATCAGTAAGCACAGCCTATTTTTTTATACAGGAACATACAGGAATGTATGTTCCATACTTCTACTATTCTGCATATGGTACTCCTTGGGAAAGTGTGCTGTGATATTGTGATATCTAGGCTAATGACCATTTGCTCTCATAATTTTACCTAAAAATCTCTCATGGCTTTGTCAAAGAGGGAACTTCATTTTTTTCCATTAACTTTAGGATCAAGAGTTCAGTTTAAGTCTTTTTGAGGTGAAAATATCATTTTTCCACTGTCCTTATCACAGATACATGTTTAAAACATTCAAACAAGCAAGTAAGCAAGCAAATAAACAATCAACCAACAAGAGAACATTAAAAAAAAATGGGAATCACTTTTCTCCAAATCTTCATTCTTGTCAACAGTCTCTTGACTGAAGTCTTATTCTGCCCCTGGTATTCCTTTGTCCCCATAGTGTATCAACTAATAAATAACCTGTTTTCTGTTGATTTGGAGCTATGGTTTTAAGTTTAATATTGGGAATATACACCACAGAGGCTATGTTTTCTAGGATGAACAGGTAAGATTCAAAGACCAACAGCAGACATGTGTCTCAACACAAACTGAGACAGTTGTGAGCAAATTATCAATGAAAGTGAGATGGAAAATGAGGAGCCCAGATATTTTTATTTCCTTAGGTTGGAAAGGATGCAGATTTTGTTTTATATTCTAAAAATAGACTGAAAGTTCAAATATGAACCATAGCACTTCTTCTTGACTGAATTTTTGACTAGAATTTCTAGACATCTGGCTGATGTTATCCCAGCCTGACAGTGAAAATAGTCCATCTGTATGGGAAATATCCCTCAATGCCATCTCTGTCAGGAAAAGAAAAAACACTGTGCAAAGATCAGCTAGAGATATGCATATGTATCTGCATAGTACCTGGTAGTGATATATGATATATAGTGATATATTTGTGGTGTCATCAGGTTGGTGAAAGTTGCTGGCCTTCAAAGGAAAAGGAGTAGATTTCCCATAAGTCTTTTGTTTTGGTTTGCTTTTGTTTGTGTTTAGTGTCTACTTTCCTGCACTGTGCACTTCCCTCTGTACTTCAAAAGAAAGTGAGGTTTCTCTAGGAGTCCCTCCTTGAATCACTTTTCTTGCATGTTGTCATGTTCACGTGTGTTAGTGACACCTGGATGTCCAGCCAGGTGGGTTCTGATTCTGATCTCTACTACTGTAGAGTGGAGTAACCACACTGAAAGAAGTTGGACTTAAAGCAAGGTAAGATAATGTTCCCACAGTGATGACTAGTGACACGAAAGTTAATATCATTCTCTGCACGAGATCTGGTGCTGCACATACTGTGGTTCAGCACAGCTGCGAGTCATCAGAAGATCTCACGGGAAGCCTCGTGGCTGTGAAATGAATTAACCTGTATCACTGCTGCACAGCAGGACCTGTGATTAAGCTGTAATTCCTCCCAGATAGTTTTATAGTTCTCCTTTTGCAACCATCACTAATTCTAAACCATAGCTTTTCTGACCTTAACCCTCTCCAGACCCACACAGACTCTGCTGGGTGGACTTCCCATTTTGATTGTATTTAAGAAAACTGGACACTTTCTTCTCTCCAACTGGTCATTCAATTTTCTTGGAACACAAATTTATGGGAAAACTGAATTTTAGAGCAAGGGACTTGCATCTAAAACTGAAACAACTGAAAACTGAAAAAGGGTTTCTAGCAGCACATCACTTGCTTCGAAAGCTGAATCTGTGGCAGCTTTACTGAGAGAGATAAAAGAGGTTTTAGCTTTGGGTGCTAAAGAAACTATGTAGTATTCAAACACTTTAGGACTCTGGTCAAGCTCTTTGTTAGATATCCAAAGGAAATACTGTGCTATGCTAAATATAAAGCCTCTAAAAGCTTTTCTTTTGATGAGATCTTTCAAAAAGGATAGCTCAAACAATCCATAAGAATCATAATGTCAAATGAATTTCATGGTAGTGATAGATCTAACATTGCTTTTTAGGGCTTCTCCATAAGCCAACACTAATGAAAATTTCTGAAGTTCTCATGGGAGGCCACTGACTTTTATATTTCTTTTTATATTTCTTTTATTTTTTCATAGAAAGGACTATTTTTTCAGACTCTTCTACTTTAGGACTTTTTTTCCCCCTGCATTGCTGGGACAGGCTAGTCTTGTTGCCAGGACTCTGAGGTCTGAAACTGCTCATTTACTTCATAACAATAGATGACATCTTCATTGTTGCTACGGGAGTTACAATCTTCACACAATAGCTGGGGTCTGAGAGTATAAAGATAGCATCGAAAAGTGTAAGTAAATCCCCAATAACAATATATTTTTAAAAAGAAATTAAAGCTCAGAATGAGTGGTTTCTGTATTGTGAAATCTTCAAGTATAAGAACTTTATGAATAAAATATTCAGGTTTTCTAGACTCATCATCCCTCTCAAGTACCCTTGAATCTTCAAAAGCTTGATCAATAGGCTTCTTTTTTGTAAAACAGACATTTCCTTTTCTGCTGTCTGTCAGCTTTTCTTCTTAATTACGTAGCTAAAGGTTAGAAATTTCAACTGAAGGCTAAAGAAATGAGCCTAATAAGCTAAATGACGGTACTTTTCTTCTTGAACTATCCCCACCATGTAATTACTGATAATTTGAAAAAAGTGCCTGAGCAGGGCTTTCTTCTTCCTAATGATTATGTTTTTGCTCAGCTATCCCATGTGGAACAATATAATACAATACTGGCTTTGGTTCTAGGCAGCTTAAAATTGTAAATGTTGTAATTGTAATTGTAAATTTTGTACATTGTAAATTGTACATTTATACATTGTACATTTGTACAGTTGTACATTTTTGTATATTTGTAAATTGTAAATTTTGGACACATCCAAAACACTGTTATGGCTCCAATGATGACTCTACACTTCCTCTAAAAATGTGATGGCAAGCATTTCTGTTTGCTGGTTTTAATAGAAGAACAGGTTGCTTAGAATTGTTTTCTGCTGCATTAGAAATTTTTCTGAGCATTTGAAAATTTCACTAATGTTCTACAGTATTCAAATGGAAAGGATAAAATGCATAAGGGAGTAGCAAGGGTGCAGTGCCAACAGCATCAGTGTGCCAAGCCTACATACAGGCAGATACTCGCTGGTTGGACAAACAGCTTGTAGTGGATGTCTCTGCTGTCTAAGCACAGTTGCATCACTGGCATCACAGGAAATCCCTCTTTTTTTTTTTTTCTTCACAAGGTAGTCAGATGCTCATAAAGTCCTGATTATTAATTTTGATAATCATCTAGGAGATCATTGAGTTGTAGCACATATTTGACCAGATAGTAACTTGTGCTTTTTTTTTCTGTTGTAATAGTAGTCAGACAAAACAGCCTTAATGCAAGTATTAGTGCCCTCCAGTGCAGGTCTGAAAACAACAGTATGCTTTCTGAACTGGTGCATCATCAGTATTTCCACAATGTGGCTCACTGCAAATAATGCCTGAATTCATACATTCTATGCCAACAAGCCACTGTTTCTCACTGCAATAATTCAAACTTCAAAATTAAATCCAAACTCAGTGACATTTTACTAGTCACACAGTTTCTAAGTAAGAAGAATAGTTACCTTGGTAAGGCAATCACTCTTCAATAGCCACTCTTCAGTAGTATGGGCCTTGAGTTCTGTATGTTCTCGAAAACCTTTCTGATTTTACCTTCGGGTGTCACTTGCAGATCAACTACCATTCATGTGCAGTGAAAGATCCTGCTTATTGTGCTACAAATAATAAGAGGTCTTCCCTCAATGTCAAGAATCTTCAGACTTTCACAGGATTGTGGTCCATTTAACTAATCCTCAGAAAGAAAGACAATGCTGCTCTGGGCAAGAGAGTCACCTGTAACTTTGTAGAGGTATATCTGTAAGATGAAGTATTAAAAACTTGCATGGAGGTTACAGCTTGTGCCTGTTTGTCTCTTTAAATCCTTACCAAATGCTGGGAGTTGAACAGCCTCAAGAGATGCTGGGAGACTTGTGATGAACTCACTAGAAAGGGTAACTGCTCTCCTCCCAATGCCTTGAAAGGCAGACTCTTCAAGATCAAGTTAAGCCTTGCCCAGACTAAATCCTCAGATCCCAAATATGAAGGAATGGACAAACAAGGAAAGAGAATTGATGTTACATAAACAATAATTAACAAGCTGAGTAGAGAAGTTTATCCCTGATAAATTTGTTGGTTACCAACTTGTCCTCAAGAATTTTCTGAAATTCTTGCCTAGAGATCTACAATAAAATAGGTCTTTTGACTGATATTAACACATACAATCACAGAATCATTAGGTTTGGAACGTTTTTTTTTTACATATTTTCACATTTTCACTGAAGTGGAAAATTTCAGATGGATATTAAAAAGTTTTGAATATTTCAAAGTCCAAATGAAACATTCAGGCATTAAGAGCAAGGAAGAAAGCCATTCACATGTCTTTCTGGCAATAGGAAATAGTATACAGCAGTGTCAGCACAACCCAGAGACTAGAGAGGGAAACAGAAACGACTTTGGTATTCAGGGATTGCAGGAAACAAGTGAGAGGCTGGAGGAGCATACAGAAATTTAGTGAAAGCACTTGAGGATGATATGAGATTGAAAGTTTTTTTTTTCTTAATTCTGAAATTTTACAGAAAGCATACAGGAATATCTCAATACTATGCCACAAATTCAAAGTAAATTTTCTGCAGGGTTTCTTGAGTTATTGTTCCAGAAATTTCCTTACAGAAGGCATTTGGGTCCAGTGGAGCTAAATTATATGATCCATTATACGTTTAAATAAAACAAGGATGCTTATACAGACTCAGCTTTATCAAGCAGTGTCAATAACACTTATTTATCACTTTTTTTTTCCAAATTGCTTTTCATTCTCAAAGATAACAATTGACTTTCCCAGATAACATCCTATCTCTTCAAGACAAGATGTTTTTCAGTTGGCTGTGCTTGAACTTGTGTAAACACTAGTAACTTTTGCTATTTTCCTGGAGCTTTCACATGGACACAGTAGCAAGACCAGCTCACAAAACCTTTCTTAAATATTTCTACTGGAATAACTAACATGTAGTGACTGAAGGATGAGATTAATAGACTCAAGTAGGGACAGGGTAGGCAATGAAAGGGTAGGGGTGAAATCTTTTGTTCAACATACCATGAAAAGAAATGCACCTGAAATAGAGAAGGTAGGAAATAAGAAGTCAGTGGAAGTCAGTAAGATATGTTAAGCCAGATAGGAAAATCCATAGCCATTTAAACCTGCTGTGTCTAGGTTTTGCAATACCTAGTTTTAGTTAAACATAACTAAAAATTACAAAGCTTTGACTTCTTCTATTTCCCACTGTTTGAATTTAGTGTAGGTTGTTGGTGAATGAAAATTCTGTTTTTCATGCTCTGGAGGTCCAGAAGAAACAATTTTCTGTGACCCTTCTCTAAGTCATTCTGTGTTTTTTCTATGGATGGATTTTAGAAGCTGGACTATTATATTTATTATATTTTTTTGGTATGCTGGAGAACTGCCACGGCAAATTGATGCAGGTGCAGTATAATTGCAAAAATAGGTCCCAGTTGTATCAGGTATCTGATCTGCAGGTGGATTTGGACAGTTAAATCACTATGTTACCTTAACTATGTACAGGCATATCAACTCTTGATGGGGTAGGAGTGGGGAGACTCGTTACATAAAATGTTCTCAAAGTCAAGGACATGTTCATATGTTCATTTGCCTTGACTGAAAAACAATGGGAACTAACAATCCTACCTTTGTAGTAACTTCCTTAGGTACTCAGGTTTGTTCTATGAAGTTATTTTCCTGACCAGATTCTGGATAAAGACTTATTCCATCTGCCTTTTCTCATAATGGCATTTCTCTAACAGGTACTTCTCTTTTAGCTAGTTACTCAGTACTTTTAGGATTTAAATTGCTATGACTAAGCTTTAAGGTTAGCTCTGGGAGCCTACAAGGAGCCCACATTCTGGACATCAAGAAGAGGATACTAGGTATGATAAAGCTGGATGATTACTATCCTTTCCTGGTCTTTCAAGCTGGGTCACACAGTGACCGCCAGGGAATATGAAAATATAAAGAAATACTCTGTGTCCCTTAGGAAGATGTTGAAGGGATTGGGAGCACACCTCCTCGGTCCTCCCAGTTGGAGACTAGGATCCAGGCAGAAGGAAGAAAAAGAATTAGTTGAATAACTGTGCGCATGGGTAGTGTCATGTGAAAGATGATGGGTTCTATGATCTAGAACGCACCTCCAATAAAACAGAAATTGTGATGTGGGATGGGACATAACTGATAAGGAGAGGCGAGAATACTAGGCAGTTAGTTGTCTGGGCTCATCATCAAGGCTTTAAACTAGAGCTGCTTTGGGATGAGTGTGCTGAGTTGGGGAACACTGTTATTTTATGAAGCAGCAGAGAAAAACCTCTGATTTTCCTGTAGGTTTTTGGGAAGGCTTCTCTAGGAAGGTAGTTGTCCGAAAGCCCTGCTGAAATGCTTCTATATGACTGCATGCAGTGTGGGAAATAAGCAGGAGAAGTTGGGAATCATGGTGGAAAAGTATGATCTTATTGCCATCACAGAAACATGGTGGGTCCTGGTAGATGAAAAACTTAAAATAAGTGCTTGCAGCCCAAAAGGACAAAGGCATCCTGTGTTGCGTCAGAAGAGGGGTGGCCAGCAGGGCAAAGATGGTGGCTTTCCCTCTCTACTCTGCCCTTGTGAGGCCCCATTTGGAGCACTGCATCCAGGTCTGGGGCCTCTAGCACAAGAAAGATGTGGAGCTGTTGAGATGGATATAGTGGAGAGCCATGAACACGATCAGTGGACTGGAATATCTCTCCTATGAAGTCAGGCTGAAGGAGCTGGGCTTGTTCAGTCTGGAGAAAATGCTGTGGGGAGACCTCATTATTGCCTTTCAATATTTAGAGGGAGAATCTGAACAGGAGGAAAATGAACTTTTTACATGGGTAGATAGTGATAGAACAAGGTGGAATGATTTTAAACTAATATAATCATAAAATCAAAGAATCACAGAATGGCTTGGCTTGGCTTGGAAGGAATCTCAAGAATCATCAAGCTCCAACTCCCCTGGTCACAGGCAGTGCCATCAACCTCAATTTCTAATGCTAGACCAGACTGCCCTGGGCCCCACCCAGCTTGGCCTTGAGCACCTCCAGGGAGGGGGCATCAAGAAGATTTAGATTAGATGTCAGGGGTTTTTCATTGAGAGGGTGGTGAAGTGCTGGAACAGGTTGCCCAGAGAGGCTGTGGATGCCTCATTCCTTGATCAAGTGGCTGTCAGCCCTGCCTGTGGCAGGGTGGTTGGTACTTGATGACCCTCGAGGTCCCTTCCAGCTGAAGCCACTCTATGATTCTGTGGATTTTTCAGTACATTATGACCTTTGAAAATCTGGTCCTTAGTTATTAGAAGTACCACCTGAGGCACTGTAATTTCTCAATTTCCTTACTGTACAGAATTTTGCATACTAACAAGTGGCTGCTTAAGATAGTGGTTCCTTAAGATAGTGTTGATTCTGGTGGTAATATCTGGGTTAGAATGACAAATAGTAAATACATTCAGAAGTATTGTGAACTTAATGGATCTATGTTGCTTTGCAGTAACTTCACATTCACAGTTCCCTATGTTACATACAGTGTATAGAAGATCATTTATTGTCTTCAAATCCACTGAAATATGGGACCATATTTCATTTTTCATTAATAAAAAATGAAGTAAATATATTTATGATAAACTTAATGTGTAGCTGAGGTATGTTCACTGCATTTCCTTTTGAATTCTGATTGTCCTAGCAGCCAGAAAATGTGTATGGGGAGGAGGAAGAAAAGCACAAAAACACATACAAATCAAATGAAATAATTTCTGGTGAAAATGCAAGAGTAGATTTATTTCTTTGTATATGCCATTGATTTCACTAGGGATTTGTAAGATGCATCAGTGAGGTATCCTAGACAGTCATTTTCAGAACATGAAAAAAAAAAAAACAGCAAAAATTATTATACGTGGGGAATAAATGGCCATGTGTTTCACAGGAAAACTTACTACAATATTTCTATGCTCAGAAAGAAATACTGAATATTACAAGTAGTACCTGATTTAGCTATTCCTTAGTGTGCTCTGTCATTATGAACTGGTAGTTCAGACTGATGTGTGGTTTGAATCATAGAATCAAAGAGTGGCATAGGTTGGAGGGGACCTTAAAGATAACCAAACTCTGACTGCTGTGCAATGGAGGTTGCCACCTCCAGAGCAGGTTGCCCAGTGTCCCATCCAACCTGGCTTTGAACACCTTCAGGGATAGGGCATCCACAACTTCTCTGGGCAACATATTGCAGCATCTCACCACTCTCAGAGAAAAACTTACCCTGAATATGTCATCTAATCTTCTCTCCTTCTGCACAGACTCTTCTCTGTTACACAGCAGTACATCCCCTTCCTCCGTCAGATCTGTTTTAAAGCCCTGGTTGATAAGCCCTGACAGCTTGCTGCCCAGTATATTCATCATAAGATGCAGCAGGTTGAGGGCCTCCGCTAGCACCTTGTTCCTCTAACTTAGCTATGCTATCTCACACCTTGTCACGGGCAGGTTTGCTATCACCCCTTCAAACCCTGTTTGAAGCCCTGTCAAAGAGGCCAGGCTGCTCCTGGGCCCGAATTCTTTTCACCCTATGACCTTGGTGGATCCCATCAGCAGCCATCAGCCCAGGTGTTGAATAAATCGCCCCACAGTTGAAAAAGCCAAAATTGCTGTGGAGGCACCGGTCTCTCAGCCATGTATTTATCAGATGGGTTTTCCTGGTCCTCTCCGTATCCTTCCCTGCCACTGAAGGGATAGAGGAAAATACGACCTGTACTCCCTCTCCATCCACCAACTGCTCAGCCTCACAAAGTCTTTGTGATAGCCCTCAGTCTTCTCTCAGTGACTTCATTGCTGCCACCCTGAACTATCAGTAAGGGAAAAGAATCAAAGGGGTAAACCAAACTAAGGAGTCTCCTGGTAATGTCCCTCACCAAGGCAGCAGGGAGGCAGCACACTTCCTTACACCTCAGACCCTATGCAGGGTCTGGCCAGCATACAGGGGCTCTCTGTTCCTCTCAGAAAGAGCTACCCTTCTTTCCTTTCTGGCAGAGGCAGTCTTGAGGTTTCCTACACTGATGCTCACAGCCTGGGAAACACACATTTGGAATGAAAAGTCTGTCTCCAGTTGCAGGTACATGGAGGTGTGATGGGGCAGCCCATGTGACTGGAGTGGAGGAATACAGACTCTTCGGAGACATAAACCAGGAAGTGGAGGAGAAGTAGTTCATGCGAGCCCTTATGCGAGAGCAGTGGGAACGGATGAAACTCTGCCTGGGGATGGGCAGTGCAGCAGCTGGGAGTTTGTCAGGATTAGTGAGTACACCAAGATATGAGCTGATTTGGAATGGGTGTCTGCTACAGACCACCTGGCCAGGGAGTGTAAGTAGATAAGGCTTTCCTCAGACAATGGCAAGAAGCCTCACATTCTCAGGTCCTGGCCCTCATGGGGCCACCCTGATAACTGCTGAGGGACAACCCACCAAGGAACAAGCAATCCAGAAAATCTCTAGAATGCCGTGATGATAATTTCCCAGCTGAGGTGATGATCACGCAGCAATGAAGGAAACCTTTGCCTGGCACTCATCTGTGCCTTGTGAGTGCTCTTCCACCTCAGCAACGCATCAGCTACAATTGCCCTTCCACTCCGCTCTTGTTACTAGACTCAGTGTTCAGGTATTGCATTTTACTTGAGAACGTATTTCTCAGCGTAGTCGCTCCAAGTGCAACAGCTATCCAATTAATAAGTTGTTTACACAACTGTGTTTTGCGGCCACCTACATGTACATTCATTCTGTCCCCCAGCCTTTTATCTACAGCAAACTATTTGTTCAGGAAGAGTCTGACTCATCATTTAGGGTGATATTAGATGGCATGGGCTTTCTACAGAGTTGAAGTTGGAGTTCTCCACAATGTGTTCCTACTAAGATGGTGACTGGTGTCATCTCTGATCTGTCAGGTGCCTATTTGACACCTCACTTCTATTCCTCCATAAGGTAACAGGAAAGAGTAGACGTGTAATTAACCATCACTATTTATCATGTTCAATCATGTTTCCTCTTAAATAATAGATGTTCAAAGATGCTTTAGTCAAAAGCTGAGAAATATCCCTTTTCAATCAAAGTCTGCTTCTCATAACTGCAGTTAGTATTAGCTCATAGGAGTCATCAGTTGGTGTGTTTGCATGGAAAGTAATTTTCTGTCTTACATGGCCAGTGTAAACAAAGCTACAGTTCTTTTTTCTCACTTTATTCATTCTTCATAAACACTTTATTTTTCTTTATTAAAAATTCTAAATTTCCAGCTGAGCGGTGTATTTAGACTCTGTTCTCAGAATCTACTACTTAGCTGAGTTCAAATATTTTGTGTATGGCTTGTATTGTAATTTGAATATGCCAGATCTGCAGAATAAGGATTCTCTGCTGTGCCTCATTAAAATGAAGATACTAAAAAAAAAACATTCCATAAAGACATTGCCTAGTTTTCCTAGTATGTTTCACATGATTCTGCTCAGGACCTGTGCTTGAAAGTGGAAACTCTACTCTCTCAGGTCTCCAATCTGCCAAAACACTGCTGTTTGTAGCACCATCCTGCTTCATTATTTATACCGTCGTTGGAAAAATAAGGCCTTATTTGCCTTGTTTTGGCACTTCCTTGCTTAGAATTTCTGTCCCACATAATAGAAGATGTAAAAATAATACTAAAAATTTTAATTCCTTATGCTGCAGAAAAAGTTTGTCCTATGAAGCTATCTGGAGGATGGAGTTTTGACAGAGTATGTTGTGCACATTTGACGAAAAGTGCCTTTTAAAGATAAACAAATACCTCCCTACCTCATTCCTTTTGTTTGATCCCAGTCCTGAAGTCCAGCCCGATGAAGGACCGGCTAGCTATTTCAGCCCAGCAATCCTATTCCAAGGAATTTAATGGCTTAGTGATAGTGAAGTTGGAATACAGTGATAAAGAAAGGCGATCTCTTTCCTCAGCATTTTCTAAGTGTCTGTATCATTTCACTTTGATTACAGTGGTGTGAGACTGGATGAGCAAGATCTCTTGCTTGGAGGAGAAGCACCTCGTAGTTCCCAAGCCGGTAATTGCTGAACATCAGACTGCAAGGCCACCCCCCCTTCTTGTCTCTGTAGGCCATGGCTCTGCGCAAAATCCTGCAGGCCATCCCTTGTAACCATGGTGCAAAGCCAGGCTCAGGAATTGATGTGTGTGACACTGCCCCTTGTGCTTCTGGTCTCCAGCAGGTAATGGTGACTAAAAGCAGCATGCAAACTTCTCTCTCCTGGGCCTGGCTTTTTGCTTTCCTATATTCAGTCAAATAAAATCAAATGAAAGAACAGTTCTTTCTGGAAATTTCAAACTAGACTTTTTTTAATAATAATAAAAAAAGCCACAGTTTGAAATAAAGCAAGCTGTGTCCTGGAGAGTCTAATAGATGAGAGCCAAGACTTCAGACTTCTTCTGAGCCTGCTGTTGTGAGATAAGTCATTGGCATGTCCCTGCTTCTGTGCAATTGAATTGAAAGCTAAGTGGCAAGTTGTTGTTCCCCAGGGCATGGTGGTCCTGTGAGCTGTGTTGTGATTAGCACTGCCCCCCCCTCTGCATAGCCTTCTTTGAGAGGAATGAGCATGAGGAGTAAGTTAGTTAGTTAGTTAGGCTTTGGTGGTCTTCCAAGAGGTCCAGGTTATAGGGAGCAGCTCACAGACACAGGGTTTTCTTGAAGGGAACTCTTGAAGGGAGCCAAATTGCCATGTGTGCTCTCAAATACAAAGTTTTGCAGTCACTGGAGTGAGAAGGAGTCTTAATATTTTCAGAAACAGAAAATTTTCCACTCACTGAAATGCTACATTACCATTATTTCTTGGTTTTGTTCCATTTGTTTGCTTTAGAACTTTTTTTTTTCAGCTGCAGCACTTAATGAATATGAAAGAGAATGTATCTGTGTTGATTCATCTGGCCTCTTTTATAAAGTGCTCAAGTCAGCTTTAGTAGCTAAAAATGCAGCCGGTACTCTTCAAATACAGATGGTATCATAGCTGATAAGTCAAATTAAGCCTGAACAATCAACTCTAGACTACATCTCAGCTAGTTTAAGAATCAGTTTTAAAGATTTATAATACCACAGTGGGTACTGTTCCCTATTATCTCGATGTGCAGTGATTTACATATTTACATATTTCCTAACCACTTACCATTAATAACATAGGCACTGAAGATCCCTGTCAATGAATCAGAAAGCATGTGATGAGCACAGTTCCCAGCAGTGCCAGGGGTCTTCATACAGAAAGTAAAGAAAGTATAGAAAGTAATTTTGTATTTCTATAGCACTATGTACTGGCATACATCCAGTATGCTTTCTTATTACTTTCACATTTTTCCATTCTTTTTGAAATTTGTTTTAATATAGTACGCTTCTGATATAGTATCATTAGTATGGTGGAGGACAGGCACAGAACTTGCTCACCTTTAGTGTGGACAGCTTCTCAGCTAATTCCTTTCTGCTCTCCACAACATCAGCTGTGTGTTCTTACTTGTTTTTCTATTCCAAGCAGTTGTTTTTATTGTTCAGAAGCACAAGAAAATGTTTGAAACACAATAAACTAAAAGAGAGTTTTAAGTTCCATTTATGATACATAGATGTATGAAGAGATGCATGTTTCTGCAGGTAGGACAGCCAGGCTGCAAAACTGCATGTTTCAAGAAATTCAAGTAGTCACCACAAATCTAAACCTACCTTTCCCTCTCTCTTTTTTTTTTTTTCCTGTCCGTTTTGCTCTGTTTTGCCTCAACCAGTCCTCACTACTGGAGAATTTGTGAAAGCCATTAACCTTTTCTTTGTTAAAATGTATATACCTCCACAACCTGTGGCTGCCAGCCTGAGACCCAGCACGCACATCAGATAAGGACCTTCACCCACTAAATCAACAACTGCACTCTGCCTCTCATCTCATGTTTACCTGGACTGCAGGTCCTTTGTGGGCTCATTATGTGTGAGCAGCACCTATTTCAGTCAATGCCAGACCAGCAGCAACAGCTCAGAGGAAGCAGAGGAAGCAGAGCAAAGCATGAACGTTGCAGAGGTGTTACATGAGTCTGCCCTCTGCCTCTGGGCTGCTGCTCCTCTGTGCTGCTCTGTGAAGGACTGGCCAGGCAGGCTAGCAGCCTCAGCACAGACATTAAACATGCACAGACTCTCTGTCACAGGGAAAACCCATCCAGAAATCCTGGATCTCAATTCTCTGCATGACAAACTGTGAGAGAATTGAAATAACTGCTGCTCTCTGCATTCTCTCTCCCCCTCCCACTAGTAGACCTCAAAATTATTTGAAAGTGTTTAAGGAATTATTGACCTTGAATGAGGGGGGAGAGGGAAGAGCTTTAAATTTGATTAGTCATTAATTGAAGGTAGACTGGATAGGTAAAACTTTTGCACCTTTGTGTGTATGTGTGTAAAAATGGATCATTTCACCTTCACAGTTTGCTAAGTGCTTTCTACAAGTAGAAAAAAATAGCTCTGGAACAAAGATGTGTTCAGTGTTATACCATTATTCAGCATAGCAACATTCTTAGACACCACCTCTTAAAGGTTTTACAATCTCTAAGCTCTGTTCCACAGACAGGCAAAAGTGAAAGCTGCCCTCCTGTCCTAATGAATTACAGTGCATAGATGAGGTGGAACAGGTCCCCAGAGAACATGTGAGGTGGAACGTGTACCCAGAGGACAGGTGAGCTAGAGCACGTCCCTGGAAAACATTTAAGCTGGGAGGTAGCTTGCTTTACCAGCTTCCAACGGTATGGCACTGCCTCAGTGCAGGGCTTTGCCCCCATGGCTCATTTGCCTATCTGCACCAAAAGGATCACAGCACATGCTTTGCAGATTCCTCTCTGACATCAGGATCAAATGATTGCCAAGGATCTGGTGAAATTCCCTGAGTGGAAAGAGCTGCAGGACTCCGTATGAAAGCACATCCCTGAGCTACGGGACCTTCTTTGCCCTCCAGGAGTCAGTCTGTGCTGCAGACTCCTATGGAAAATATACGGTGATGTCACTTAGCACAGATCTGGTGAATAGGGAACACCTAATAGGACAGGTGGGAACTGAATTGCAGTAATGCAGCTCTTGGGGATGATCAGTTGTCTTTCCTTTAACAAGGAGAACAGACAAACAAAATAGTTTACTAATATTCAGAACTGGGGCAGTTCTCTGAGAGGAATGCTCAATGAAGACTAAATTAATACAACAGAAAAAGAGCAAATAACCCCAAGTAGGTCTGAAATTGGTTTTCTGTACTTTTCTGGCAAAAAAAATTGACCCTGCTCTACACTGTGTCTGTCACAAAAGGCTGTCTCTTTTTGTTTCTTTCCTCATTATGTAAGTTATGTGGACATAACTCCAGAGAATATTCCTGAGTGATTATTTGTTTCTAAACATAATCACTTTCTCATCCTGCAATAAATTGTAAAAACAACAGCATGCTGTTCACAAACCAAACAATGGCATTAATTTACATAAAGGAATAAGCAGTTAATGACTCTGCCGGCTCATGCAGACACTTTTCATGATACATGACAGTCCAGTGAGGGATTTCAACACAGCACAATGCAGACATGGCAATTGCACCTAGCTTGTCCCTTTGCATTTTAATTTTTCTCTGATTTCTTCATCAGCTGTAATTAGGAAAAGAAAATGGAAAAAGTTGGTGACTTCATCTAGAGACAGAAGTACAACTTGTAAGCTGTTACTAATCATTTATTATATCCAGGCCATATCTGGTCATAGTTATGAAACTGCTGTGGGCTTCTTCAGAGCAGGCTCTTGACATTACAGCTCATGCTAACTTAATGGCCTGTCAAGATCTGATAGTGACTTTTGATGTATATACTATACTTTCTTAAATCATTCCAAACCATTCTAACTCATTTCCTAATGATTTGCTAAGTCTACTGAAACTCAGTCTGAATTCCTTTCAGTTCTTGTTCAGTGGAAACTCACAATGTTGCCTCTCACATCCTACACTTTTAACAACACATTTTAAAATGTCATTACCATAATGCAATTATATCATTACACGCATTTGATTTAACATCACTCTTTAAGTTGCCCATTACGAGAAATAGGTCTGCAATGTTCCTTTACCGTATATAAAGCTTGAGCCACTCACTACTACTGAATGTCATAAATCTTTTAATACAAATTAATATGAATTAATTAAAATATGTAGTTTTGCTTAAATTGTTAAGTGACAGAGAAGTAAATGAGTTAGATCATTTGTTTTTAAGCTGTGACTCAGCAGTGATATTGTAGGGCAAGTTCTGGTTCATGTGTTCTTTGTTCTGACCTCAAAGTGGAAACGTGGTTAACTTTCAGTTGAAGGTGCAGTTGCTGTTAAATAGTGTTAAGCAACATTTGTGTGATTGAAGTCATCTCCTTATCCTTTCACATTGACCATCCTGAACTTTCCTTCAAGTGTTCCTCAGTTCAGACCTATGCCCTCTTACAGTCCACATACCTCCATGATTGCCAGGATGCAAGCAATGAAGAGGAAGTCCTCCTTGTATGTGAGATCAAGTAGACATCAATGTGCTGAGGTAATTTTTTTTTAATTTTCTACAGCAGGGAAGATGAAACAGAAATACTTTCACACTTCTCTTTCACACTGTGAAATGTCTAATAAACTGGGTTTTTTGTTTTGTTTTGTTTTGTATGTTTGCTGTTTTCCTTTTTATTTTTCATGATTGCTGTTTGTTGTGGATAATGAATACTGTAATTTATTCACCACCCATTTTTTTTCAGTTAGCAAAAAGTTAAAGAAAGTTACATTTTCTCTTTCCTGTATTCTTAACTGTCTTTAACGATCACACTGAGCAAAATCAGAACGAACATTATCATTTGCTACAGACCCTTTCCAACCTTTTTTCACTCAATTGAATTTGTAAATACTATTTTCCATCAGTCATACAAACTTCTGAATCAAGTTTCTGAGTACTGAGGAAGTAAAAAAATGTTTGTTTCTTTTTACAGCAGTCTAGAGGGAAGTAGGGAAGGTGGAGAATAAAATGAGAAATCTACAGCAAGAATGTGAAATTAGGGACCTGAGAAAACAAGAAATTGAATGAAAACCACTCTGCTCCTTATTTACATCAGTTGGAGAGTAGCAACCATGGAAACTATTCTATGGATAGATATTCCCTCTTTAACTCAAGTAACTGGAATCAAGCCAGCACTAATTTCCTTATCCTAAATTCTAAAAGCATTCTCTACTAGCATTCTCTACCTTGTAGGCAGAAGCACCAATGGAGAATATTTTTCTGCCTTGTTTTTTTCTTCTAACATCACATTTAGTTAGATAGAGGATAACTCAAACAAAACAAAACAAAACAAAACAACAAAAAAAAACACATACAAAAAAAACCCCAACTTGTCCTGTAAATCTACTGTGAAAGGAAAATTGTGGTTGATGGGGCACATAACAATTCAAGAGCATTGGGTCTGGTTCTGCTGATACAGCATGAACAGATTAAATCAGTGTTCATACTGTAATTCTTAGGGTGAGTAACCATGCTGATATGAGTGCCCTTTTCTGAATAAAAATGAGCTATTTTGAAAATGAAGATAGACCTAGTCTCTACTTTAGAATAACCAAAACCTTCCGCTGAACAAAATCAGGACAACTTTATCATCTAAATGCAAAGGAAAACTGTGTATTAGTCTCTCAACTACACAAATATTTTAAATTGAAGTATCCAACAAATCCTAACTGTGAAAACATTATTTCATATTGCAGAATCACAGAATCACAGAATCACAAAATGGCCAGAGTTGAAGGATCGTCAAGCTCCAACACCACCATCACATGCAGGGCCACTAACCTCCAGATTCAATACCAGACCAGGCTGCCCTGGGCCCCATCCTATCTGGCCTTGAACACCTCCAGGGATGGGCATCCACAACCCCTTTGGGCAGCCTGTTCCAGCACCTCACCACTCTCTCTGTAAAGAATTTCCCTCTGACATCCAACCTAAATCTTCCCTCCCTCAACTTCAAACCATTTCCCCTTGTCCTGCTGTTATCAACCCTTTCAAAGAGTTGATTCCCCTCCTGTTTGTAGGCTCCCTTTAGGTACTGAAAGGCTGCAATGAAGTCACATATTACTGACTAAATCTTAAGTTAGGAAGCCCGGGTGTGAAATGGAAAGTAATCTGTAATAAAAATAAAGTAATAGTAGGTGGTTATAATTTTGGAATGTGTTCTGTTGCAGAAAAAAACGGCTTTGCTTGATGTTATGTCACTGAAAAGTAACAGTACATGAAGCATTTTACAAATATTCTTGCTGAAACATTAAAATTTAGATGGAACAAATTCTGAAAAAACTGTAATGATTTCATTTGAATATTTTTTAATAATCAAAATAAAACAAGATTAAAGTGATATGAGTAGTTGATGACATCCTTGATTCCAGATAGTTTTTATAGAGCACTGGTCATTTAATTTCACAAATGCATCTTAACTAGCTAAAAATAGCTTTTACAAAATCTCACCTCTTTTTTTTTCCTTACAAGTTTATTCAGCTGCTCTTAATATATATGCAGGAAATAATATATTTTTTATTAATTTCAGATTTCTGAACGAGCATTTCTCAATGTATGTGTTAGTGACTGACATCATCTGATGCAACATTAAGATATCTGTGACATTAACATGTTGACATTGCGTGTTGTTGACAGTGAACTGTGCCTTGCTTTGTTGTAACATCAGCTGGGGCCATTTGGCCATCATTAAACTCTAGTGCTTGAGCTCCCTTCTGAAGAAAGCACCCTGATACAGTGATATCACCTGTGTTTCCTGTCTGTTTGCAGATGTACATAGCTGTTACAAACTTACACCAGAGGTACTAACAATGCTTTCAATCTTAAAATAAAAAAAAATATCAACAGAAGTAATGTCTGAATAAAGGACAGTCAGCACCAAAATATGGAACTGGTTCCTTAACTGTTGCACAGAAGTGGCCTTCCACTATAGGCTCAGGATTACTGGGACTCTCTTGATAGTGTCAAATGCAGAAGAGTCACCTCCATCATTAATGCTTCTTTAGATCACTTATTCCACCATTTCCTTCCTCAGTTCCCTCTTTGGGCTTGGCCTTACAGGCAAGGCTGCGTACAGAAAGACAGTGAGCAACAGTACCGACACTCTTGGTAAAACAGATTAATGACCACAAATCTCTTTCAGACTGGGAAGCTGCTATCAGTTCAATAGCTGAAAACCAGTTGAGCACTCGCCTAAAAAGCAACTATATGTCAACCATCTTGCTCCATAAATAGTGAACAGTCCAAGAGCCCCTTTGAATTCTCCTGCATGGCAGGGAAATGAATGACAGGATCTCCACTTGAGTAAGGATGTTTCTCAAGGTTATGTCTGCACAGACATCCCTTATATCTTGACACCAGGACACCTTGCCAATACAGATTCTCAGTGAGTGAGTAATTGTTTTAATCTTTATCAGTTGTGCTATGATCACATCTTTGATTGTAAGCTTTATTAGCTGCACTAAAATTATATCTGAGATTGATTGGGCACATATAATTCGTTAGACATAAACCATTGACCCACTGTGGAACTAGGAGTTGATCCAGCAGCACATATAGGCTCCTTACTTGCACGGTTCAATGTGTTTAGAAAGTGAGGGGGTCTATTCTAGACCTTGTGATTCACCAGGAAAGCCTCCTGTATGTGTTTAACTCTACCCTTTATATAGTAAATAATCAAGTGCATTCAGATATTTTGAATCTTGCTAATTTGCTGTTAAGTCACTGTAATATACCTATTCACGTCAATAAATGTATCTGAGCTCTCTTCTGAGTGCAGAGTGGCGTAGTTTGTTTCCATTTGCAGCACAGACACTTCAAAGGTGTAGGTGTTTATATTAACTGTGTTTATGGTTTATGTCAAAAGCGTAATTTCTTCTATTTTATTACATGTAATTTAGGTGGGAAAATTATACTTCAGTGCTTACAAGAAAGTGCAATGCAAGTTTTGGGAAAAAAAAATCAAAAAACTAAGTGTCTACTGAAGTGCTTTTCAGTAACATTACAAAAAAAAAAAAAAAAAAAAAAAGAAACTATTCTTCTGAATGCCTTATGTCAGGACATGTTTTGCCTGATAAATAGAGAATAGTGAAATGCAGTATTAATATTTTGCTATAAAGCGTGAAAACAATGTGATATTTGCTTTCAGGAAAAATGTAGATTTCATTTTTCAGGAATATTAGGTATTTTAGAAGAGAACAGAAGTCACTGCTGCTAGTCCTAACCAATACAATTTTTTTATCACATGGTGACTGTCTGACATGTTAAGTTGGACTCTATCAAATCTTGGTTGATATAAAAGAAACTGAATCCGTTACTTGTCAGTAGGCAAATGTGTCAGAGTTGTTAAGCTCCCTTGGCTTACCCTAAACTCTTCAAAGAACAGTATTTCTCAGTCTACATCAGAAGTGTTGTTCACTACACTGGAAGTGAATTGACAGCCTCCTGGTTTGCACTGACATCCATATCTACTGTGTACTTTGAGGTTTGGAATGTCTTTAATATCACAATCACTGGAGACCGCTGTTGAAGTCAATGCTTTTACAATAATATATCAATCATGTGAGCTCCTGTAACTTGCAAGCAATTGTTTTAATGACCATGGGTAGAGAAATTCTAAGAAATACTTCTTCCTGGGTAAAAGGCAGGGGACAATATGTTCTGTAGCACAGCAGATTAAACAGCATTTATGAACTTTATTGTCACACTTGTTGAAGTTCACTACATCTGTTGGTCTTCATCAGCGCATTTAGTTTTTTAGAAAACTACTGCTTACTTTTCTGCTGCCTGTCTCCCAGTGTGAGCCCCTTCTAAAGTAAACAGTATATGATGGCGTGAAGCCAAGCATCTTCCGTGTGAGCATACAAGTTCACTTTTTTTTCCAGCAGCTGTGGTCCCAGAACTTCCTTTGCGTGTTTGACAGGCTAACTTGTAAGCCAGAGCAGTGTCGTTCTGCAGTTGTGAGCAAATTCCTTTGGCATATAGCACCTTTGCTTTTTACTCAGTGTTGCTTTGGCTCCAAAAAGAAATTGCGCTCTATTTTACAGTGACTGTTGTTCTATGTCTGAAATTAATAATAACGCTACTAGGAACATGATTTGTGCTTTTACAACTGTGGACTCTTTTGGAAAGCTCTTTTAGAACTCTCAGTGTCTGCCTGTGGTTGTCATAAAAGCAATGAAGAAAGATAGCCTATCTTCTCTAGTGCTTCAACTCCACTCAACTATCTTCTCTATCTTCAACTCCACCACAATAAAGATCATGATATATTATTTCACAGGCGTAAACATCAGCCTGTGTGAACTGATGATCATCAGCAATTGCCCCTGGTCAAGGAAGAGAAACAACGCCTAGAAATGGAGTTTCCAACTGCCCCCACTCTGCCAGTGTTGTTGTTATTCTGTAACCAGAGCCTTAGAAGCCCTTAGAAGCCCTTGAAATCTTGAGCACCGAGCTCAGATTATGAGAACATAAACTGACATCCTTGTCTAGGCACCCGTTATTCAGTGCCCCCACTGGGTTTCCACACTCCTGAATAATTAAAGACCCGTTTTCTTGCCTTAATATTGTCATAATTACATGATAGTCATTCTGATATTTGAATCCGAGATCTAATCCAACCTCATGTCATGTTTTTTTATCCCACTTTATCACAACAGAAATTCACATGAGCCCAATTCAAATGTAGTTGCTCTTCTTTTAGTAAGTCTTGTCTTCATCACTAACAAGGACCAAATTCCATTGGTTTACTCATTTTTATTACCTTTACTGTATGCTGATCCTGCACAAAGAATCTCAATTTTATTCACTGCCTAGACTAGGCAAAACAGATTTCCTCTTTTGTTTCGATTTTTGTTCTCTGCTTCTGGAGACTTTCGGTTTTTCTACTTTTAATCAGGTTTGTATGATCAAAATGATGTTCTGCCTGTTAGTCTGCATTTGTTCCGTAGATCTGGTCTTCTGTGGACATGGCAGGAGATAATAATAATAATTAAAAAAAAAACACAAAAAAACTGTAAATGATGTTTTCATGGATTTTAAAGAAAATAATATCAGGTTTTCCTGCATATAAAAAGCAGCCTTTAGCTTTTTTTGTTCTAAAGTGTTTTTAAGGACTATTTCTTTATTTTCTTTTAATCTAAAATAATCTCCCATGAACAGTTTAGTATCTTATTAGTAACTAACTGCATTTACTTGATTTCACAAAATGGCAGAAATCCCAGCTGCTGAACAGATTCTTAAGTAAACAGAAACATGAAAACCATGTGTGTTTCGAACAGGTAAATATTTTTTGAGAAAATGCCAGCATAAAAGAGAATTTAAAACAGCATCTCTTCCTTTTAATTAATATAAACCATTAAATCTTTTGGAAATCTAGGCCAAACTTCATAACGTTAGTTCAGCCAAAACAACCATGATTTGAGTGAGCAATGTGACTGAATTTATATAGCAAGATTTGGGATGGAAGAGTACTTTACAAGTTAGGAAGAACAGTTGTGTGCTGGCATCATGGTGAGCTGAGAGGGGAAAGCATATTGGATGGGAACATTACCATGAATTATACTTCTTTTCACAAATCCTTATTGATCCAGGTTATAATTACATGCAGGCAAATTATGGTGTACAGGAAGAGAACAGATCATTAGATCTGTTACATCAGGTAGGTAATTAAAATTAATGTAGTATAGTGAGCCTGAAGCTGTCGAAACTAGACATACATCTGTAAGGGTTGATCAAATACAGTTAGGATGGAAAACAGTACGAAGAACTAATGTGCTGCCAGTATTTCAACAGTATTGGCTATAATCTGTGCTGAAAGGATTTAACAAGTTTCCCGTGCATGACAGAGGAATCACTTAACTAGTTTGCCCTTTGAAACAAGTAGGTCTCTCACAGACAAGGAAGGTGCTCTCCTTCTTAGTAAACTTCTAGGAAAACAGTTTGATTGTCAAGGTCTATTCTTTGCTCCTGAAAATCAGTTGTGGCTAGAACTGTGTGGCTTCAAATTGGTAGGTAAGAATGGCCATAGCTGGGGAGCTGGAAGAAAAGATCTAATGCTGAGAATCTGGGGTTTCCACTGCATTTTGGGACATTATATCAATTAACAAGTATTTGTGAGCTTCTGTAACTCTTAGGTGATATAAACCTGTTGAGGTAATGCAGAAATCTACACAAGTTCAGAGAAACTCCATTTGGTTAGCTAGCAAAGGGCAGTTGCATTGATGTGAATGTCATCTGGGATGCTGGGATTGCAATGTCTATTTTTTGATGTTAGTAAGAGGCCTTTCTGCCCAGAGAGCAGCTGCACCTCTTTATCTCTTACAGTGAAGCCTCAGCCATAAAGGCAGTTGTTTTGCAAGCCCATTGCTCTCACCCTGATGTCAGCAGACAGGGATACGCATATCACAATTTAAGCCCACACAGGACTTATTGTCTTCCTCTGAGAGTTTGTCTTCTGCATGCTTACCCTTGCACCAAGTGAAGTCCAGCATATTCACATGATAGAAAAAAAACACGTCAACTTACTGAAAGTGTTCCTGTTTATTCTTCTTAAGAAAAAACCTTTCTAGAATTTACCTTGAGAGCCAGACAGATGATTAATTGAAGGTATCTGTATGTGAGCCTCCTTATACCAGATAAAAGAAATCAGCATACTTTATACTCACACCATCACAGCAAGACACTGATTATTAAACAGCCTTGTAAGGAAACATTTGTGTTCCATGATTCCCATCTACTATCACCTCTGAGGTTAACTTCTACATTTATATCCTTCCACCCTCAAGAAATATGTGTGGTGGAATCTTCCCTAACACTCACAGAGACATTTTGATGGTGCAGAGGTTTGGTGCTGACCTTCTTGTTAGCCATAAATTCTCTTGTAGTGTATTAGTAATGCATTTCTTAAAAAGAGATCTGAAACACTTTAGCAGCAAGTGATAATTCTTATGTTAGTTGGCAGCTTTTTAGAAAAATAATGTGTGCTTCCAGCTCCATCATCTGTTTTGGGGACAGTGAGAGGATGTTCATTCTTGTAACTGAAGTGCTGTGTTGTTTGAAGATATGGCTTCAAAGGACTTTCTCTGTGACCTTTAGAAACCACTTGCCCCTTCTATTTCCTACTTCCATTCCACAAAAGGTTTGCAGACTATTCTTGACAAAAGTGTTTCAAAAGGGTCATTTTTTCAGACGCACAAACAATTAGATCCGTCATTAAAGACCAAACATTCAACAGGAAGGTTTTTGAGGTACTTGTCTTATTGGTTCTTTCTGAGGAGAAAATAAGAGACAAAGGGACCTGAATCAAACATTTGATATTTTCTTTACGTTTGTATTTTACAAAAGCATTTGAAATGTTTTATTTCTATACCAATTACGGCAAATGTCTTTTGTAAATCGGTGGCTCACTGCAGAACAAAATTCTCATCCTCTGCCAACTTTTTGGCTTGGAATTATCTTGGGCCACATATAAAATACATGTTACTGTTATTTTATATAAGCAGCAAAACTTATTTTCTTTTATATATGTGTTTAACATAAAAAAGAGGGAAACAAAAATTAAAGCTATTGCATTGGACACATATGCCCTAAACTATTCTTAAAACGGTATTTTTTCCCACTTTGTCAGTCTTAATAATCCTAAGGGGGTGACCTTGTAAAAGAGTTTACATCTTTCAGCATGGTATAGATTCTGACAGTCAGCATTAACATTTCCACATCTTTTCCAGAAATAATGTTTCCTTAAACTATATTCTCATTTATGGAGTGAGTGTTCAATATGACTGACAATGTTGGGAAGTGTAGTTCTGCTGTACATCTGAAGTGTGTCAGTTAAGAGTTTGAAGATAGTATTATAATAAAAGGCATAACAGTTTAAGAGTTTGATCAGAATTTGATTTTAAACCTGATTGGCTTTGTTTGAAGCTAATAACTATGTTTTTCTTCTGTTTTTAAGTTTATTTTTATTTGTTTTCAAGCCTACATTGGTATTTACCAACACTACTACTTCTCTCTGCACATGTTTGCAAATCACGCAGTCATTAGGTTAAGTCAACTTTAATGCTTCTCTTTATACTCCAGTAAAATGAGATAAAATTAAAAACACATTTCTGGGGGAAAAATAATGAAGTCAGAGTGACTATATTGAGAGAAATATTTGTAGAGATGCAACATCTGTAAAGAATGCAAAGGAAGAGGAAGCAGTAGAAGCCACATAAGGTTTACATTTGGAATTTGAAGAAAAGATGGTGTTGTGAGATATATGCTGGCGTTTCCTTCTGATTTTTTATTACAATGCTATGAGGGAAAAGCTGCTGGGAAATTTCAGCTAAGAGACTCTGCAGAGTGGACCAATGTTCTACATCCTCTTTTCATGAAGTGGTACAAGTGGGTGGCTGCAGGATGATGCAGAAGCAGTGCAGGTGAAATAGTTTGTCTCTCTTGTAGCCCATTAAATTACTGAAAGGGACTTTGAAACACAGAAGCCATGATTTGCAGCAGTTGATTGGATAGTCATTTGTTTTCATTTGGAGTTTCTGGTGGAATAAAAAAAATATAGACTTCTTCCATTTGTTCATTCAGTTCAAACACATTTTCAGAACTATGATTCCATCTGTTTTCAGAAATTCTTTTCCAAAGACATCTACAGTAGTAATGTCACTGAAATAACATCCATTGTGCAGATGAAATTGCAAAAGGAGGCAAACACAGGGACTTGTTTCAGGAAAAGATCCATGGTGGTCCTGTTCCTCTGACTGGTAAAGCAATTTCTCTGCCTTCAGAGAAAATCTACACTTGATCTTAGCCAAAAAGATGAGAAGTGGTATTTGCTTGTATTTCCGGAATGTTCACAATAGGTTCTGTGCGTAGCATTATGCTTTTAGACTATATAGAAATACTTTCTATTCCTTTTTAATGGAAATGTTTTCAGCTTGCTTGAAGGCCAGTGCTTTCATCATGTGCGTGAAATCACTACTACTATCACTACTATATTTGAGAGTGCTGAAGTCCTGAAGAAATTAAGGTGCCTAAAACCAAAGTTAGGGTGTGAAATTAGAAAGCAGTACCTATAGATGATGAATTTATCCTGTGCTTGTAAGAATAAATGCCAATACACAAGTGGGGCTTCAGATAAAAAAATGCATATTTATAGTAAATTCTCTTGAAATATGAAGGTGGGCTCTCAGATGGTATAAAAACTATGTGCTAGATCAAAATCTGTCCAGCTGCATTTTTAGGTTTGTGTGTGGTCAGGATGCACTTTGAAATTACATCTGCATTTAATTTACTGCAGTTGGAGGTGATCTGATCAGCACCTTTAAAAATCAGAACATTTTTTTGATGCCTAAATATAACCTTGACTGGCTGAAGCAACTGGGATTTCATAAATCTTCCCAATCTCTTGAAATCATAAAGATGTCAAGCTCAGACTATGTTCATATTTCCAGCACTGGGGATGGAGCTTTATGTAGTATAGCTCCTACCCAGAATCCTCACAACCTGATTTTGTTGAACACACAGTAAGGATGGCAATATCAGCAATGCATTTCTGATCACATTTTCCTATTAACATGTAAATATTACCTCTGATGAGATTCAATGTTAAAGTGATTGCACTTCTAGTCTCATTTTTTGAACAAAAATTACTTGGTCTGAAATGTACTTCAAATCTAGTTTATTGCACTGTTGTTGGGTATTGGAATGGTGGTATTCTCCAAGTGAGAAATTCTTGCACAGTGTAATCTAGATATGAAAAATTCCTATCCTGTGTAGCACGTTTGGAAGAGCATCTTTATTGATGGAGTTTAAGAAGTTGTTAGGCTTTTCTGCTGAGAGCTCTTACTAATAATAGATTATCATGGAACTAATTAAAAGCATTTGTGTGGGGTCTAGAAATCACAAGACGCTTTTCATTTGCCAGTGATATAGCCTGCACTTGAAAATATAACCACAGTATTTAAAATTCCATATGGAGGGAGGGACCTTCAAAGTAATAACACAAAGATGAGCTACTGTTTGGAACAAACTCAGATCCGTTACCAGAGTATTTGGAGAGGGAGATGTGCTTCCCATGTGCCTCACCCAGCCCATCTGTGTACTACTTACCAGAAGAAGCTGGCTGAAATGTAGCAGCAAAAGTGAAACTCTACAAGGGTGGCTTTTGGCCCTAATTCCGTGAGCCAGCTGGCAACTGTAAAATTCAATAGAAATGAAAAATAAGTAAATACGAAAGAAAGATAAACATGAATAAATAGGATCTTATATCCATGTTTTTCCTCAACCTTCTTACATGTTTATGATGCTATATGTGTACCAATCTGTTTCAAATGGATGGTCAAGCTGTAAGTGCCATGCGGAGCTTGCATTCAAAGGAGGGATGTGAGGACTGAGATGGAGAAAATGAATGTCAGTTATAACAGCCACCAGAGCACAATAGTTCATCTGGCTTTCAGGCTGCATGGGCAGGCAATTTTGGTGGAAGAACTTGGGGATGAGTGGGAGACATCTTTGTCTCAGGAAGTGCTGAGACAGAGGCTGGGAGAAGGAAGTTGGCAAGATAGTTCTGTGAGAAAATGATGGAGCAGCAAAGATTGCTGGGCATTCTGTGGACCAGCATAAGCCTTCCTCAGCCAAATGTGGCTCTATGGACCAGCATTAACTTAATGCAGCAACCTCCCTGCCCTTGTTCTTCACCTCTCAGGGAGGGTCAGCATAGGATGGAAAGAAGTGCTGGTGGCCAGACAACTGCTTCTCTGAGAAACTGCTTTTTATCTTGACACCCTAAGAATATCATGATGTCAGATACTGATGGAAGGCAGCACACAAAACACAGCATCTTTAACCAAAGGGTTCTGTGTGGATGAGGCTGTTGTTTATAGAGCACAGCTCTACAAATTCCAGTCCTGGGGATGCCAACAGCCAATGAAAATTGGACTCATGTCCTCTCCTCTTGCTGGTGAACAGAACAAAAGCATACCGTAAAATTTCTCCATGATGTAGCAGAGAATTGCCACGGCCCAGCCTGAGGTCCTCCAGCGTGGGACTTGGCAGTGACGTTTGTACAAACAGGTTTGGGAGCCAATACATCATGGGATTTGCGTTTGTATAATCCTGACAGTTTAATAAAGCTGAGCTTTTGCTTCACGTTGTAACACCATTTCTGCCAGAGGGGAGATAGTGTGCTCATTATCAAGAAAATCAGCCTGGAGATTCATTGTAACAGGATTAACAGGTAATCAAGAAATAAAGGAAATTACTTCTGCATCACAGCAAATATTTGAATAAGGTTCCTCTCCTTATGGAATACAACCACCCATTACTATGTGTGAATAAAAACCTTCCAAATCAAGGGGGAGATAATGACAATCTGAGCTACTCAATGCTTGATTCTCAATAGAGTCCAAATTAGTGAGTGCCAATTCATTTGATGCCTTAATGCACAGCAAGACTGTGTGTGCTAAAATGAATAATTGCTAAAGGAACAATCACAAGCATCATCTTTTGCAGAAGATTAATCTGTTTTCTTCAAATGTCTCAGCAGATACAAGTTTAACAATAATCTGAATTAATTCAGTGCTATTATAAAACCATGAATATTCCCAAATTACACTTAAAATTATTCCTAGACTTGAATTAATTACAATTCTCTTGTTAACATCTTTGCAATTCTACATTAGAGAAGGAATAACATCAAGGGCAGCCTAGAACAAAGTTATTCTTCTAAGAGAAAGTAAGTTTATGTCCTATGCTTTCTGCTGCAATTGAGAAGATAAAGAGATTGAACTCCTGTATTCCAATGAGGAGCTGACCGAGGGTTCTCTGGGAAGAATGTGTGTCCTTAGATCCACTCTAAATCACCTAAATATCTAACAAATCCTTTGTGATGACAGCAGATAGTTCAAAGAGAAAGACATCCAACTCTGAATAGTTATTCCTTAAAGGGTTTAATGTGGATGGACAAATACATGAAAAAAAGTATTTCCATCACTCATTCCCTTTCTTGATGAACAGTGAAGTACTGGGCAGCAGAAGTATATGCAGTGAAACCTAAATTATGTTGTCAAGCAGAGCTTTCAATGCTGACAGAAATAAGCCTGAAGCCTTTTCCCTGGAACGTGTCTTAGCTTCAGCACTCAACTGCAGCTGTGGAGAAACCCCACTGAAAAAATTTGTGTGTAAATGCAAGTGAACACTGCCAAAGCTGTGTGTCAAGGCCAGTTCTGGTCAATCTGACTTTATCTCCTTTGTGACTATCATATGTGACTTTTCTGTTCAGTGGCTTCTCCATACGGATGTCCCTGGTGGACATTCCAAACAGTTGTGTCCTCTTACAGCTGCTGTGCCACAAAAAGAAATTGCAACGCAATTGGTGCTTACCCATATGGAAGATAGTTGCTCACTGAGTGGATTTGCCATGGAATTCACCTGGTAGTAAAAAGCAGCCATTCACATCTCACATGCAACAAGCTAGTTAAGTGTGGTACAGTTGATTAGTGTGTGACCATAACAGAGTGCTTATAAAATTTGAGAAGTTTTAAGTTTTTATAAGCTGCTCCATGGATTTATTCTTCTTTCTGTGAGGGCAAAGTATTAGTCCTGGGGGGATGGCTGTGCTTGAGCTCTATACACTGGACTGCAGCCGTGTCTGTATGGCAGTTAGGAACAACTTCAGTCCTTATAAGCCTTTGCTTCTTTTTTTATATAAGAGGCATGCATAACACAGCACCAGAGACATCACTGCAAACTTGTAATGTGAACAACTCATAGTATATAGTTGGCTTACACTGACTTTGCTATATTGTTCTGAGACATCTTGACCAGGCTAAAGCATCTATTCCTGCTACAACCATATATTTGATTGCAATGTAGCCTGACTGTCATTTCTAGGGAAACTTGGGAGAGCCATACACGAGAACATCAGTTCTGTCACAGGCTGATGTTGCAATTTGGGGTGTATTACTGAATCTCTCTGTTTCCACTTCTGTGATTATGAGAACGCTAAGAATACTGCCCTGACTTTTGGAGTGCTATAAGCAAAATGCTGTGAGATGCTCAGAACAAAGTTTGAGAGTGCATATAAATAAAATACAAACAATGGACTGGTATAATATCATCAAAATAATGATTCTGAAGAAAATTTCCTTTGAAAGTAAGTAAAGCAAAAATGGCAGATTGATTCACTGATGCAGACAGTCCAAGTTCTATTGAGGAAGGTTGACAGCTAAATAAAAGTCACAGTGGTTATGACTGTGCATTCAAAACAGTTTCTCTAAGTGCACGAGTCACGTTGTATCTGATTTATCAAGACAGGCACCCTGAATACCTTTTATGTGCAAAGATGCAAAGACTTCCCTGTTGCTGATATTATTCCTCAACTATTTCAGTGAGTTCAATAAAAATGCTATTTTTTATCTGTAAACCATGCTTCTCCTTGAGAGTATGTTATTTTAGAAGGCATTCAAAATGACACCTAGTGATTTATGTGGTACTGGAGTGCTTTGAAGAATAAAGGGAGTTTCACAAGCAGGAATATTGCACAGAACCTTTTTGTAAGACAAACTTTGTGGGCAGCAAGGATGTGTTTCATTAAAATAAATAACATTCACAGTCATCGGTTAAATGCATAGGCAAGTTTAGAACCTGAAGGAAGATTTGAGACTCACAAGCTAGAAAATTGCTTTATTTTATATTACTTTTTTTCCCTTGTTAGCCTTATGAAAGACTTTTCTAAACTTTTTAAAACCCTGATTTGCATTTTTCTTTGATCATTAGGGCTGCAATGCAATTGTCACTGAGGTTTATTGCCACTATTGATTAAACTGTAAGTCTTAAGTCTGTCATTGTCAATGCACAAGACTGTTATTTTTGTGTGTCACAGTGAAAAATTACACTGAATGCAGTAAGTGAGAAGGAGGCTTGTTAGTAATGCTATTCCACTACGCATTTAATAAAATTCTTTAATAAAATACTGAACTGGAATATTCTACCTACCCTGACCTGGACTGGTGGATGCTTGTAACATTCGCTGCTTGAAGCATCAAGCAGCAGATTACTGATGCAGCAGCAGTCATTAAGTGATATGGTTTCTTTCAGGGCAGTGAGAGAGTCTATAAGGCTCACCCTTTTGAAGACCAGCTTGTGCTTCTTGGGTGGAAAGCACCTCCTGTTGAAGAAGCCAGCTGAAGCAAAAGAGAGATAGGCCCATCAACCAAGCTGAGACTTCAGTTAGGCCTTTAACACTATATTGTTGAATATATTGCAAAGCTGTCAAGTCAAAACTCACAAAAAAACAAGTACAGGATGTTATAAACCTGTTTCAATTCAGGCACAATCACCTTGAGTGCTATCTTTATCTGACAGTAAAAGGTTCTTCTGTATTTTTTTGAGCGAATAGGATAAAACCTTTATCACATTAAAGAGTGCACAATGTAATAATTAAATGATATTCATTTGTTACTACTGTGATTTCTTATCTGCCTATCTCTTTAATTTAGAGTTCTAACTTAGCTATTAATTTTATATCGCTCTTTTTAAGCAAGACAGGTGTAGGAATGGTGGTGAGCATAAGGATAGGAAAATAAAATGTATATGGTTCGGCAGGATCATGTAAGCATTACCATTTATGTAGAAGCAAATTTCTCCAAGGGTAAAATATGTTCAAGAGGAATATTAATACTTACCACAACATCAACATGCAAATGTGCTTTAAAGGCTCTGTGTATACATACTGAAATGTTGCTGCCATCTGACAACCAAAATAAGTAACTAAATCTAAAAGTGATGTCTTTGTTGGTCAAATGTTGTTTGTCTGGGCATCATCTTTATGCTGAATGTTTTCATGTTGCTATATCTGCGCCTACAAAATGATGTAATTCTAGCTTAAATGAATAAATAGAAAGGTTTCTATTAGTCGGCATCAGAGAAGAAATGTTTTTCTTTTTCACTAAAATTCACTGCTCCTTTTTAACAATTCAATCCGTCTGGAACTTTTCTGCAATCATTTTGACTTCTTTCAGTATTGTTATGTGAGATGCTTAGCCAGTTAGTTCAATTATATCATTTTTAAAAATACACTGAACTTATTTTCTTAGATCATTTAGTTAGGGACTGGTTGCCAAAAGAAAAAAAAGAAAAATCATTTTACTATTTCTGGAATGTAAATTTGATCTCTTTATTTAAAGAATATACAGGTGAACCAAGAAAAGACAGCTTATAATTGGATCTGTGCAACCTTATATTCCTCATGAGAAATAAATAAATTCTCGTCCTGTTCATCCCTTTATTCTCACTTAAAGCATCTGGATCTAAAAACCCATCTGCTGTACTCTGAGAAATTTGCTCAACAAGGAAGAAAATAAAATGTCTACTCTGAAAATGCAGACATAGCAGTCATTTACAGCTCTTAAATTTGCAAAGTAACTTCAAAAGGAAAACACAATCCAAACATGCTGTGGAGCTGCTCCATGGACACAGTTTAACTTAAAAACCAGGAAATCAGTTCCTAGATGAAGTATGGATCAAGCTGAGTTTAGGCAAGACTGAGTCACTGTTTTTCAGACAGGGGAAAAAGATTTTAAATGCCTGAAAATATACTAGAAACCAGCTGAAATGTCACAATTATGTGGCACATCACGGCACTGACTGATACTCTCCTAAATGTAGATGCCCAAGCAGAGTCAGTTTCCTTCTCTGATCTGCTGGGAAGCTTATTCCTCGCTCTTTCATGAAGATCAACCTTTTCCTTGGTAGGAGCCAACATTAGGCAGCCTCCATTTTACAATTTCAAAATAATTCACTAGCAAGTAATCCTATCTGCAGTGATATGTTAGTGGTACGACAAGAGAGAAGGGCCTCAAGTTGTGCCAGGGGAGGCTCAGGTTGAATATTAGAAAAAACTCTACAAAAGAGTAGTCAGGAACTGACTGAAATAGGCTGCCCAGACAGGTGGTTGAGTCACCATCCCTGGAGGTGTTTAAAAAAAGTGTAAATGTGGTACTAAGGAACATGGTTTAGTGGGCAATATGGTGGTAGGTGGACAGTTTGACTAGATGATCTTAGAGGTCTTTTCCAACCTTAATGATTCTATGATTCTAAAAATCCTTTGGTTTAGCAGTATCTACATAGGTAAACTGAAATAAAAAGCAAATATTTCCTTGGCCTGAGGGTCTGCCATTACAGAAATGCCATCAGCAATCATCACATTCAGATAAGAATCTTCTGCCTGCAAGTGTCCTTTCAGTGTACTTGCCATGTACATTAATCCATCTTTATAGTTACACTACATGCTGATGTTACATTCTTGGTATTCTTTTTTGAAGAATAAGCTTGTTTGAGCCTGGTGGGTCCCACAAATGCTCACACAGGAATAGACAGAACACCATATGTGAGTTTGCCAGGACCTACTGGACCAACCTAAGACTGAAGCTGACAATTTCCTGGATTGCATCTGTACCAGTGATGAGACATGATGTCACCACTATCACCTGGAGTCAAAATGGAATGCCATGGAGTGGCAATATGTGAATTCTCCGTCAAAGAAAAAGTTCAAGACACAGCCTCCAGTGTGTAAAATGATGTGCATTGTCTTTTGAGATAGGAAAGGGGTGGTCCTTCTGGATTTCCTGCAACCTGGACTAATCATCCACTCTGATTGTTATGTCGTGGCATTGACTAAGCTGAATGCTCAGACTTCCAGAGTCATGCCAGTAAAGAAGGCAACCTTTCTCTTGCAACACGATAACACCAGGCCTCATACCAGTTTGAAGACTGGATTGCACACTGCCAATCTTGGCTGCACTGTACTATCACACCTACCCTAGAGTTCGGATTTGATGCCTTCTTAATCCCATACTCACTAATATCAGATGGGTGTTTTAAAGAACAGCTCATATTTGCACTGTGCTTCAGGGTATTCTTCGTAAAAGTTGTCACGCGTCTGGTAAAATTAACAGTAACGTCCCTGACACTTGAGAGGCATGCAGGAGAAAAGAAGAAGGAGTAGAATGAGCTAATTTTCTGCTGTCCAGCCAGACATCACGACTGTAGGAAGAAATAATTCTCTCCTAGGTTTTCAACAGAACAATCCTTTGTTTTCATTTACTAAAGTACAAGCATACAAGAACTTCTTGCAGAAGTGTGCGTAAGCACGCTTCCACTAGTCACTCCACCATTTTACACATAAAATTGGAACGTTAAAGGATTCTGAATGTGAAGAGATTAAAAGAAAAAAAAAGGTTGTAGCAGAAAAACAATCACTCAAAAAGCAAATCTGTAGAAACAACAAAAAAATCATCATTTATGCTTACTTTTTTGCAGAATTTGTGTGCTTCATGTCCTGCAAGCAGCTGAGCCTGTGCCCACCTACAGAGCAGCTGTGAGGAGGTCAGACTCCAAAGCCTATCACTTGGACCTGTGGCAGAAAACCAGGGGGTAAAAGTGATCATCTTCTTCCTCCTCCAGTTTTATCCAGGGAGAAAAACCTTACTCTTTCAGTATTACTCTGAGCAATCCCTCTTCTTCTGAAGATACAGCTGGTAAAGTCCACTCTTTATTTCCCTCTTCTTCTTGAAGTAAAGGATGAATATTAGCAATAAGATAGTCTGAGAAATTCCAAAGAGAACTGTGCAAAGATAAACAACCATTTTGGTCTCTGGTTTTCATTAATGATGCAATTCTGTCAATATTCAGTGACAGGTTATAAGCTTCTGCAGCTATTAAAAATGGAAGGAAAGAATACTAGTTTCATTTATCTTCTCACACTCATGATTATTCTAGATTTCAATGTTTTTAATTGTTCGTATAATTGGGGTTACATAACTGGTGTTTCTTTCCAACTGATTCTATAGGAAATTAAGAAAGATTGCTTACATGTTCATATTCTTCATTCATAAACAAATCAGCTTCCACTTCAGCGAAGCAAGATTATTATTATGAGAAAGCTGAATGTCTCTTTCTACTTTTGTTGCTTAGGAAGCAGGAAAATAATAGCAAACTTCATCCCACAGTAAGAAAAGAAAACAAAATCTTGTCCTTAAACAGCTTCCCAGTGTCCATAAGTTAGTGCAATCTGAAGGCTACAATTACTCATAGAATTTTAATTGAGCAACACCATTCTTACATGAAGTGTTTATGTTTACCTTACCCTCTGTAAAGCCAGTTTTACTATTGTGTTTTGTCAATCATCCAGCACAAGCATCTGGAAAGCAGTCAGCCATCACCTGGGGAGCATTTATCCTAATCCAGCTACCTGTGCTCAGGCCCAGCGCAGGAGTGAGTTGTGGTTGCACAGTCATTCATTTACCCTTAACAAACAGGTGCAGTTACCAGTTGAGTGCTGTCTGGCAGGGTGGCAGGTGATAGAAAATGGCACACAGGTGGCACAGCGGCTACAATTCCCAGCAGAAGCACAAAGTGAAATGGGGTAGGACTGTGTCTAATGAAGCATGTCTTTTGCAGGAAGCAGGCCATGCAGGAAATCTTTTGAGAAACGAATAAGCTTTTGCATTTTCCCATTTTTTCTCATCTCTTCTCTTAATTGGTATTCTAAATTGGATGCCTGAAAATTCAGTTATATGGACTTTTCCTATGTAAAGAATGTTCCTAAAGAAAAACATTTCACTTTCAGAAGAACAACATTGGGATTCTGTTTTGATTTTCTGTTTCAGCTTTCCTGGGGCTCCCAGAAACCAAAGGAGAGGCTAATACAAAAACTAAGGCCTGCAGCTCAGCTTTCTTACTTTCAGAGCGCCAGAGATAAGTAATATCAAAAGTCCTGTCAATATACCTTCAGACATAGCCCACCAGGTGGGCTGCTGAGGAGTACAAAAACCCTTGCTCCTAAAGGGAGTGACATCCAGCACCAGATAATGAACAAATAGCTACAATGGAAATAGCTAGAAGATTTTTGTAAAGATTCTTCTCTATTTCCACATATCTCTGATAATGGTATCTCTATCTTTTCCTGAGAATGAAACACAATACACCAACAGCTTTGTTCAGACTTGAGACCACAGACTTCCTTTGTTTCTCCAGAACAGCTGTTTCAAAGTGTTTAAAACTGTTGGGCTACTGCCAACCCTCAGCATTTTTCTGGCTTCCAAGACACCTTTATCAAAATTTTAATTGAAAGCTGTTTAGCATTCTTCTGCAAACAGCTCACTGTGACCTTAAACAGGTGTTTTTGTGGAAATGTTGTACAGGAGCGCCTTACACCCTGTGGATACCTGTGCTGAAGCATTTGGTAAAGAATAATAAACACCAAGGAGACAAGTGATATGCATTGCCGTCCCAGTTATCCTTTGTAGGAGAGGCAAACTGGAAAACTGTTCTGTGTAACTGTCATCATGACAGCTGATTAACCCAGTAAATCAATATGATTATTTTCTGATTTACACAGGTGCGAAAATACCTCTGACTTATTCTCTATGAATTCCATGAGTTGCTCTAAATTCCAACCCCAGTGTTATTATCTAGGACAGTGATGAAATCTGAATGTGGCAGTGAGCTGTAACGAAAACCTTTTTGACTTTCTTGTCCAAGAAATACGAGAATCTGGCAGGAGGGTGATACTGCAGAAAGGTGGTGCCTTTAGATTCGCTCTACATTGTTTCACATCTTTTAAGAATACGAAAGAATGCAGTCTCCTATCTTCTACAGGTAGTTAAAATCAGGAGCTAAGTATGCATTTTTCTTTGCCTGAATTCATTTGCAAAGAGTGAAATATGAGAAGGCACGGCATTTCAGATGTTACTGTCCACAGGGAATGTATTACCAAGTTGCTAGAAGTGAATGCTATCAGCACATGCCCCAGTCTGATGAAAGAAAATTGTCTACCTTATGCATTGAAGCAGTTTGAGATGTATTTTAGATGAGAATGTTTAAAAAGTAGTAGTAAAAGCAGTGCTAATTGCATGATGGGGTTTGCCAAGGTTGCAGGGAAAATCCCAATGCATGTTACAGCAAATGCCATCAGGATAATTAATCACTGGCTGAGTCCCAAGTGCAAGTAGTGTGCTTGGTGTAACATGATGTTCAGTAATGTTATATGCTAAAGTGTCCTGGCCGTTTACTGCTCTTGTCCTTGTGCAGAAATAAATGTGGGAAATAGGAGTCATACTTATGCCACAAAGAAACAGGAGTCAACTGTTGCTGTGTTCATACACAGTCCTTGATGTTCTTATTTCACTTTTTCAGCCTGGTACTCTGCTTTCTGTTCCTTTCTACTATTTCAAATACTCCAATTAATACTGTAATATTAATATTACATATTAATATATTATAATTATAACTATATAATTGTATAATTATATTATATTTGCTACCTTTGTCCTCCATGCTAGTTCTCTACTGCTATCTTCTCGATGATTCATTTGAATCAAACTGCAACACCATGTCTGTATCTTTCAGTATACAATCATCTTGGCAGTTCATGTAGAATAGCATTGTTCAGCATTGTTTGTAGTTGTATTTTTTCAGTGATTAATATTTTGCATGATTAAGCTAACTCCTTGGTTTTGCACTTTTGGTTTTGCATGTCTGCACTGTGTATAAACCCACTAACACTTTTAAGTGCACTGGAATATCCTCATCCTATTCTTTCCTAAGATGACAGAGATAACGACTGAAGAGTAGCCAGGTGATTAACATTTGAAATAACAAAAGCTGTTAATTTTTATGATTTGTAACTTCTACTATTTACTGCTAGTCTACCTCACTAGCGTTGTTCCCCTTCTGTTCCCAAAGCAACACCCTCTAGAGTGGTGAAAGTATTTAGGTAAATGGAAACTAAAAAAAAAAAAAAGAAAAGAAAAGCAGAGAAAATCATGCTTAATGCTTTTATCTGTGCTATCCAATTTTTAATTTCTGTTTTTTTGTAGCACCATTAAAGTCATCAAATGGCTTGATTTCTGAGCCACTAATCTTTGTCTTTGGTGTGTCTTCCATGTCTTTCTTCTCAGAGTTTGAGAATCAGGTACACAATGGCATGTGGATTTGCAGCAAGTAAAAATGCCAGTCAGTTGCCTTTGCTCCTTCTCATAGCTATTTTCTTTACTTAACATTGCAACATGAGTACTTTCAATGAGAGTCTGGTTTCACTCAGATTTTATTGCAGTTGCTGTTGTAGCAGAATCTCCTACAATATTGTTTTCTCTTAGCGCTTTCTCTAAAATAGCCTCCTTACTTGCAGCTAGTGAAATCTTGAGAGAGTAGAATGTAGAACATCTACTGACCAGAGCTAGGATTGTGGTGGACTGCTTACCACTGACTTCACCCAGTGAAAGTCCATGCCAAAGATCTCTAGCATATATATTTTGCAAGTTTTTCTTGGGATGCTTGTAACTTCTCTGCATCTGTGGCTGAGGAAGTACAAAGCTAGGCTCAGCAACTGACCTCATAGGACAGCTCCCATAGTTTTTGACATACGCTAGAATGTTAGCTATTACTCTGTTCACCTTGGACAGAGGTACCCTCTCCAGTGTGTGCTTCAATTTGAACCCAAGGCACATAAAAATGAGTGGAAAAACCTCCTGCTGATATAAAGGGCATTTGAACAAGTCACAACAGGCAAAAGGAACCTACCATATATATATATGTGGTTCCAGCTCTTTTCATCAGGAAAGACAGATTGTATTGAAGAGTGGTTTTTGTCTCTGACAGATAGCATCAGCACTGAAGCAATGTTTATTTTCCAATGTCAAATAAATGTTATTGTTCTGTGTAGAAGTGGGTTAAGAAGTGTGTTAATTCAAACCCTATGGTTTTCCGTTAATTTTACATTGCACAGAGGACAGGATTGAGCACATCTTATTTTTATCTCCCCCTTCAGCTTGCTTACACAGTTGATTAAAGCTTTGTCCTGGGCTTACAGACACAAAACTACTTACATCTGTGGGATCCCATCAAGCAAAGAAGTTCAGTGCTCTTGTTCAGTGATGACAAATTGTTATTGAGTTTAATTAAAGCCTGGGACACCACATGCATTTTCACTAAATGTGAGAGAGTTGCTGGCTGTTATTAGACTGTCATAGTATTCCTGTACGTCTACAGGACAGTAGCAGAGAGAAGATAGAGTACAGAATGTCTTCTATTGCCTTTCCAGAGCTTGTGAAAGAGGCAGATAATTTTTCAATGTTTGTGCTGTTGTCACAGTTTAATCCTTGAAAAAGGAGGTCTCCCCACCCTACACACATACCTTCACCCCTAGTTATCACACTGTCATGCCAAGGCTGCCCTTGTAACACGAGTGCCAAACAGAAAGCTGAACTTCTCACTCACTCTCTTCGTTTTTGAAACACCATTTACTGGCAGCTCAGATTTTCTCCTTCCTCTTCCCTTTAGATCATGGACTTTAAGTAGAGTTATAGTTCTGCTAAAATGTGGAAGTAGACATATTCTCTGTATAGGTCTGTTTTGGCTCAGTTTTACTCACTTCTATTTATCATTCTGCAGTTGAGAGGCTCCAGCTGAGAGTGGCTTATCTCTGACTCCTGAGAGCTTTATTCAGTCTGTGGAAATGTACGTGACTAATGTTTTCAGGATTAAACCTTTGAAGGAAAAACCCCTTGCATCAGATGGCATTAGTAAGGCAAGTCAAGCATGCCAACAGTGTGCTTAGGAATTTATATTTTCTCTTGTAAAGTATGGAACACAAAGATATCCTGGCACTAGGCTTGGAACATCAGGCCTTTGCCGTGGAGATGTTTGCCAGTGTAACTGGATCAACAAAGGGGTCTGCTTGAGACAGCTGCATACTGATAGATTCTCTGCCTGTCAAAATGGGACAAAGCTTTGCTCCTGTGGTAAAATGCTTCGAGAAAATATCTCATAAGTGATCTGTGCTAGCGATGATGAAACTTATGCAGGAATCTATGCTTTTTTTTTCTTATTTTGGTAGCTTTTATGGAATGGACACAGGCCATGCAATATGATACTACTATATCGTAATTCAGTCAATATAGTAAACTGCTGGTACGTAGGATGAAATAATGGCCTGCATGGAGGAATTCACTCATTCGAATCTATTAGCCCATGTCCCTCTCAAATGCAACCATCAGTTTATTTAAACTTTGGCAACTGAGAGTAATGTTGCAGTGCAGTGTAGTTGAGGCTAGCTAAGCTAACAGTGTCCTTCAGAGGACACTGGTATGGTAATGCATTTGGGGAGTGACAACCCCATGCACTGGTAGAGTCTATGGGTTGACCTGCTGGAAATCAGCACTGCAAAGAAAGATCTAGGAGTTCTGGTGGGCAACAATTTAACCATGAACCAACAGTGTACCCTTGCGACCAGGAAGACCAGTGATATTCTCAGATTCACTGGGAAGAACATTGGTAGCAGGTTGAGGGAAGATAATCTCCTTCTATACTCAGGTCTCATGAGGCTTCATCTGGAGTACTTTGTCCAGGTCTGGGTTCTCTGTACAAGAGAAATGGACCTACTGGAGAGTGACCAGTGGAAAACTGTAAGGATTAGGAAACAGGAGCATCTCTGCTAGACCTGGGAATGCCTGGAGATGAGAGACTTAGGGATCTTATCATTGTATACAAATATTTTAGCAGAGGTTTTCAAACTCTTTTCAGTAGTGCCCAACACCATGACAGGAGGCAGTGATAACAAACTGAAATACAGGAAGTTCCATTTGAATATGAGAAAAAACTTTTCTGCGAGGCGGACAGAACTGGCATAGGCTACCCAAAGGGGTTGTGGAGTCTCCTTCTCTGAAGATATTCAAAACCTATATGGTCTTGATTGTGTGCAACGTAGTGTAGGTGACTGCTCGAGTGGGGATGTTTGCTGTCCAACCTTTTGGCTTACCTGGACTGCAGTGAGTGAAGGGGAATTTTCTTTTGCGACATGTAAGATATATGTTATTGGATATAAATAATAAAACGTTTCTTTTTAAAGTATTTTTATTATTTTTTTTTAAGAAAGGAGGGCAACAAAAACATAAAACTAGTGGGCTGGTCAACTACATGATCTCCAGGGGTCTGAACTCACTGTGTGATTCTGTGTGGCTCACTGCCAGTAACAATGAAATATGTTGTTTACTCTGACTTTTATTCTCCTAAGTATTTATTATACAGCATTAGTCATTGTGGGTTACTCCCTATATATCAAAATGTAACTACACAGCTCCCAGAACTAACATCGCTCTCTGAACTGCCCTAAAAAGACATCTCAATTCTCTAAGAATGCAATTAGTACAGAATTCTCTTGCCTGTGTGCTTAAGTTCTAAAAAGTTATCCTCAAGAAGTGTGCAGACTACAGGCAACAGATGAAAGATTGACTGTGAAATTTCACATGAAAATCACTTCCTGATCTGAACTGACTCTCAGGTTACAGATATCATCTGTTAGTGTGATTCCTAAGAGATCTGAATATGCAGTGATTTGTGATATGCATCTAATGGCGGTTTGACATCTAAAGATGGTGTGGGTGACTATATCCTGAGCTGGGTTTAGGAATGAAGTATTTTGGTTCTTCTTCTTTTAATTGTTATACCAGGAAAGATGCTCTATGATTATGTAGTTTAAAAATAACCCAGTCTGTGCTAGTTTTGGTATACCAGCTAAGTACCAGTGGAATATCGTCCCCACAGGGTCCCCAAAATTAGGAAATTTTAGTCTTTATTAGAATACCCAAAATTCATCATTCAGTGAGTCTGTGGGTAACTAAATGCTATGATTTGCTCAGCTAGTGTCTGTTTAACTGTCTTCAGTTATCTCAGTAAAGTGCTTACACAATTTGCCAATCACGCAACAATTATTTCACTCCCATTTCTCCCATGTGTTTCTTCTGTTTTTGCATACAGTCTTTCAACTGTCTGTATTAAAAAGAATGTCCTGAGCCCTGCAAAAAATTCTTCACAGGGAGTGCAGACGAGTCAATATACTAATTTTGCCTGTAGTAATGATCAAAGCTTTCTGAAAATAAGAATTATGCAAGACAGACAATTTTTCTACTCATTGACAGAGTTTAGGGTCTGAAGGGTCAATCCAGGAATTCATCCTTGGATTTCATGGATTCATCCATGTCTTTAGAGAAAACTGAAGGCCTTTTAGCATCATAAACTTTCTTCACTCCATCCCTTATTCCTTTTTGTTAACTAAATAAACAATTAAAAGTTCATTACAGATTAATGTTGAGTACTGATTAAAGTCAATTTAAAATTCAAATGAAAATAAATTGTACTTGGGTTTTGGAGAAGGCAACAAGAACTCAATACGATCAAAAGTTATGGGCGTGAAATAGAGGACATCCAGCTCCACAGTAGAACTGAAGAGGAATATGAAGCAGTGTTGATGCATATGCATGTATGTACATTTGAGATGTACATCTGGTGCATCCATAGCATTTGCTGTGCACAAAAGTTGGTGGAGCAGTAAGGGTCCCATTCAAACAGGGTGAAGCAGTAAAGATAAAGTGAATGACTTTGGAGACCAAGGGAATTTGCCAGACCTTTGCCAGACTTTCCAAATGCCTTTGTTAAGGACCATATTAAATCACATTGAGGCATGGAAATCTTTTGTGATATATATTAGAGCAGTAGATTTCTCACTGACTGGAGGGAAATTCCTGAGGGCATTTTGGCATATAAAGCCATACTGTTTGGCTTTCACTCTCCTTATACTATCAATGTGTATAAAAGAGACTAGACTGATACAGTGTATCTGATTAAAGAAAAGGCTTAATTGTTGCACTGTAAGTCATCATTTTTGGAACAACTAAATTCTCAGTAGGGATTGTCTGGGTGCAATTGTGCTAGTCAAAGCAAGTTGGAACTAATGAACCATGATTTTCAATGGATTTCTGTCCTGCATCACTATTCCATACTCCTTACAGTAAATAAGACAGTCATCCTACGACCACACAGATTCTGATTCACCCACTACAGGTCCTTTTCTCATGTACTCTGTGTTGAATACTGAGTTAAAGTGTACTGACTGTCTGGGGCTGTGCAACAGAACTGAAGCTTTTCTGGCAGAGGAATGGTGTTAAGCAATTCCTATCTAATTGTTCCAGCTGTTGATCTTTATAATACTATTTAATAAATGTTCCTGAGAGTGCTTATCCTTCTATCACACTGACCAACTGACTCTTTGGGAGCAGAGGGCCTAACTGTATATGTCTCATATTCTAAGAAATTATATTTGACAGGATGCATTTCACAGCAATGAAGTGTTGAAAGTGGACAAAGTTCTTAGGCATATTTTAGGTGCCATACCCTAATTTTGTATCCTCTTTTATACCTAAACACCTGGAACACAGTGCTGCAAAAATACTTCATCCCATAACAAAGGAACACATGCTGCTTCTTTTTCTTCCTTCACCATTTCAATTTGTGATCTTCCCTTACACTCTTTGCAACAAAGAAAAGAAATACCAGCAGATAATTAATGAGAATAAATTAGCATTTGGCAATATTTACATTGTGAAAATCTGCTTGTAATGAACATCACAGCATAAAACTTTTCAATAGAAAAAAAGTAATCTTGTCTATAATTCTACATTTGTGTGACGGCAGCCATCAGGTGCAGTGATTTAATTTTCTTCTGAAAGCAATTGAAGAATTTCATGGAGTACACAGAATGTTCCTGCTGTCCAGTGATGGGAAGAAACCAATAAAAATCTTAGAAAATTCACTGCACTTTCAGAACTAATAGCACTTCAATTTTGACAATGTTGCAAAATACCTGGTTTTGAGTTTGTTTCCCCATTCCTTTCACTTTTCCCCACTTGAAATTAGATAAGAATTAGATACCCATTTGTTTATGTAATACTAAAGTTATCCAGTTTTAGAAGCTTATCGGTAAGACAGAATTGTGTACTGTCAAGCAAATTAGTACTTCGTAGCTTGTCATACCTGTGTTTCCTCAACAACAAGATTGTACCAAAACTTTCCTTTTGTCTTTATCTTGTTAAAGGACAGAAAGACTAGCTAAATTTTGCTGTTCCTAGATTAAAATATCTAGGAAGGCTTTTGCAACTTTTCTCCTTTCAGACCATGAGCATGTCAGCTTTTTTTTTTTTTTTTTTTTTTTATCTTCTCCCACATCACTTCCTATTCATATGTGACTCTCCCTCCCTTGTCTAGTTCTCAGTCAAGCACAGCATGGCCAGATGGTTTTATCCTTGCTGCAGACAATGGTACCAGACTCTACTTAATATTATTCTGCCAATGCGAGCCATGGTTCTCTGTGTCAGCCTCATTGGTTTAAAGTTGCAGCCCACTTTTCTTCACATATTTAAACAATGTTTTTATTGAGGATTAAAATCTGTGAATGAGCAGAGATGGGGGCAGTGGAAGGAGGAGGTTATTCTGGGTCCAAAGGGAATTGATATTGTCTCTTTGAAAAAGTCTGTCTGCTTCCCAGACCATCTGGGACGTTGTATGACACTAAATAAACTACAGAGACAAAAAGGGAAAACAGAGAAAAGTAATTAAAATTTTAAAAAAGGAGAGCTTTGCCAGGAGAAAAGTGAACCTCACTGAACAGAAGATATGGTGTGCATCATTTTGAAGATAGTGGAAAAGGAGGACACATACAGAACTCCATTCCGATCAGTAAACAAATACCCCTTTCATGGTGTCTGCATCTTTCTAATTACTGCTGTATTTTAAAGCACTTTCTGATAGCCACGTTGTCAAGAAGAAGAAATACGTCTACAAGTACAGGAAGTAGTGGAAAAACACAGAGTTCATTATCAGTTTGTGAACTGGCAAGCCTTAAAGTGATGAAGGTAGTCATTTGAGAACATCAGAATTTTCTTAGATTTCTAGTCTAGTGCTTATCATGGCTGTGACTATGATGCCATACCCACAGGATGGGCTGACTTAGGCCCTTGGATTTCAGTCCTGAGTTCTGCACTGGGAAAGCAGCTGTACAGTGTATTTGCTTCTTCAAGTGACAATAAAATCCTTCAATTTCCAGCACTAATCTAAGAGGATGCTCAACAGCAAATTCTGAAGTTAAACATTTAGTGCTTGTAAGAATGAACCAGTTTACTGTCATGATTTTCAAAGGAATGTTACTGAGAAGCTGTCTAATCCACTGAAATTGGAATGTACTACAACTACAGTTATTAGGGAAGTCTCAGAGAATATAGATGCATGCGTATGTAAAAGAGGTTTTTAGAGTTCTGGACAGAGTGTTAAAAAACTCATTCAGGACCCAATTCACAATGCAGCATGAGTTTCCACACTCATGAAACGATTTTATGGAATTTTTTAGATTTTATGGATTTTTCATTGTCTGGCAAACTCAAAAGTTTGATTGAGAGTACATCCTTGACTATAAGAGTAATCTTGGTTCCATTTGTACACTGGATTTTATTATCTGTCATAATACTTTTATTGAAATAGAGTGACTATGAGAAAGCTAAAAACTAATGAGAAAGAAATGTAACACTTTACATTGATTTAAGAAAATGACTATCTTTAAATTTAAAAAAAATGATTGCAACTTTTTTTTTCATTATCTGGGCAAGGTATTTCCAATATCCCTCATAAAATAAAATGCAAAAAGCATCGCTTTCAAATTTTGAAAGTCACATCAACAGAATGTTTGCTATCATTAAGATGGTTCCCTGAAAGTTCTACTTCTTGCTCTTTTGGATAAATTTATCAAGCTTCAAATGAAAATAAGTGAGGGTTTTGGTCCCCACAGCTCTAATGGGAAAACTGTTCCCAGGGTCTCGTTACTGTGATGAGGAATATTGTAACAACCAGCTGGCATTTATTCATGAGTAGTTCATAACATTTCTTTTGCCTGGGCTAATGCTTTCCCTAGAAATTACTCCTCACCCTCAGAGAAGGTATAGTACATCCCTTTCAGGCCTGCTCTGACGTCCACGCCTAGCTCCACTGGAATCAGCTTTTCTGAACATTTTCCAGACTGAGTTTCCCTTTCCTGAATATACAAAAGTCTACATGAGGTTTCGTACCACACTGTTTTCTGATGAACAACGCATCTGCAGCACAAAAATACTAAGGAGAAGGGTGTTTTTTATATAGATGGTGAGTGTCAGAGGACAAAGGTAGTTTGCGCATGGTGAGGTTCAGTGTACAGACAGAGCCTCTAAACGCAGAAGCAGGAGGAGAGGCTTTTTGTAAGAGCAGAGTGTGCCAGCAGCTGCTGTAGCTCTCTTTTTTAAAAGATGCGTTAAGGATAGATTACCTAAAACAAGTACAGATTAAGGGGCTGCAATTTATCTATTTTCTTACAGATACTTGTCTTTGCCCAGGCCTACAATGTTTGTCTTAGATTATAAATAGGCCTGTAAACCTTTGGTTTCCCCTTCTTTGCTCCCACTTCTCTCTCCTACACTCCTCTACAGATTCCTATACCAACAGATGCAACATCTGCCGCATGACAAAGAGTCATACTGTGGTAGCAGCAACAGTACTCCCTAGGTCTGGTTTTCATCCACTGAATATTGATGGAAAATCCCTCCTAGCTTTACCATTCTATGTTTACATTAAAATTTGCTTTTCTGTCCATTTTTCTTCCAGTTTTCATGGTTTCCCATTGGTGTTTTTTGCCCTGCCTGCTCTGTGTTTCAATCCTAATGTTTTGGGTTGTTTCTTTTTTTTTTTTTTTTTTTCTCTCTCTCTCTGTCTATTTTTACTGCAATTCAAGTCAAGTAGGAATTCAGAAATACTTGAACCTAAGTTCATCTTTCACATGCCTGGTTTGCACATGGATTGTCAAAATTAGACAAAGCAAGCTTGCCTATTCTCAAGTAAAGTTACCAGCTGGAATAATCAGAGTAATTTTCATGAAATGTTGGCATCAGCAGTATACCTGCCGGGTTTGAAAGAACATGATTGTCCACAGAAGTAGGTTAGCAGAGAAGAGAACTCATGGGCTCTTTGTATCAGGCTTGAGAGTCATGTTGCACAGCACAGAGGGGAGAAGAAATGCCCTTTGGGGAAAGGAAATCCATCTTTGAGCAGAGGAACTGGCCTGTTTAGAAGTCTCAGTCAACGAAGAGAGAGCTTGCTTTCTCCTGAGCTCCTCAAACGTGTATACCACCAATACTTCCCAGGTGTGGAGGGCAGGCCAGATCACGCCAGGTAAGTTGGCTGGCTGGCATGTTGCCCCACAAACAAATACTTTCCTTGTGCATCCGGATATCAGGAAGATGGAGTCTTGTAGCAAAGTAAAATTATGAATTTGTGCTCTAAGGGGTAGACTATGCAGTTTTTGAGGCCTTAATTCCTCTTTCAACATCTTTTCTTTTAATGATATTAAAAGTTACATTAAACATGTTGACAGGAGTTACTCACTGGATTTTGCTGAAAAGTTAATCACAGTAAACACATTAAGAAACTCAGAATTTTGCCTCCCACAGTTAACGTTTGTAATTACCTGATTGTCTGCAAAATTCAGAGTTAAGAGGCTCAATAAGTGAATGAGAATGTCCATATGGACAAATGACAGATACAGCTGTACTTGCTGTTTTAAGTTTTTTATTTCCACTTGTGCTCATTTTTTATTTTCCAAGTGAATTTTCATTTTATCACTTTGCTCCCATTGATGTTCTCCAGCTCAGGAGAGAGAAAACTTCATTCTGACTCCCTGAAAAAGCTGAAAATAATGTTATATACCTTTCATTTTTCCTCCCCTTTCCCTCTCCCTTTCCTTTTCCCCTCCTCCTTCCCTTTCCTCTTCCCTTTCCCTTCCCTTTCCTCTTCCCTTTCCCTTTTCCCCTTCCCCTCTCACTTCCCCTTCATCTAAGTGTCATCTGTTTGCTTGTGACTATTTTGCTCATAAGTATCATTTTGAACAAAAACCCTTGCTGGCAAAGAGTAAATTGTTCAATATGCTTTAAAAATGTATACTTTTTTTTTTTTTTTTCCCCAGAGCTTTTTGTTTGGCAGCATTGGTAAGAAAACTGAGTAAGTTCTGTAAAACACTTAAGAGGACAGTATGGGGAACTTGGGGATGGTGTTCTCCATATGAGCATGCAATTAAACATGAATATAAATGCTTTGTTAATCCAGGCTGGAGAAGCTCAGTGCTCACATATTTTTGAGTATTTCTTAGCTTTGTCTTACCTTTTGAGTATCTACATTAACTTAACCTGTTACTTATCTGAAGATGAAGGAATATGACATACGAGTTCACAGGGGCAGAAAATGTCCAGTTATTGAGTTCTTATGGAGAATAAAATGAACTCATCAAAAGGTATCTCAGCTCTGTTACTCAATATTAATGGGTAAAAACACTCAACTCAACAGGCGTGGAAGTACTTCAGAGTTGTTCATGAATTTTGTTTTTCACGAGATGGACAAACATCTCATTAATGCCATTTGGTCTAGGATCTTTGAAACAGAGCTGTAATCAGAACAGCAAGACTTTAAATAACTTGTAAATGTGTTGAGTATTTCCAGATTTGACTCAGAGAATGATCTTCCTTCAGGAAATTACAATAATAGGGATGCTGTTCATAGCAAGAACACTTTCTTGCATAGGTGTTTCTGGCCAGGGTTTCTCCTGAGAATCTTCCCGAACTCCAAAGCTATTATCTCCATTGCCCCTTTCCCCTACTCTTACCTCCCCTTTCCCATGACAGGAATGCCCCAGCCTTTCTTTCTGGAAACAAAATCCAGTATTTCCTGTACAGCTAGAAGATCTGGAGTATTCTGAAGTACTGGTACAAATATAGGAAACTATATTTCAGAAAGGAGAAAATAGTGTCTTTTCTTTGTAATATTTTAAAATCATCTCTATAAACATCCCCTTAACTTTCTAATTGGCCTCCATTAATCAAACTGAAAAGAGCTTCCACTGTACATCCACACTAAATGGAATTTAAGAAGAAAAACTGTATTTCACAAATAAGAGACAGCTCAGGGCTGGAATGTTGTGTTTTTTGGTTTGATGTGTCTTGACTGTTGGTTGTTTTTTCTTTTGTTTTGTTTTGATTTTGGTTTTAATCTGCTAAATTATTTGAAAACTCCCTCGTGTGAGAAATACTGAACTTTTTCCTTCCCAATTTCAAACAGGAGTAGTTGTCAATGTGTGTGTCTTTTGTCACTATTAATGAGGCACTTCAGATCTATGGAATGTGTGAGAATCTGGCCTTTTGCTTCTTCTCTCAATCATCCTTCTACATCTTTGTGTGTTGGTATGATTGTTCATCCCTAGAATGTATCCATGACTGTTTTCATTTGTTCCTATGTTACAGAAGGTAGCAATTCTAGTATGTCCTTTAAGGCTTTATGATGACACTTACAGAAAGAATTTTGTCAACATTTGGCTGCTAAACTGATGACTATCTAACTTAATATCATTTAATATGTGCTTATTAAAATAAATTTCTTCTTTAATAATTACAATATCAGTTGTCAAATCTCACACATTTTACAGTTCTGTTTTTTGACAGTTGTAAAATAAAAATAAAAAGCCCAAATAAAATTATGGCGGAGTTTTATGATGAACTGTGTTTTGGAGGAAATTGCATAGCTAAGAAAATAGGCAATAGTGCCACACAGGTTTTTATTTCTAGGTTTGAATCCACTGCAGAAAAGTTGCTGTCTTTTGATGATTAAAAAATTCCCTGCACCAAAGCTGTTTGATCTTAGTTCTATTCCCAGTGGACAAATATTTTAATCACAAAGAACAGTACTAATTGGTGCTATTGTTAGTAGTTGCAGGAGACTGAATAGTCCTGAGTGGATGTAAATGTTTCCCCTACACCAGTACTGAAGTGAATTAGAACTGTGGAATTAAGGTGCTATTTCTGTTTGTATTTGTTACATAGGTAAAAGTAGATGCTGACCTTATAAAATGGACAGGTTTTAAAACCTGCTGAAACTGTATACAAATGAGAAGAAAACATGATTTTGATTTTATGTTGCTGCAGATGCCTGGTCTGTACTTTTTATTCAGAAATAACTCTCTTTGTAACATCTACAGGAGCTTTGTCTGGGCAATGAGAAAATAAAGAATTCCAAAGAGCTCTGAGCTTGTGAAATATTTTTAATGCATCTATCTCAGTAGGTTTGCTTGCCATGATTTGTGATACATTCCCATGCTGTATTATTTGGCCTGATTGTCTAAGACAACTTGGACATCTTAAACAAAGAAAGGTTTGGGTTATTTCTGTGGTTAAACCTCTCGGCTGGGTCTCAAGAAACCTCTGGCTTGCTGTGTGATAGATTTTGTGTGAGATGCTCATCAAGGCAATAGTTTGGTGGAATTCATGCTGCCTATCTGACATGTTTGAAAGCAAAACATTACATCTGAGTGAGCTGTCTCAGTTGTCTCAACTCTATTTTCAACAGAGAGAGAATAAGAAACAGCTTCAGAAGTTTCTACAGCGCAAGTGCCTACTGTTATTAGGATGAATTGTCATGTGAAAATGTTTGCATCTCTTTCACTGAGATAGGATCTTTAATTTTGAACAGCTGATGTGAGGTGAATCCTACCCTTAGTTCTGTCTGAGTCAGCTCCCATCTGAGAAGATAAGTGCTTTGGTCACTGAAGTGTGTTAGCAGGAAGCATGCCAAGTATGTAAATATGAGCCATGTGGTTATGCCAGGCTGAGAAAGATCATCTGAGTGCAAAATTGTTGGCCAAAGCAACATGCTTGTACAGAGTATAAAAGTTTGCCCAGTAATTATTCATAGAAGCAAGTGGTCCTATTGCTCTTGGGATTTCAAGTCCCACATTAATGTATGCAAGTGTTTCCTACAGAACTGGACCCTAAGCCACAGATGTTATGGTTCATGCTGCAGCAGTGCTGCAAAGGGAGGGACAAACATGCAGACTGCTTAGTGTTCCTTAATGCACTTAATTATCAAAGAAATATCTTCAGTGAAATACGTAACATCCACTAAAATGCACACAGATTCTGGGCCAAACCCTTGTGAAAGCACACACGATCCAGCCCAAGGTAGCATTCTCGGCATTGTTGAGGGGCTCTTGGTATTTAGGTGATAGGCAGATGAGCAGCTCTCTGGCATCCACGTTGTTCATGAATAAAGGTATCAGAAGAGGCAACAGCTTGCTTCTGTTCTTTCTCCTTAAAGTCTAGACATTGCAGCAAGTATCAGCTGTTTGCAAGGGAAGTCTTAATGATTGCCACGGCGGCTGGTTTCCTTTAGTAGATGCAGTACCGTCCCCTGCTGGAGGAAGGAAGAAATAGTGTCCCAGGCTTTTTATGCAACACAAAACGACGAAGAGTGGTAACCTTGTCTCCCCATTTCTGATTCTTCATATCTCGTACTGATGTGTCTGACTAAAATAGTTTTGCTTGGCTGATTTTTGAAATTAAGTGTAAGCCACAGTGGGTGGGGGGCAGGGCAAGGAAGGCAGCGGTGAAAGAATAAAAAAGTGAACAAGTGCAAGAAAAGAGGACAAAGTGAATGTACAAGAGCAGATGCATAGTTATCTCTAGGTGGTGTGCCATCTCTAGCTTGTTGTTATGCTTTATTTCCTCTGCATGTGTGCTTGCAATGTTTAAAGTTAGAGTGGTACAGCAGACTGTGAGATGCCTTTTGCCTGCTCTGGTGATACAGAATAGCTTCTACTTGGCTCTGCTTTGTTACACATCAGCTGGGCAAATACAACTGTAGAGTTTAGTCCTGACTGTATATCCTGATGCAAAGCTGGGTGAGATACTGGTTTTTTTTTTTCCACTTTGTTTGTTTGTTGCTATTTTATGTCTGATGTCATGAATTGGTCTCTAAGGCCCTAATTTTTTGTATTTCCTCAACTGCTCACATCAGTCTGGCTGGACTTCCTCCTCTGTTAAAAAACAGCAGGAGACAAGTACTCCAGCTTATTTGGGAAGAAAAAAATCCTGTCTGTATTAATCTTTATGTGTTTTTCAACAAAGTAGCTGTCATATACAATTGCAAGGATGTAAACTGTGCATACAAATCATAATGACGTAATTGTACATGTAAATGTCGATTTTTTTTTTTTTTATAGCAGAAAAATTCAAAATATTTCACTGAAGATAAAAAGCTATGGCATTGTTTAACGCCATTTCTAATAACTATGATCACAATATTCAGAGATAGTATGAAAATAATAGCTCAGGAGATAATTTATCAGAGGAAAATTATGAAGTGTTCAGATCTTGTGATGCAGTATGAAGTAACTGAAAGCATTGTACACATCAAGTCTGTATAGAGCTGTGAGATTTTTATGGATTTTTTTCCTTCTGTTTGCAGTAACAAACCCTAATGTTAATGTTGTTCAGGCTGGGAAAAAAGGCAATTTTATAAGATATGAAACTACACTGGTTATGGAAAAATATCCATGTCTTATAGAGAACTTTAACACTCTTAAATTCCTTTCCTTCCAGCTGTTCATTGGAATTTTTACTTAGTTTTCTCCATCCCTGAATGCAAAACACAGATTTGAAACTAAAGTTATGCTGAGTTGTGGTGTCAGAGAAACAAAACAACAACAACAAAAAGTAATGTGGGACACTTTAAGTATAAACTCCAGTCTGGTTACATATCATGTTTATTTCTGCTACATTTTTCAACTGGTTAGAAGTTACTTCGTAAAATGATGTACAAGTCACCAAGATTCAAGTCCTGATGTAATTGTGCTGACAGCATTTTTCAATTTGTTATGCAGCAACATTTGAAAGATGAATCTTGAAACATAAAGACCTTTTTATGTTGAATTCTTGAATGTCAGGAGTATTATTAGTAGGTTAAGAAATGATTCAGTGCTGATGATGTGTGACAAAATGTTGCTTATGGACAAACTAGATAGTTCATTGGAGATTGTTAATGGGATTCTCATTTTAAATTCACAGCAAACAACTCACCAACACTGCAGCTTCTCCTAACATAATCTCCAACTCCCTTTACAGAGGAATAATCCTTGAGATCATTTGAGAAATCTCATAAACAGGTGATAGGATCCTGGAAGAACTTCACACTCATGAAGCCTTGAACAGTACAAAGAGTCTGTGTGGACAGACTCTTAACAAAACCACCTTAAAATGGCTTAACAATATCATGGCACTGTTATGAGGGACCAAGTCTGAATAGAATAAATTTCATTCCATAGAATTATAGAATCATAGAATGGCTAGGGTTGAAAGGGTCCTCTAAGACTGTTGAGATTCAGTGGTTGGCAGGGGTGCCTACAAGTAGATCAGACTGCTTAGGAACTCATCAAACCTGATGTTGAGTGCTTCCAAGGATGGGGCATCAACAACTTTTCTGGGCAACCTCAGTGCCTTAGCACTCTCTGAGGGAAGAATTTCTTCCCAACGTTTAACCTAAACCTCCCACTTGCTATATCACTATCAGACAGTGTAAAATTTTTTTCCCCTCCTGATTGTAAGCTCCTTTTAAGTACTGGAAGATCTCAAGGAGGTCTCCCTGGAGCCTTCTCTTCCTCAAGCTAAAGAACCCCAGGTCCCTTAACCTTTCATCACAGGACAGGTGCTCTTAGCCCTCTGATAATCTCTGTGGCCTTCCCCTGGATCTGCTCCAATAGCTCCACATCCTTCTTGTGCAGGAGGCCCCTGGCCTGGACACAGAACTCCAGATGGGGCCTCATAAGGACAGAGCAGAGGGGAAAAATCACCTCCCTCTTCCTGCTGGCTGCTCCTCTTCTGATGTAGCCCAGAATACTACTGGCCTTCCAGGCTGCAAGAGCACACTGCTGACTCATGTCCAGCTTTTCATCCATCAGGACCCCTAAATCCTTCTTTGCAGGGCTGCTCTCTCTCAACAAATTATTCTCCCATTCTGTATTTATATCTAGGATTACCCTGACCCAAATGCAACATCTTATACACTTTGCCCTGTGGAAAAAAATTAGATTCTCATGGGCCCACTTTTCTCTCTGGATGGTATCCCTTCCTTTTGTTGAATTGACTGCACCACTCAGCTTATTGTCATAAGTGGACTTGCTGAGGGTACAATCAATCCCACAGCCTAAGTTGTTGATAAAGATGTTGAAGAGCACTGGTCCCAAGACCCCAAGACAGACCCTTGACGGATGCTGCTCATGACTAGCCTCCACCCGAATGTAGAGCCACTGACATCAGCCCTCAGTTTATGACCATCTAGTGCACTCTTCATGTCTCTCCAATTTAGAGATGAGGATAGTGTGGGACCATGTCAAAGGCCTTGCACAAGATCTCAAATTCAGTTTGTCCAGTCTTGGATGTCTGCTCTCTGGTTTGTCATCCCACACTCATTTCATAGTCTTGAGAGAAACAGGTGCCACTGAGGCATCTATTTCGTATCAGAGTAGATAATTCAAGACAGATGAGGCACATTGTCTGCCAGAGGTCTTTTTCTATCTATCTGTGTTTCAACTCAGTTAGTGGCAGCTGAGTGTTTCAAATAGAGATATCTGCTATGTAAAGATGTATGTTTGGTTGGTTAATCCCACCAAGGGAAACTAGGTTACTATTATTTAGAAGTTAAAGGGAACAAAAAGAAAGCAGTATGTCCTGAAGACAGAGAATTAAGAGTCCTTCCTTTCATTGAAATATATGCAGATTTTTTAGCACTTTGAAGAGCAAGATGAATGGATCATTCTTGGTTTTTATCAATCCATCCTTACAGATATACTGCCGTGCCTTGTTCCCTATACTTTTATTCTGAAAGAAAAGATTCCTTCCATCTTTTCTTTCACAAAACCAAAAATATTCTATTACGTACCCAAAGAAACTGGAAGCAAAGCTGTTCCAGCTTTTGCAATTTACTGTCTGACAAATGTACACTCTTCTTAACAAAATATCTCTCTCACATTGTTGTGATTCTTTAAGTCAAAGAAAAATAACTTGGGAGAGGGCACTGAGCAGTACAGCTCCCTCTTCTAAAATGTAGTTCTTTGTTATTTCTTAAATATTGATCCTAGTTTCACATCTGTAAACTATATTGCAAAAGCTTGTGGAGATTAAGTGGTAGGCCAAGATATGCTGGGTCCTGAATTGCCTGCAATTCTCTCTGGACATCTGCTTCTAGACATACAGTGGTTTGTCAACAGAAAGTGATCCTGAATGTTATCTAGTTCTAGCTAGATATGGATACATCAACCAGTATAGCACAGCATGGGCAGAAAGCCTCCTGTTGGTCTGCATTCCTACTTTTCTCCCTGGAAAAAAGAACATTTGCTAAGGCAGCAAACTCCTTCATTTTTGGCATAGCTTCCGTCCATCTGTGCTTCAAAAGTAGGATTACAGTTGAAGATTAAAGCCAGTAGTGTTCAAGTAGTCTAATGTCTCTGTGCCACAGTGCCACGAGAAAACAAAACATCAGCCATCTCCAAGAGGTCCTTCTTTTACTCAACAAAAACCTTTAAGAACTGTCTTGACACAGCAGAAGATTGCCATGTGCAGATCCACTTCCCTTTTAATTGAAAACTCCTTGTCTTTGTTTCCCAACAAGGTCTTGAAAACTATGGATTTTTGTGCTGTAAGTATTCCATCTGGCATTCTGGGATTTGCCCTTTCTCACTCATTATTCCTTCACTCTTGTAGTATTTCTAATATTTCTGCAGCTCAGCCTTTGCTTTGTTACAAGCATTTTAAGTCTTTCTGTGGCTGATCAGGAAGCAGTAAGTGCTGGTTCCTCTGTTTTGAGAAGTAAAGAAAAGAAATAAAGAATAAAGTCAGTATGTTTAGTGAATACAGAGTGTCTTGAAAATTTCTTTGTAACAACATGATTCGGCTATTGCTGATGATGGAAACTTCGCACTTGGCAGACTCCTAAAAAAATACAGATCACTGTATAGGTCAGTTTAGATCAATGCAGTGAATCTTCTGTTATACAAATTATGGATCCTAGAAAAGATCCCGAGGAGGTCCCAAGATTTGCTAATTGTTTCTTTCTCTGTTACTGATTAGAAAGAGGCTTTTGCACAGATTTGCAGTACTGGCCTAAGAGTAGGTACTGACTTATGTGTTCTTTATGGAGATCATAGATGGCAGAGGAAGTCCATAACTATCAGAATACAATGTAGTGTCTGGTAGAATTAAATCGTTTGGGACTGGGAAATTCTGAGTTCAATTTCCTGTTCTGTGCATGGCTTGAATCAGCTTTCAGCAGAACATCTCTTGCTTTTTCTCTCAAACTCAGTTGCACTGTGAAAAATGGCTACAGAACTGTTCTGGCAGCTAGTACCTTGGGATATAAGGATGAAAACTGCACTGGGCACACTCCAAACATAGTCAAGAAAATCAAAAAGGTGCTCTCCTTTCCTGTCATAAAAAACACTTCTCCTTTCATTGCACTGTTTCAGTATTTATGTTATTAAATATACATACATAAATTGATTTTACATATGCTGTAAGATTTTATATATAGGAAAAAAAGACAGATTTTAGTCCTTTTACACCCCACTCTGATGCTTAAGGTATTTCATAGCCTGTTTTATCGTACTGTTAAAGATACTATAACCTTGAGTGAGTGTCCAGAGAGTTTTATGGCGGGAATAGTTTTTATGAAGTATACAGAATTATTTAAACTGAATTACATAGGTCATAAAATTGCACATATATTCCTAAGAATAGACAGAATATGCATATTTATTTGGACTTGAACCCAGTTTTGGCTTGGAAACAGAAAGAGAGAAACATCGGAAAAGGAGGGAGTTTTCATCACCACGTCAGTGACAAAGGGCCTCTTCTGAAGGTGCTACATCAAAATAGATGGTGACAAAAGAGGAATGGAAACAGAAGAAGAGACTGAAAGAAAGCCTTAGCTTTTGCTGTGGTAGATGTGGACTAAGCATTTATTTAAAGCACCTTTTTACTGTCCCTGCAGTAAAATAGAACATGGGTGGGCAAAATCTTTCCCCCATTGAGGAAACTGTATAGCCTCTTTAAGTTTTTATGAGACTTCATATTCTGTTCTCCTTTACAAGAGTGGCATTTTATTTATCTTCCTGCTCAGGCAGAACCCATCCAGTCTCTTCCCTCACCTCTGAAAATTTATGGGGGCTTTCAGACAGGCTTGTCTGAATGCCATTGACCTCTGTGGCCTATGTTATTGACCACAACACAGAATCTTCAATGCACAAAATATATGTCTTTTTGTATCCCTGAAAGTGAAGAAAACGACTCTTAGAATGACCGGGACTACAATAAAGCCTGGACCTAGTTTCCTAGTTTCTCTTGCATTAACGGGCTTTGCAGGAAGATAACATAAGGGATCAACATGCTCATAAAGGCATGCTTTGAACTTCTTGATTAGGCAGTCATTGCTCTCTTGAAGATCTGTCTAAATATTAACACCATTTGTAGAGTTGTAACTTGCGTATTACTACTTTTCAAGAACAATCCATATCGTAAAACTATATTGTAGGCAGCAGTAGCATGCAGATCACCAAAAAAGCCATTTACAAGGTAAGATTTGCTGTGGAGATTTTCTAAAACAAGTCTGAAACAGATGGAGCCATACACGTGTTACTACTTTTTCAGTACCGTTACACAAAATGTTACCAGACAGCTTTCATCTTTGCTTCCTTATGGATTCATGTTCATCCTCTATCAGGTGTCTTCAAAAAGGAACATCTCTTCACTTTCATCTTTTATTTAAGAAATTACTACAGCTGACAATAAAGAACAACATGGATGGATCAGCAAATGCTCTAAGTAATTGGCAGAAAAGAATGGATAAAATTAGTCATAAGTATATCATTCCTAAATTTTGCTGGGAAAAACATCTTTCAAGAATTTGTTTTTTAACTTAACAGAAAGCTGACAAGATTCTGTGCCTTAATCGAACCTAATAATCATTTAAAAGTGCATAAAAGAAAAAGGAAAAAATAATTGAAATAAAATTGAAATATACATATGTTAATCTTGTTAACATTGACTATGCATATTTGGACAGAGATATGTGTCTGCACGTATTTCTGTGTGTATGCCTATAAATGATTTTGCATTTTTGTTTAAACCCAACATCGCCCCTTAGATCTCTGCTTGCCACACATCTCAGAAGTGTTGGGAGAGAGTCAGACTCTGTCTTTCAGTATTTTTAGAGACCTCTGTGTTTATGTACAGACAAAGGAAGCTTCCTTCTCTCTTTGTTCCTAAAACATAAACACTCATGGAATGATAGCTAATGCACAATAAAATCACTACTTTAAATTAAAAAAAAAAAAGAACAAGTTTTGTTTATAGAACATGGGTTTTCAGCTAATATTAAAGTCAAATTGATAGCAAAAACCAGGGAAAACTTAGAAGGAAGTGTGTATTTTTGTTCTTTTCTATAATTACAAATTTTATATCATATTAGTCCCCATATCAACAGTAAGGAATATCTGTTTCTCAGTCCCAGTTGCATAAACAGTGAGACAGGCAGGAACTGGCAGTGTCAGACACAATGGGTGCAGTATGTTACACCTCCCTTTGTAACTTCCATCCCATAGTTTCAGGTTCATGGCTGTAATTGCCTCAAGGGATTATTTGGCTGCCGGTAACATTTTTTCTGCCCTTCTTCCTCTTTCCTGAAGAAACCATTGCTCATTAGACATTTTAACAGCTGTCTCTGCAGCTTCTCTGCCTGCTCCACTCTTTAGCTCAGGGATTCACGCATCCCCAGTGAGAGCCCATTTTATGCGTGTTTTTGTTAGCCCTGACACTTTCCCTGAAGACATATGAAGATTGTCATTTGAAGTTGTTCTGGCAGAAGAGTCTGGTGGCCCCAAAGCACTCGGATGGCTCAAAACAAGAAGATATTCACAAGAGCTCGTAAGGTAACAGGAGTTTTTTTTACCATTCCTCCGAAAGAGATAAGGGCAGAGCCACACTCTGACTTGAGACATACACCAACTAATTCAAGTGAAGCGCAGCCCTAAGTGAATAACAAGTGTGGTCTTTAACTTGATTGCAGCTGCTATAATCAGCAAAACCGTTAGCCCCTGCACTTTTGTCTAGCCTGGTCTGCATACCCCTGTGTGGCCCAGGCCTGCTTTATGAGCCTTCCCAAGGCAGCAGTCTGTAATCAGTGTGCCTGTGTGTGAGAAGATAGCGTGGCAGTGTTAACAGCAGCCGAGGCACCAGCTATTTCAGTGACAGCCATGTCAGAGGCAGATCCCTCCGTCCTGCTCTGTTCTCATGAGGCAAATATGCCACTGGAGCACCTTAGCTGGCATTAACAGCTCAGCTTCTTATCCTGCCTTCTTTTGTTTAGAACAGCCTGCACAGGTGCTGACTGTGGTGGAGCCCACAACAGTGATATGAGAATCCTCTGTCTCTGCTTGTCTTCACTGTGCTTTTCTGCGGATGTGCTTCCTAGCAGGGTGCATCGAGAAATGTGGCTGATACACATTTGTGGCCCTTTGTTTCTAATATCCTGCTTCTATGCTGTCAAGGTCAAGGTCAATAGACATGTCTTACACTGGGAGAGGACTTCAAATCTGAATAGCCCCAGTGCAGTCTGTGTTATTCAGAACCCGAGTTCACCTGTCCTTTACCGCTACACATGCTCGTCTCTGTGAAAAAAACAGTGCTCGCACATCTGTAGGGCCAAGTCCTTGGCTTATCGTGGAATTCATGTCTTAATCTTCAGCTAGCAACTGCCATTCGCAAATCCCTAGGTATGTTATTTGTGACTTAGCCGTGTAGAATCATATTTCTGGAACCCCCAGAAGATGGAAATGAAGACATCTATTATACAAAAGTTCTTAGAGGAAGACAGTATGGGAAGGGAGGAAAGTTTTGGAATGCTCATGGTAAACTTTCTTTAATGTCTTATCCTGGTTTATCTTTTGCCAGGTGCTGAGTGAAAAGCTCTGAACTAAATTACCTTTTAAGTCAGTCCGGATGTACATTTGTTTGGCTATAGATTCTCAGACAACATAAATGCTGCTTCTCCTTCCTTCCTCTTCCCTTCTCAAATGTTCTGAGTCTTCTCTAAACACAGGATAAGACGTGGGGCAGTGGAGCCACACAGCACAATTGCTCTGATACCTGGGCTAGTCTGACATTCCTTTTATCCAGAGCTTGAGGTCCAGCAGCCTCTTAACCTGTAAGAGGTTATGCGACAAAGACAAACGCATTTTGGAGTTTTGAATTCTGTTCCCAGGCATAAGGGATTAACTTCTAATTTCGGAATTTCCCAATTTTTTACTGTATCCACAGAGCTTGCAAAGATTTTTCTGTTGCCAGGCCAACAGCTGATCACAGATGATACAAACTCCATAAAAAGTACTACCTTCTGGCACTCACCACACTATGAGCTTTCTCTTCTTGGGCTATACTAGGCTCACAGTAGCATTTGGTAGCATGGTCTCCCTCAAATAAATCTGCTTCATCAAGGGAATTCAGTGGAAAAGCTGTGAGCCAAAGATATGCAGGAAGTGATATCACTTTTTCATTTATACCTCTGTTCTCTTTATTATCGTATATGTTTGGTAAAGAAAGACATTCTTCTTTTCATCTTTTTACCTCTCAGTTACACTGAGTCTGCTGCAAGATGAAAATACTGAAAAATTATTAATATCACTATGAATTTCTAGTAGTTGAAAGTAGGATTACACGTGAGCTAGCCTTGACTTTGCACGTGGAATTAAGGCAGTTCTAATATCTGTCTTATCTCCCCACATTACTTCAGTGAACTAGATTTTTCTAGAAAGTACCATGACTTTTTTGAAGCCGTGTTCTGATTTTTCTGTTTTATATACATTTTTCTGATGTTATTCACACCTCAAATCTCTTCCACACTGCCTTGCATCTTGTAGCTGAACAAGTCATGTCTGCTCCCTCAGTTCTCTGCTGCCTTGCTTTAGCTACATTCCAATATTAACTCCCCATGAGCTCAAATATCTTCCTTCTCAGTGGCAACTCCTGGTAAGGTTTTGAATAAACTTGCAGCTATTTGTTTTGTAAGACTTAAAAGAGAAAGCTAATATTTTCTAGTATCAAATGCTTCTCGAAGGACAGTAGAAGAGGGAATATTCTGCTGTTTGCATGTAATTATAACAGCCTTCCTTAAAGTTCCCAACTTTACATGTATGACTGTAGGAATGAGATGTTTTCCTTGCAGCTAGGAACTGGCCAGGACTGGTAAATTGCCCCCAAAAGGCTTAATTATGAAGTACAATGTTTATGTCTTGACTTAATATTAAGCAGGTTTCTGAAGCAGAAAGTAAAATGTACAAAGCACTTCTCTTAGGTTTCAGTCCACGGAAATAACTGTTCTCCCTACATCACTGAAGTCTGACTTTTATTTATTTTTAGAACAGAGTAGTAGCTGATTCATCTTTTATTAAGTAAAAAGAAGTAAATGAGTAAATATAAATGAAACTACCCCAGTAGTTTCAAGTTTCATGGTGTGATTTTGCTGGGTGCCTTGGGACTTGCCAAGAGGAAAAAGACCATCTTTGGAAATATCCACTACTTACAGGGAAATGGTTTCAATTCAGGCACAGAAAATCTCAGAACAGTGGTGTTCAATATAAAGACAAAAATTTGCCTTAACTAGAAATAAGATTTGAACCACTTTGTATAAAAAATAAGTTACCCCCACACTTCACCATCTGTAATAATTTTCTGTCCCTGGGTCTGTGCATATCAAGTAATTTTGTAGCTGAGAGCCTGCTACACCCAGAGCTACAGTGAAATGCAAAGATGGGATCCACCCAAGAGTACTGAGGAAGCCTGCAGAAGTGCTCACCAAGACACTTTCCTTCATTTATCAGCAGTCCTTGTCAACTGAGAAGCTCCCAGGCAATTGAAGACACTCCAATGTGATGCCCATCTAAAGCAATGGCTAGAGATATCTGGGAAATTACAGGCCATACTGGGGAATTTCATGGAGCAGATCATCTTCAACACAATCAGCACGTGCAGAACAATCAAGGCATCAGGCACAACCATCACAAGTTCAAGAAAGGCAGGTCTCCCTAAGCAACCTGATCTCCTTCTATGACCAGGTGACCCACCTGGTGGGTAAGGAAAAGGCTGCCTATGTATTCTGTGAAGACTTCAGCTAGGTCTTGGACACTATCTCCCAGAGCATTCTCCCAGAGAAGCTGGCAGCCCATGCCTTGGACAAGTGTAGTCTTCTCTGGGTAAAAAACTTGTTACATTCCGGAGTGCAAAAATGGTGATGAATGAAGTTAAATCCAGCTGGAGACTGGTCATGAGTGGTGTTTTCCAGAGATTAGCAGTGAGGCCTGTCCTGTTTAATATCCCTATTGGTGATCGGGATGAAGGGATTGAGAGCATTCAGTAAGTTTGCGGGCACATCAAACTGGGAAGAAGTGTTGGTCTGCCTGAGGCTAGGAAGGCCCTACAGAGGGATCTGGAGGATCCATATTGGATTCAAAATCCAGGCTGGATTTCTGAGGTGAGGCCAAGTGTATGAGCTTTAACAAGAGCAAGTGCTGGGTGCTGCACTTTGCTTACAACAACCCCATGCATTGCCACAGGCCTGAGGCAGAGTGGCTGAAAAGCTGCATGGAGGAAAGGACCTGAGGGTGTTAGCTGACAGCCAGCTGAACTTGAGCCAGCAGAGTGCCCAGGTGGCCAAGAAGGCCAAGATGGGTCTGGCTTGTGCCAGAAATAGTGTAGCCATTGTAAGGAAGTTATCACCCCTCTTTAAGCAGCACTGGTGAGGCTGCACCTTGAGTTCTGTGTTCCCTTTTGAACTCACTGCAAAAAAGACATTGAGATGCTGGAGCAGGTTCAAAGGAAAGAAACAAAGCTGGTGGAGGGTCTGAAGCAGAAGTTCTTTTGAGCAGCAGATGAGGAAATGGGGCTCTGTTGAGAAGAGGAAGTTCAGAGAAGTTCATATCGTTCCCAACAACTCACTGAAGGGAGATTATAGAAAAGGGGTCTGTGTTACCAGGCGACTAGTGATAGGACAAGAGATAATGGCCTTAAGTTATACCAAAGGAGATTCAGATTGAACATTAGGATAAATTTCTTGTCAGAAGAGTGATTGAGCATTGGAGCAGGCTACCCAGGGAAGTGGTGAAGTCACTGTGTCTGGAGGTTTTCAAGAAGTGTGGAGATGTGGCCCTGAGTGACATAGTTTAGTGGACATGGTGGTGATTAGTCAGTGATTGGACATGGTGAGTTTAGAAGTCTTTTCCAAACTTAATGATTTTTGATTCCATGATTCTGTGGTTCTCTGGTTCTATGATTCTAATATCCATTTTATCCCAGGAAATCTCTCCTGTATGTTTTATCTTCCTATTTCAACATAGAAGCCAACATAAAAAGCCTATGCCTATCTGTATTCTATGTTTCTCTTACACTTGTAAAATTGAGGTTTAAAACCATTTCTGCACTTTTCACATTTTTAACTTCCTTTCAATTCTGATTTAATATCTGGATCATTGGATTCCTACCATGTGCCTCATTATTTTTCTAAGGCCAGCAAGTCCCTCCATAAAATAATTAATTCCATTCGTTTCACACTGTTTGTCCATTCTATCACAATTTTAATGAAATTTCTGGTCTGGCCTGTATTGATCCCAATTCAATTAAAAAATAAATAAATAAATAAATAAAAATAAAATAAAAAAAAGGTAGACCTAAGAGCATTGCAAAGTTTATCCTAGCTATGATGATTTCAACACATGGAAAATACTTTGCTAAAGCACTTTGCTTTGTAAAGTATGAAAGGAGATGGAAGAAGAAAAAAAATAAATCAGAGAAATCTGTAAACTAATCTATGGCTGGAAAGGAGCTTATTAAATGTCTCTTTCAACAATGCAATAGAGGGAGCATCAAATGAAAGTAGGAAATAATGGCTTCAAAGTGAACAGAATACAATCTAATGAATTCCTTGCCTCAGATTGCAATGGACATTAAAAGTTTATTCATGATAAGGAAGAGAAACTGAAGCACAGAGAACTGAAATGCCAATATGCCCCAACAACTTCAGAGGTCCTTAAGCCCCAAATCTGTGAAACATTAGTGAGCAAGCTGGGAAAGTAGCACAACATGCTTCCTTTTTAAATTCTTCTTGAGCCGTATGCTATTGGTTACGCTTGCAAACAGAAATTCATATAGACCTTTGATCTGATGTGACAAGGCCATTCTTATGGTCTCCATATGCTGATAGAACATCTGGTTAGTTGGGTATCTTTAGGAAGTTGGGAGAAATCTGGCTAATATATTGTTTTTACTACCAAGGCTACTAGGCTTTACATACAAACCAGTGGACTGTCTGTGGTGCAGCCTGTCGCAAGGCAGTACATCTCCTGCAATCTGAGTAGAGGTGCTTCAGTAGAGGGACGGCTTTGTGCAGGCATAGTGCTGTGGGAGCTGTGTGCTTTGAGCTCATCAGTGTTTTTCACTGTTTACTGGGCCAAGTAAGCAGTCACACAGAAAGGCTGAAGCCACTGATAAAATATAGTACTGTACTTGCAGTAAAAGTGCACATGGCTTCCAGGTTGTAATTCAGTGCCAAATAACTGAAATTTTCTGAAATCTGGTTGACTTGTGTGAAACTTTAAAGGCCTGTTATATTTTATGTGAATAAGCACATTAAAAACAAAGAAAAATAGGGAGAAAAGCAAAAACAGAAAGCCCCAATCAGCAGCTGCACAAGCTGTACACACATACACACACACACACAAATTTTGGAGAAACAAGCTTATGAATATATGAGCCCCGTTATCTTCTGAGTACAAATACACATTCCCTAGTGCTCCCTACTTCAGAGCTTTCCCAGTTGTCCCCACAGGGTGGTGGTAAAACACTGGATATCTGCCACATCCCGCTATTGCCGAGTCACAGGTGTGACTGCCCAGGGAAAGGAGAAAACCTGGGCTTTGTAAATCGTAATGGTTGACAGAATGACAGAAGGGTTGGAAGGAACCTCTGGAGGTCATCTAGTCCAACATAAGTTCCCCAGGATTGGTAACACCCTGAATCCACTAATCTTCCTAACAACTGAAGGACCCTGATGTCTGCAGGAGCTATTCTCTCTGTACCCAGAGAGATCCCTGTGATGGACACTCTCTGGACACAACTCAGCCTTCTCCAACAAAATGAAGATAGGAAATGAGCAGCACAAAAAGGATTTATGGATTGGCACTGCTTCTGTCCCCATAACCTACCCCAGAGCATGCATATCCACCAAGTGGAAAGAACAATGGGAAGAAAAGACCCTGGGGTCATGCTGAGGACTAAACAGACTGCCATCCTCCAGCTAAAGGAGACTGACACATCTGGCAGTCTGTGCACGTATAGAAATTGTGCTGCATTTGAAATGCTGTTTGACAGGAGAACATACTCTCATTGCCTTTATCATTAAAGGATTAGATGAAGTGTAATGTCAGATACATAATAATTATTCAAATGCAGTTTTATTCTAACTTGTTATGCCTTTTAGGCCTGAAAACAGGGATATGAACAAAAGATGCCCTAAAGTTGAGAAGCTGAGAAGCTTATTACCTAGATCTAGCTCAGGCTGTTACAAAGATTATTTAACTCATATTTGACACAGTGTGATCTTCTCAGCAACATTAAACAAAGCCTTAAGATCTAAAGATGCATAAAATATAGTTTTATTTCATTCTCTCTCACCTTGTTCCCAAATTTTCATCCTCCTGGACTTTTTTAGATCTCCCTAGGAATGTAGGCTGTTGTACTATGCAAAAAAAATGGATTATTCAACAGGAACTGGAGTGTGTATTGAGTGCTTGTAAAAATACATTCACCCAATTACAAATGATCCAAGCCAAACAGCACATCAACAGCAAAACCACCTCACTCTCTGAAAGTTACGTTGCATCCAAAGCTAGAAGTAGGCAGCAAATAGATGCACACAGTCAGAAAACACAGCCAATGTGTTGAGTCAGCATTTAAATTTGAACTATATTTTTTGCATGAGACATGAAGTACTTCTGATGTTTCTAGGGAGTGCACCATGCAGTTTGTGCCTGAAATTTTGCAGTCTCAGATGTAGACTTGCACATGCCCTGTTTATTCTCTCTGCTCCTCTCCCCGTGGGGCAGCTGAGTGCTAGTGGCAGGTTTTGTTGCTAGCCCAGTTGCTTCCCGAACTGCAGTTGATAAATAAAACGAAACACTTCTGAATGACAACGTTGAGCTCAAAGCCGACTTTGTTCTGCCTTTTCCCAAAGCAACTTAGTGCTACAGCTAAGTTAACCAAGGTGCATGTTTTCTAGCAGGCATCAGCACAAGTCTAGCCTTTACCCTAAGTGAGAGTACAAGATCAAAGCTGAATGAGATTGAAGGATAACATAAGAAGGAAAAACATTTAAGTGCCAGGATGTTCTGCAGGTCAAAGTGAGCTGGACCAGATGTTAGTGATTAAACTTGTAAAGAAGAAGCTGGTTCTAGATCAAGAGCACTCTCCTCCCCATATGCTCAGGCTGTTATTTATATCCCTGGGATAAAATGGTTTGTCCCAGCATGGTAACTGACACTTCAAGATCAATAGTACAGACTGAACTGCTGCAGTCTGCAGGCAGCATAGGGCCTCTACTGGCTAAGAGGACAGAGCACGTCCTTGCTACGCCTCAGGAACTGCAAACCCATCTGGCGCTGTTTAGCTGAAGCTTTACAGAAAAGGAACTGCCTTCTGGCTTCTGGAGTTTGTCCTTTTGAAACAAAATGGAGGAGGTACTTAGTACAACTTTGTCCAGCATATTCCACTTTATCCTTTCACTGGATAAAAAGTGGTTTTCTCCCTGCTTGGCTGTGGAAGGAGTGGGGCATATCCTGTGCTTCAGCCAGAAAAAGAAACAAGTGGGTACACCGCGGCAGGGTCCATATCATTGTGGCTAATGTGAAGAGGCAGGTAGGACCCTATTTTGTTGCTATCAAAGGAAGCAGTGAAAGAGGAGACAAAAAACTGGTGTTTCACTCAGCAGTTTTTTTCCACACTATTGAGCACACTTCAATGAGGTGTTTTTAATGGGTATAGGGGGACACTGCATAAGTTCATGGAAGAGTAATCCAGTGAGGCCCTTAAATAGGAAGGAACAAAAAGCACCACTGATTAAGTCTTAGAGCACTAAGAGAATCTGGGAGAGTGTTCTAGAGAAATGCTGCTGTGAGCTTTTCCTTCAGCTGCTGCCTCCATGTACCAGACAGCTGCTGGGCTCTATGAACCTCTCTGCCTTTGTGCTGTAGTTGTTGAAGCTTGAAAGTGCAGCACAAGACTGCAACAAAAAAGAATGGTGCTTCATCAGGCAAACCTAAGGTGCTGAATAAGATATAGGAGATGGAGTCTGTGTAGCATTCATAATAGTTTAAAAGCCCAGATGCTGTGTATGCCACCTGCAATGTTTCTGCAGCATTATTTATTAACAATGATCATAAAAAAGTAATTTGCAAGATTTAAAGCATTATGTTGCCTGCTCGTGAGGGAGAATGCAGCCCTCTGAGTTCAGTTGCTCAGCGCTGTAAAACAGTTTTCCTGCCAGTGATCTGGAAAACTGGAAAACTTAGGAGAGACACAGGCTACGAACATCACCCTTATACCTGCAAATAATTTTCTCATTTGTATTTCTTCAAAGAGCTTGTGTTTCAATGCACGTGTGTGCAAGTAGCTCTTCTGAAAGTGACCTGGGGAGAAAAAGTGCATGAAGACTCTGCGTTTTTTCACCATTCATTTAATATTGGAATTTTGGAAGTTGTCTTAAAACTGCTCCATAGCAGTTACATTATCTAAGACCATCCCCTTGTACTGGGTTCTACCTATGTCTTGCACAGTGCAGGGTTGGGTGTCTTGAAAATGTGGTATATGTGTGTGCTGTTTTCAGTAGAGGCTTCAAGAGTTGTACCGGTCTGATGCTGTTCTTCAGATGGCACTGACAAGAAACCATTCTGCACTGAACATAGAGCTCACAGGGGATTCAGGACCTCAGAGCAGTTGTTGGTTGTAAAGTGTTACAAGTTTGCTTTTACAAACTGTCTCATCTACAGATAAAATGTCCTCTTGCAGCTCGCTGTGGCAGTTTAGGACATCAGAGCTTGTTCTTCTCTTGTCCTGGTGTTCAGATGTGAGCAGCAGAAATACTAGCCCAGGCCTTGCTAACAGTACTCTTAGATCTGCAGTGCAGATGTGCCACTCATGTGAGAGGCATCAGAGCTATTACTATTTCCATGCACTGCATGAATTAACATTACATTCTAGCAGGGCTTCTTGGGATAAAAAGAGAATGCTTATAAAAAGGAAAATGATTTTCATTACTTACACGCAGACAGGGTCCTCATCAGGCTAGCGGTACCTTCTTCATCCTGCATCCTTCACTTTGCTTCTTGTTGGTACTGCTAGAAGTTTGTTCAGTCAATTCTGCTGAGCCAGCCTGTAGGAGCAGGGAGGCAAAGGCTGGTGCTGAGAAATCAAAAAATGATTTGAGTCATTTCTTGTTTCCCTAGATGAGATGATGACAGCCTGAGAAAAGATCAGCTGGAAGCAAAAACTTGTGACAATGCCTATGCTATTTTCATTTGGTATCAATATGCTACAGAAATCAGGCAAAACATACAGCAGCCTGTGGTCCCTCAGAACAGAAATGAGAGCTAGACTAACCCAGTTTCAAAGTTATTCCTCTTCTTGCAAAAAAAAGTATGGGCAGGTCTATCATCAATTGACTAATTAGTTGCAGTTTTAATCAAACACTGAGGAAACAGATGATGAAGTATGTCAAAGGCTGAGCCTTGAAAGCTTTCATCAGAAAAGTTCCCCACAAAGAACTGGTTGACATAAAGGGAGATGAGTTCCAAGCTGCCGTGCTAACTGCCTCCCAGGACTTGCTCATGCTTTTAAGTGTCCCACATTTCTCCATTACTTCAACTGTGAAAGTACAAGATGCCACTTTTATGAGAAAGCAAGCAGTTACATAGACAGCTGTGGGAAGCAAATCATTGCTTCTCTCATTCTCTTCTGCTTTTTCCCAGAGGATATTCTAAGAAAGTAGACCAGCCCCAGTTTTAGCTCAATCTTAAATTATTAAACATACACTATGCCAGGCCATTAACAAACAGAAAAGATGGTGAAGAAAAGGACTTGCACATGTAAGATAACAGGATAGTTTTTAGAAAAGTCTTTTAGAAAAAGGTTTTCTTTCTTTTTTTTTTTTTTTTTTTTTTTTTTTTATT
>NW_024884833.1:6390505-6402569 GCF_019232065.1 Centrocercus urophasianus | reverse complement strand
AATATTTTTTTTCAGGTGGAAAACAGTTTGCTGCTTTAAGAATAAGAGCTTTTTCATCCTATCAGCATCCATTTTTGAGTAGGGAAATAGCATATATCATGAAAGTCAATTTCCTTTTTTATAAGCTTTCTCTCTTTATTCTAAGAGGCTCTTCTAGAATGTAATGTTAATTCATGCAGTGCATGGAAATGCTAATAGCACCAATGCCTCTCACAGGAGAGGTGTCTGCACTGCAGATCCAAAGCGTGACTGCTGCTAGGAGAAGAATCGGCCTCACTTAGAAAGCAGTAGAGCTACAGCAGTAGGTACTCAAAAGATAAAACCTCCATGACTCTGATGCCAATGGTCTGCAAAACACTCAGTAAATGTACATCTACATAAACTGCAATAACATCTTCATACGCAACATTGCTTGCAGTATTACTGAACTCATGATCTTCAGTTGTATTGCTCTAAATGAAGGGAAAATAGGCCACAAGCTAGAGAGTGCTAACAATTTCACAAAACAGTATGGCACCACAGCACCGGCAGTGCTGCAGCAGCATTTGCTCTGCCCTACCTCCTGCCCATCCCACATGCATGGAGCAAAAGGCAGCGAAAAGAGCAATGAAATAATGGAGTGGTCCCTTCAAAAGAATAGGCACTTCATATCACTGCTGCCTGCACAGATTTAGAGCTGGGTGAGGGATGGTGGCAGCTCAAAATTCAGCCTGGCCACCCAGACAACTAACCTGCAGCAACTTCTAGGGCACTTCTAGAAACACTGTGTCGTGTCTGTGCTGAGCTGTGCATGAGAGAGGATGAATGAGTTATACAGGCCTCTTTGAATGCACTTGTGCAATCAGCAATGAGGAGTTATACAATCTCCTCTTCTTGATGGAGAGTGAAGTGCTTTCTTCACTTTCTTGTCTTTATTCAATGTAGCTCAGGTGGGGACTGTGCCATTCATGAGAGCATTGACAATCTTCCTTAAACAAACAGACATAATACCTGGTGATTTTTACTGTGACTTTTAAAATTTTCCCAGAAGGATTTCCCAACTCTATGTCTTGTTCCAAGCCTGGCTAAGTCAGCTTTTAGGCAAAAGATCTAAACAGGCAAAGGAGAACTTTGAAAATGATAGCCTAATTGCTGGTGGTAGGGACTATTTTTCTTCATTTGCATCAAGAAGCTCTGAATAGATTGAAAGAGAGTTCAGACCTTCTCCTGAGGTTCTTGCTAAACACTGGGAGGAGAAAGGGAAGACACCATTCCCAGAGATTACAGTGGAAACAGCGTTATCTCTGAGCCAAGAAAAGTAGCTACGGAAATTCCTGTTCACCCCCCAAACAGCAATAATTACGTGCTGCTCATTAGCAGATTACCTGCAGTAAAGCATGCTAGTCTGTTCCAGGATATTCTTCTTCCATATAAATATTTCTCTTTATGTATACTTTAACTGTACCTCAGTGACAAGAGAGAAAGTTTCCAGGCACTGCTCACATTTTTCCTACGCAAAAACTCTATGCCCGCCACTGCCATTTTCTGCCTCATGTAGCAGAATACCCTGTTAAACCTGCTGCAACTCTTCTGCCATTTTCAAAATTGAGCTGGTAAGAAAGAAGATTTTGTTGTTTATTTCCACTGCAACTTAAAGAATTCACTGGTGATATTTCTACTGCCCATGTCTTGTTGCAGACAGACTTCAGCACCTGAGCAGAACCTGATGATTTAGCACATGTGGGTTGTAGAGCAGTCTGTCTGTATTTCATATTCCAGAAGACACAGCTTTCTTCTTATGTTTCTGTGTTAGAAAGAAAGAGCCATCAATGCAAAAATAACAACAGAAATATCATCGATGAGATCAGATTATCCTGATTCAAAAAATTCAGTGAAGAATGATCTCAGGCCCTGGGTCTTGTTTCTGTCGTAATATCTTCATTTCCTTTTGATACTTATTTCACTAACATGACAACTATTATCATAATAACATATCTCAACAAGATTATAACTTCAGAGGAGGTCCACCAGAACAAGTAAGAATCTGGTAGGAAATCACGGGTAGGAGATTCACTGCTTGCTTTTCATATTTCTAAGACACTCAAGAAGGACAGGAAAAAGCTGTGTGATGCTTTTCCTTCCCATCATTTCCCTACAGTTATTGATCCAGATAACCTCAACCTGTGAAGTCTCTCTGTCCATTGCACTGCTGGTAGGCATTTAGTCAGCAGAGCCACTCGCAACAGCAGGAGTTCATGAGTTCAGAGCATGGGGCTTGTGCCTAGAGAGAGAGATCCCACCCACTTCGAAGGCAGGCAGAGGACAGAGTAACCAGGGCACTGCTCAACATGAAAAAACACAGTTGTGTGTGAGGAAGAAATATCATTCTGAAAAGGGCACCTGGAATGATAAGTAAAGCATGTAGATTTCTGGGCTTCCACAAGATTCAGAGAAGAACCAGAAAATTTGGATTCCTGCTATGACTATAATTCTTAGCCCACCACTCACAGCAAGCGTACTGAGGCTGGTACAGCTTCTGGCAATCCAGGAGAAGATCACTACATGAAATCTCAAGGCAGTGGCCTCAGTCTGTTGAGCAAGAGGTCAAACAAGGATGTGAGAGGACAGGTCAACGAGAAGATTAAACAGTATCTGCCTTAGGTGATTGTTTTCAGAAGCAGGAGGATGAGAAAACAATTATTTTTCTTCATCAACTATGCAATGAAGAAAATAGGAAACAATATTCTGTTCACAGCTACCACAGTAAACTTTGTTTCAGGCCAGCTTTGTCACCTTTTGTTCTCTGTCTCTTGCTTTGTAGGAAATAATACAATTCTCAAAGCTGCTGTCACTGTTAACACTGGTTAATAAAATTTTATGACTATGTGCACAGACAACTTTAGCACAATAAGTGAAAGGGTCTGCTTATTGAAGTCAGCAACACTGAAGGACTTGAACATGGAAAAAGTCCAGTATTTTTTACACCTAATACACCTTACACCTAAGTCCAATTTTTTACACCTAATCCTCTAGCAAAGGGCTTGGGACCTTACTGAACAAATAAACACATAGAAAAGTCTTTGAGAGTAGCAGAGAACATGCAAGGACAAGAACAGGGATCTGCCAGCCAATTAAGCTATGCCTTCTCTTTTAGGAATAAAATTAGAATTGCCAAAATTCAAGATAAGTTTGAAGTTCTGAAGCAAATTAATTTTAGATTTACCTGTGCTACCTGCAGAAAAAAAACATCCTCTGTGGGAGGCTGACATGATTATTAAGATGAATCTACGCATTTACAAAAATAAAATGAGTATTCTAACTGGATGTGTAATAAAGATGATGACATGAACATGGATAAAGAGAAGGAATGGCAATAGGAATGACAGTATCAAAGGAGAAATCACAGCCCAAGTAGCAGAGGATTTAACAAACTTGAAGTTGATACTGTGTGCCCAGAAAGTGGTGTGAATAGTGTTTGTAGGAAAGAAAAGCAAAAAGCTACTCCAACCGTTAGGCTGAAGTTACATGACTAAGGTCATATTTACACAGTAACAGATCATCTGGCAGTGGAAAGCTGAACTGGAAAGGAAGAATTGCACGATTCCCATATCTGTTGAATTTGACAGCATATGATATAGTGTCAGATTTACACTGACTGCAGGAAGACAGATAACACTTGAATAGATAACATTAGAATAAAATGTGCCAAGCTTCATCCTTAAAAAAAATAATAATAAAAATTCATAAAGAAATTTCATACCAATCTTTGCAATATATGGAGGTTTTTAACCCAGTATTTGACATGGAGAGGGAACCTTCCTGTATGAGCTTCCACACAACCTAGCCATGCAGTGGCTGATGTCTCTTGCTTTGTAGCACATAGAATTTTTACTTTCTTCATGTGTTTGCCACTCAGAATGCATCATTAGAAGAACTGGTTTGTGGCAATATAAGTATACCTAATTACTTAGTCAGTCTGATCTCTATGAGGTCAAGGCTAATCTCTTCTAAAATCCAGACCTTCTGCTTTTGTTTAATATAGCCCTCTGAGATTAAAATGGGATTAGAGTTTATCTGATGCGGAGAGCAGCATCTTCTGATGAACTCTCAAACTATTCTTTTCCAAACACCACTAGGTGGAAATGGTGTCTTGCAGTGGCCCTGGGCCCTATACACCAATATACATACAGCACTTGTTGACTTCTTGGCCCCCACGTGAAGCTTTGAAAGTCGAGTTTGTTATTTCCTGTAACCAGATCCAAATTTATACCCTACATATGGAATACATAGACAGAGACATTAGACCTTGTGGTTTTTTTTTACTCATTCATCTCTATGCATTTTAAATTTATTACAGCAGTAAAACTTAAGTAAATTTAAACAACTGGGAGTTCCCAAGCTAGATATTTAGTAAAGTGTTTAAAATTTCTTATATTTTATTACTCAGCTTTACTGTTACTTTTTTCTCCTTTTTAAAACATTAGTACTGACTAATGTGTTAACCCAGGCCATTCTATTAGTCTGTGATTATGCTGAACTGGGTTGTTTTTAATTTATCTTCGTTCTACATCTAAGTTACAGGTACTCCAGAACAAACATGTCCATGTGTTCCAAATCATATGCCTCAAATTTAATTTGTGATAAAGACAACAGAAGGATTGCAAAAACAAACAAACAAACAAAAAACACTCAAAAAATCCTAGCTGTGATAATGGTAGTCTGCTACAGGTTTCTCTTCCTTGTGCTTTGAATACAGCTATTCTTCTGCAGTATATTCTAGCTCAACACAATATTTTTAAAGTCTAGAACTGAGGCTAGCAGTGGAAGTAAAATGAATAAAGATATTTGATTAATGCATTCTCGTTATCCAGATTCTATGAAATCCAAAAATAATACGACTGTCGATGAGGATGATGTAAAATATCACCAGTAAAGTACACTAAAAAGCTCAATATGGAGTGAGTTCTGAAAGTGCTATTTTTGCCCAGACAGACTGCTTGGCTGCTGTCCTGGATTTCAGCCTGCTCTAGATGAGGTGATGCTATGGCAGTAGCTAAAGTAATTAACAAGGTCAATCCTGCCAGCTCACTATAAATCTGAAGTAACAGCAACTGAGGTTCAGATCAAGAATGACTGAGAAGAAAAACAGGTGTTTTATCTTAAGCTGTAGCACTGCCAATATCAGACCATGCTGCAAGACGAATTCAGCATTTCTCTGCCCTGACATGATCCTTAGCCATTGCACCCCACTCACACAGAGGTTGTTTTTCAGGTGATATTATTTCCTACGAGTAGAGTTGGAATTCAGCAATCAAAGTTAGATCCTTACCTTCTTTCATAGAATCATTAATGTTGGAAAAGACCTCTTCATCATCTAGTCCAACTGTATAAACATCACCACCACGACCACTAAACCATATCACTCACCGCCATGTGTACAGGTTTCTTGAAAATCTCCAGGTACAGTGACTCCACTATTACTCTGGGCAGCCTATTCAAATATCTCACCACTCTTTCTGAGAATAAATTTTTCCTAATGTTCAAGCTGAATCTCCCCATGCTCATTTTAAGTCCATTACTTCTCACCCTGTCATTGCTTCCTGGGAGACTGACCTCTGTCTTGCTGCAACCTCCTTTCAGGTCATTGTAGAGAGCAATAGGGTCTCCCCTGAGCCTTCTCTTCTCCAGGTTGAACAACTCCAGCACCCTCGGCTGCTCCCCATAAGACCTATGCTACAGACCCTTTCCCATGTTTGTTGTTCTTCTCCAGACATTCTCCAGGGCTTCAGTATCTTTGTAGTATTGAGAGGCCCGAAACTTAGAGTTTGTCTTTGGCTCTGTTTGGATGTTGAAGCAAAAGCCATGAAACACAAGCTCTTGAAACACAAGTGTGCCTGTAAAAGAGTTGACTGAGTTATCAAAAATCTTCAGAGGAAGCTACAGAAGGTGCTTTTAACAAGAGGGACAATTACATCTTCTTAGTAATATGAAATTGGCTACCACATACTTTTACTTGTGAAAATGATAAGTCCATTGAAAGTTTCAAACAATCACACCAAATGAGAATGTGTGAGAATATTGTATCAGTACATAAAATATAGAATTTTTTATCTACAAGATTATCAAATGTCATCTTGACAGAGTATACTATTGTATGAATACAAGAGGATGAAAACAGCAGTTATTGCCATTACCAACAAGTTATAATAATTTGCTGTCATTTCCTAAGAAGTTACCTAGTATTCCCTCTTTGCATGACAGCATGACTAAATTATTTTTTATGGCTATAGTGCCTGTAAGTTTCAATTTGAAGGCTTGGTAGTGTCTCTTGTAATTATTCTGAAATATTATTATGATGAATAATGTAGAAATCTGTTTTTCACAAAAGGTCACAAGAATCTGAAAAGTTACTTTGTTCACCATGTCATCACAGAAAAGAATTACCACTACTCAGAAATATTCACTTATTCCATCAGGTTGGAATCACTCATCTACTATGGTTAGTGTAATAAGAGAAAATCAAGTTACTGAGTAGCAAACAACATTTTAGGTCATGGTGCCCAGCTATGATCATTTTGTAAAACATAATTTGCAGGCTACATAGCTAAGATACTCCATTTTCTGCCTGACCGTAATTTCACATAATAATACATTACCTTCGGTCCTAAATTGCTTAGTAGAATGATTGGTTCTCAATTCATCTTAATGGCTGAAAATGGAATTGTAAATTGTTAAGGTAATTTTGTTCCTAAACTTTCATATTATCCAATTCATGTCACAGCTCTCATGGGATTCTTGACAAATATTGTCATTTCTTTGTATTTTTTCCCTTTAAATTCATTTAATATCATGTATGATAGGAAAATTCAAGCTCACCTTATTGTTGCTTGTGCTACTCATGGAAAGAACATGTTTAATTTCCTGATCACAAGGCCTGGAGAGCACGCAGCATTGGATCAGTATACCTTGCAGGGAAAACACTTTTTAAAGGGACCAAAACAGCCATCAGCCTTATGATGGGGTTGAAGATGTATTGTGTTGAACATATTCTCTGAAATTAATCCCTAGCTATTTTCATTTTTTCACTCATTTCTATACTCTGCACAGAGTAATGCAGTTTTTTGTTCAGGAGATTAAAATAAGCTTCCTGCTTTTTCTTAGTTAGCAAATAAGGTCTTTCTTTTTTTCCTGGGCTGACATACAGCTGATATAGTGTATGTGTTTCTAAAGTAAAAGGTCTTATCCTCCTGTCTCTGTGCTTCTAATAAATAGATAGAAATACATCTTGTGTGTCAGAAAAAATGTGCAAAGCCGACAACAAAAATGCTTAAATTGAATCTCAGAAAGAATCTAGCCTGTTAAAGAACTTCAATTTAGTTGACTAGGAATTGATCTTCTAACACCTCAGAGACTGCTTTGCTAGAAAACAATGTGCTACATGATATTGCATCAGTCTTTCTTGCCAGATACTACAAAACTGATCATGCCTGACAGTGGGATGCTGCATAATAGACATAAGTTGGGAAAATGACATGGAGGGTAGATTTTGTAATTAACGTATCTTAACAAAATCAATTCAGCTGATTAGTGGAAAAATACATAAAATAATTACAGCAGCCAACTAAAAATGGTATTTGTTGTCAGATTTTAATAATAGCTGGCATTGTTAAATGATAAAATGGCATAATGAAATTATGGCTTGCCACTACAGAGGTTTTTCATGACAGCAACTTGAAAAAGCATTGTTAAAATAGGGGGTGAAATCTCTTGGTTGCTGCAATTATGCAAATACGTGCAAAGCTGCATCCAAGAGGGAAAAAAAAAAAAAGAGAAAAAAAAAGAAACACCAAAAAAGATCAATGCTGTTTGCAGTTTCCAGAGATGTAATATGCTTACATATTTAGAATGACAGATTCATGGAATTATTAAGGTTGGAAAAGACCTCTAAGATCATCTAGTGCAACTGCCAGCTCATCACTAGCATGCCCGCTAAACCATGTCACTCAGGGCCACGTCTCTCTGTGTTTCTTGAACACCTGGAGAGACTCAACCACATTCCTAAGAAGCCTGTTCCACTGCCTAACCACTCTTTCAGAGCATGTATTTTTTCTAAAATCCATCTGAACCTCCCATTGTACCACTTGAGGCCACTACTGCTCATTTTATCAAGTTACCTAGGAACATAGGCCAACCCCATCTTGCTACAGCCTCACTTCAAGGAATCGTAGAGAGCGATACAATCTCGTGTGAGACAGAGAACCACAGAATCATGGAATCAAAAATCATTTTGGAAAAGACCTCTAAACTCACCATGTCCAGTCATTGACTAATCACCACCATGTCCACTAAACTATGTCACTCAGGGCCACATCTCCACACTTCTTGAAAACCTCCAGACACAGTGACTTCACCACTTCCCTGGGTAGCCTGCTCCAATGCTCAATCACTCTTCTGACAAGAAATTTATCCTAATGTTCAATCTGAATCTCCTTTGGTATAACTTAAGGCCATTATCTCTTGTCCTATCACTAGTCACCTGGTAACACAGACCCCTTTTCTATAATCTCCCTTCAGTGAGTTGTTGGGAATGACATGAACTTCTCTGAGCCTCCTCTTCTCCACAAAACCCCGTTTTCTCATGGTCCTTGGATGTTTTCCTCCATGCAGCTTTCCAGCCACTCTGCCTCAGGCCTGTGGCAACGCATGGGGTTGTTGTGAACAAAGTGCAGCACCCAGCACTTGCTCTTGTTAAAGCTCATACACTTGGCCACACCTCAGAAATCCAGCCTGTCCAGATCCCTCTGTAGGGCCTTCCTAGCCTCAGGCAGACCAACACTTCTTCCCAGTTTGATGTGCCCGCAAACTTACTGAATGCTCTCAATCCCTTCATCCCGATCACCAATAGGGATATTAAACAGGACAGGCCTCACTGCTAATCTCTGGAAAACACCACTCATGACCAGTCTCCAGCTGGATTTAACTTCATTCATCACCATTTTTGCACTCCGGAATGTAACAAGTTTTTTACCCAGAGAAGACTACACTTGTCCAAGGCATGGGCTGCCAGCTTCTCTGGGAGAATGCTCTGGGAGATAGTGTCCAAGACCTAGCTGAAGTCTTCACAGAATACATAGGCAGCCTTTTCCTTACCCACCAGGTGGGTCACCTGGCATAAAAGGAAATCAGGCTGACCAAGCTGGATATGCCTTTAATGAATCCATGCTGGCTGGGCCTGATGCCCTGGTTGTTCTGCACATGCTATGTGACTGCATTCAAGGTGATCTGCTCAGGATGGAAATGAACAGTGATTGAAGTCATGGATGGGTATGGTGGAGGATGTCACACTGGCTAACCAAAAATATCTGATGCCTTTGCTCTAGGAAGAAGGAAAAGGGATGTGAAGAAAGTATTGTAAGTGAGAGACCTAAATTCAGCTACATTTATATCAAGATATATCAGGACATCATCTACTACAGGAAAACAAAACCACTACTTTCTGAAAATTTAAGCAACAATACAAGGTGCTAATAGATCAAATGAAAATGGTTATAAAACTTAATAAGTTGACTAACTACAGGAATTTGACAATGCCTGTTATAAATCAGTAGGGGAGTAAAATATGCTTTGGAAAAATCAGGTATGATATCTGGAGCTGGTGCTAAAAAAACTCAGGAAGTCTTGAGCAGGCCTGCTGCAGATGTTGAACTATTGCTCAGAAAACTCATTCATCCATAGCTTTTGGACTCTCAACAATTTGCAGTCACTGATGTTTGAAAACATACAGCTTTCCTCAGGACTTCACAGCAGCAGGTTGAACTCTATGGGAAGAACCACATCCCACTCTATATTGTGGTCCACAGTGTCTTTGGTAGCACCCACAGACCAGTTAGCTCCTCCGTGTCCACAAGTAACACCTGGAAGCAGGGTTCCTCTCTGCTTCATGCTTCCCCTTTGCGCCAGGGCATGGGCTGAAGCAAAGCATGTCCGTTTGTCCCTTGATTCCTCCCAGCTTCATCCAAGGCAGCCCTAATACCAGATGTGCAGGACAGTCTAGAAGCTCTCTTGCTCATTTGCTGATTCTACTCCCATTAGAGACTCATGGCATCTGTGCTCTGCTAATACATTTGCTAGAGAGAAGAGAGGCTGTTTGGTATTACATTGTGTTGATTTGTGTCCTGGTTTCAGCTAGGACAGAGCAGATTTTCTTCATAACGCCTGGTGTAATGCTATGTTTTGGTTTCTCGTAAGTGGAGGGACATTTTCATCAGTCTTTTACACCAACTCCCCTCAGTGTTATAGCTTTTCCACACAATGTCACGTAGTACGAAATATCCCTTTGGCCAGTTTAGATCTCTGTACAGCACTGCTCAGCAACAACTAAAACATCAGTGTGTTATCAATATTGCTTTCTCTCCTAATGCCAAAATCAGATCACACTGTTACAAAAATCAGCTCAGTCCTATCTGAAACCAGGAAGTCTTACTATGTGAACTCATTACCTTCTGTCCATAATAAAGTTTCAGGTAATAAACTTTAGAGATGGAAGTAGCATACTTACATGAAGATAAACATAACATTTGCACTTATTTAATTTTGATTTTTAAAATGTATTAACCAAAAATAAAGATGAATAGCAACACTTCTAGTTCCTATTTGCTAGCCCATAAGACCACGTTAGTGGAGATGTCTCCCTTCTGCAAGTACTTGAAAACCAAATTCTTGATTTACTGCATAAACAACTACACTGACCTAAGTGACTTTCAAGCCTCTATTTGTCCAACACAAGCTTACTCCCCACTTCTATCACTCCTCACCAAAGCGTCACTTGAGTAAGATACTTTGCAAAACAAACATCAGTCCCAAACCCTTTTGCTTTGATACATTTGAAACAGCACAGGCAGAACCTTCCCAGCTTTTCTGACATCCTAAAGTGGCAATAGCCATTAAGAACTCTGAGGAAGATTTTTAGACTCTGCAGGAAATAATGCTGGTGGTCCAGCTGGAGGCAGCTGCAAAAAGTCAACATCTTTCAGGTCTGACACAGAGCAGAGAGTCTCATCATTAAGGATCACATATCTGGACTAGCCCCAGATCAAGTAATTGTGTTCCGTCTTCTTAAATTGTCCTTAATGTAATGAACATGTTACAGTGACCTTTAGAATATCTAACTGGCAACGCATCTGAGCTTTTTGAATATTTAAGCCATCTTCTAAATTATCTACCATTTGTTTATTCCAATCTTAGCCTACACATTAAACTGTATCATAATCAAGATGAATTTTAAAACAAAAATGTGGTTAATTCCAGATCCCTTTATTGTATTTTCTCTTGAATTTCAATTGTGGAAGTAATTCTATGCTGCTTTCCTCAAACTACTCTGTTGGAATGTTTCATCTGTCTGATATTTTAAAAACTACTGCAGTGCAACAAAAGATCAGAATTATTCTAAGGAACACAAGTTTGTAAACTCAGGAAATTTGGCTAGGTCTTGGGATGAGTATCCACAAAGGAGCTGTAATGAATACAGAAAAATTGTTCATAGTTGAATTATTTAGACAGTCTAGGGTTGAGCCTTCCTCTTTAAAAAAATATTGGCTTGTCTTCAGAAAGCTTCTCAGGGTTTCCATTTACTCCAGTTCTAACTTTCCTTTCATGTTTTGATTCCAGATTCTCTTATTAGTTTGAAAGGTCTGTTTTTTTTCAGTTGATGGGACTAATTTTGTAGTGCTGCTTTAAACCACTCTTTTGATCTGACTCTTTAATTTAATACAGCATGAATCAAAGTTGTGACCACTACCAAATGCAGAGCCTAATACATCATCTGTTCTTTAAAATATTTTTGTTTCTGTTGCATCCATAAAAAATTTTGGAACTACAATGACAGGTGCAGTCTCTGTTCTTCTGGCCTCAGCATGTTTTTGCCTGTTGTATATGAACATCCAGTTTTGAGTTCACACATGCTGGACTATTAAACAAGAAGTGTTAGTTGGTACTGTGTATAGAAGGGCCAAATAGTGTGTAAGGGAATTGACATATTTCCTTTTCCCTTTCCTTTTCCCTTTCCCTTTCCCTTTTCCTTTCCCCT
>NW_024884833.1:6337313-6390405 GCF_019232065.1 Centrocercus urophasianus | reverse complement strand
CCCTTCCCCTTCCCCTTTCCCTTTCCTTTCCCCTTTCCCTTTCCCTTCCACTTCCCCTTCCCCTTTCCCTTCCCCTTTCCCTTTCCTTTCCCCTTTCCCTTTCCCTTTCCCTTTCCCTTTCCCTTTCCCTTTCCCTTTCCCTTTCCCTTTCCCTTCCACTTCCCCTTCCCCTTCCCCTTTCCCTTTCCTTTCCCCTTTCCCTTCCCCTTCCCTTTTCCCTTCCCCTTTCCCTTTCCCTTTCCCTTTCCCTTTCCCTTTCCCTTTCCCTTTTCCTTTCCCTTTCCCTTTCCCTTTCCCTTTCCTTTTCCCTTTCCCCTTCCCCTTTCCTTTCCCTTTCTCTTCCCCTCCTCCTCAGAAGTATCTAGTGGTTGGTGACCTTGGCATGGCACAGGGGTAGAAACCAGATGATCTTTGAGGTTGTTTTCATACAGATCATTCTACGATTCTATGATTGATTTTATGATCTGGGAGCTAGCACTGACTTCAGTCTTAAGATGCTGTTCTATCATTTTATTTTATTTTTATTTCTGTTTTGTTGTTGCTTTTGTGGTGTTTTTTTTTTTGTTGTTGTTGTTTTGCTTTTGGTTTTTGTGTTTGTTTGTTTGTTTATTTGTTTTTTTCACACATGTAGTGGGTTAGTCAGTAGATTATCTCATAAATGCTCACCATTTCACATCTTACTATTCAAGGACAATTTTAAACTTAGATTTATTTCCCTGAAACATTCCACAAGGTCTGAGTTTACATAAAAATCAGATTACTGCAAAGATGCAGAAAAATAGTCTGTAACACATCAAATGCAAGAAATTTGAGCATGTTGAACATGTGAATAGAAGAAAAGAAAGAAAAGGGTAATTACAGCATGATGGCATAGCAGAGAAGATAGTTTAATTTGTGAGAATGGTATGGCCAGTGGGAGACATTTGCCTCCAGCTCTGCCTTGATGATGATCTGGGCAAAAATAGATTGGGTAAGTAATCAGTTATAGCTTATATCAAGCTTGACCTTGTCCTGGTTTCAGCTGCAACAGAGTTGATTCTCTTCATGGTGTGTGGTATGATGCTATGTTTTGGCTTTAGGAGAATAACAACGTTGATAACACAGCAATGCTTCAGCTGTTGCCTGAGCAGTGCAGCACAGAGCCAAGGGCGTTTCAGTTTTTCAGCTTCTAGGACTGAGGAGGCACAAGGAGCAAGGAAAGGACAGAACCAGCAAGCTGACTCCACTGACTGAAAGGATATTCCATGCCACATACAACATTCTGAACAGTAAAACTGGAGGGAGTTCACCTGGCAGAGAGATGCTGCTTGGACAGTGGCTGAGCATAAGTCAGTGGGTGATGTGCAATTGCAATGTACATCATTTGTTTTGTATATATCTATTACAATTACTATTATTTTTCTATTATTTTTTGTCTTACTAAATAGTTTTCATTTCAACCTGTGAGTCCTGCTTTGTTTTTTTCCCCAGTTTTCTTTCCCATCCTTCTGGGAAGGCGCTGAGGCACTCCTGTGTCTTTCAAAACACAAGGAGCAGGAGATCTCATGCTGAGGCAGCAAGATCCATGACATTACTGAGAAGTTGGCAGCAATACTGGAGCTCATCCACCAAACCAGCAAGCAATCCTAAGGCTGCTTGAATTGCCAGCTCACAGGGGTTTTTTCTCACGAATGAGCCTGGTAGGCCACAGGTTGTAATGAAATAAGATTTCCCTTTGACTCCACACCTCCTTGCTGAGGTTAAATAATGGCACTAACATACATGGAATGTCATAGGAGAAAATCAGCATGTCTGAAAGAGAAAGGAATCTGAAGGAGAGTCATAGAGCCTCATTCCCTGCTCACTGGGAATTTCTGTGACTATTTAAGTAAAAACAATCACCTAGGCATTATATATCTAGATAAGTGGATTTCAAGAAGGATGCAGTATATTTTCTGTCATGTCACTAGATGTCATGTTGTGGTGGTTCTGCTCTGATATGGATGTATCAGGCCTAGGAGATGGACTTGAAGGGACTCTTACACCTCCCTTTCAACTATGATTCTATGAAGGCTGCCCCTTATGGAGACTAACATACTCATTCATGATTGCCTACTCATTGTTTTGGATGTTATAAGAAAGGAACTTTATTTAGTATTCTATAAATACAGCACAAAAAAAAAAGCCTTTGTCCTTTGATGTATTTCTACATTTTTTTCATAGTGTTCATTAGCAGTGACTGAATCAAAAATTTAGCCTCCTTACCATAAGTTGTTACAGTGCGTATTACAACTAAGCAGAACATAGATAAAACCATTGGATTTCTCATACTGCATATTAAAAAACAAAAATGAAAAAAAAAAAAAAAACACCCAAAAGTAACTTAAAACCCCTCAAAAAATTAAAAAATATATATATTTTTGTAACAAAATATAAATTTGAATTACAACCGATCATGTTTCACACAGTAATCCTATCAGGAGTGTTTCAAAAAGCAAGCGCTAACAAGTGGGATGTAACAACCCACTGCAAGCTAAAAAGCTTTGAGATCATATTAAACTTATGCTTACAGCTAGGTAAATTACACCTTCTATGTCTTCTACAACTAAAGCCTAAGCATGGCCAGACGGTGGTGTGACAGCAATTTGCAGTAGTTGCACAGTGACACTGGTCTGTACAGCACCTTTGCCCTCCGGCCTGAGTCTGCCGCTGTGTAGAAGTTCAAGTCTACTTCCTGATGTATGAAATGAAATAAGAAATGCTTCTAATTTCAGGCATTTGTGAAATTTCCTCGTCACTGAGAATTTATAATAGTTTCTGAATGCTAAGTTTTAATAGCCTCTTTATTATGAGCTACCAGAAAAAAATTGGTTTGATGATTAATTTAAATAAGGCTGTTTAATTTTTCACAATATGATGAAAAATGTATTACTTGGGTTATAGATACAGTTTTTGCTCCTCAGATACTGTGATCTATATATGTGTTCGCTTATTACTTTTATTACTACACAAGCAAATGGTGCGACATACTTTAGTGTTGAAGACTGCATCAGTGTTTTAACTTAACTCTGTGTTGTCACCTTTGTCACCCTCTTCTTTCACTCGTTGTACAATGCAAAGCAGGGGAGGGGAGGGGGAGAAGAAAAAGATATTTCAAATGTCACCTTTTCACAGATGCAATTAGCATTTAAAAGCTTAAAATCAATTTTCATTCAAATATGCCGCTTCTGTAGCCATGGTAACCACCTCATCAGCTTTATCTTCCAGCTTTAGAAGGTACTGCTGTGATACTTGGAGATGTTGTCATTCAGGATTTTTCATTTGGCTCTCTCTTCCTTTCCTCTCCTGTGGACAAAAGACACATCTGTGCTTGCTCATAACAAGTCTAGGATGTAAAACAGCAAAGAAATACTGCAAAAGAATAAAGAAGAATGCTTTACTGTTTCAGAGAGTGCATCCCACATAGTAAATTAAAAACGGTTAATGTGTCCTGCTTATATAAAAATGAACACCTAGTCATGGGCACAAATGCATAAGTGTAGAATGCATTTAGCTAGTAGATGTCTTTTCTCTTCTTACTTAAGAGAAACATAAAGCCAGATGTAGCCCAAAGATAGGTTCATTCAGCTAACCCAATTATACTGCATTTAGCCAGGATATGCCCTGACATTTAATTTTGAGAGCATAATATAGAATCTATTTTATTGTTAGTTATGTTCCTAACACTAATTGAACAGCGCTTTTTTGTTTCTGTCATCTTTATTATGCAAAATGTAGGCAATAACAGGTCAGGTTAATGAAGAGATACCTATCTAGGTACTACATCATTTTTGTTATGGCTTTTATTTTCCTTGGACTGCAATAAATGTTTGCTACTGGGAACGCAACTGCCACAACTACAGAAAAACGTATGGATACTGCAATTCAAGTCTTTTCATTATAATATAAATAATGTTATTACAGCAGTTCTTCTCTCACTGTGGTCATTCACAAGACTCAGCTGCTTTCACTAATATTTCAGAAGCTGATGGATACTGCGGCACTACACACAAATCCTAACCTGTCTTTTGCCATCTACAAAGCTGCAAGAACATCTGGACATCTTTTTTCAAGGCCTTTTTTTTTTTTTTCACAAACTGCAAGCCACAATGCACCAACCACAAGAACTCACATAAGCACACTTATCTCTAGCCTTGGCATGGCTGTGTAGGAGCACAGTTGATGCATTCTATCTGTGTTCTGCATATATAGACACCGACCACATATATACATAAAATATACATACATACATAAAATGCAGGTTTTTATTAATAAAATAAATGCATTTTAATGAATTACTGTGTATGTCATGTCCCTAAGTGGATGGTCAAAGCAGTTTCCACATGTTTTTGTATATTTCAGGTGCAGGATGATGCAATGATGTGGGTAATCAGTAGGCATCCTCCACTACCTGTCAGCCTCTAAAATGAGAAGCTTCCAGTGTGAAATGCAACTAAACCACCTGTGCCAACAACTGTCTTCTAAGGCAACTTAAAAGACATTGCCATTGCTTGAAACTTTTGAAATTCTGGAAATACCTTGTTTTGTTTTGTATCTCTTGCAAGTCCATGTTGTCCCTTGGATACCTATTCGCTTTCTGTGAACAAGTTTTCACCATCTCACAGCTCTAGAATTTTTCAGTTTCCCATCACTGCAGAAGTAATCTAAAAGACCCAGGCATTGAAAACTGCAGTTATGGAGATGAAAACAGATGACATGCTTCAGACTTTTTTGGACAACCAGTATCTTTCATACAATATCCCAAGAATAGCTGTGAGGATACTTCAAATGTCAGTCATTGCTCCCCCCTCCCCCCACTTAATCAAAACACATCTTTGTATTCCCCACAAATAGAGTTATATTGTTTACCAACTGGTGAAATCACAGCTCAGAAACAAAGGCAGTAGAGGCTGGAAAAATCAAAGTTATTCTGTAGCCCAAAGTGGCCAAGAGTACTGTCTGCTTGCTGCTTGCAGTAGACTTCTTCAGAACTTGAAAAGGGCATCACTGAAAACAGAATAATGTTAGTGAGCTTGCAACCAAGCATTTCCTAGATCTCAACTTCAAGACTGTACTGCCCACCCCCATGCAAGCAGACTGCTTCTGCATGCTCTCATCTGATCTCTGCACTTGTCAGATACGTCCACATGGAAGTATTTCCCAGCTCTGCTCATTCAGTGAACAGCTTCCTGTGGGGCTGGCCTACCCACATTAGGTTACCTCACTGTACCCGCAGATTGCTTAGTGGCTTTCTGTAACAAAGACATCAAGTAGGACCACAAGTGGTATTTCAGCAGAGCAGCACCTCTACGCCCTAGTGGATCTGCAGCACTTAGCACATGAAGGTAGCGATGCTGAGGCACTGCAGCAGTTCCACTGTGTTTGAATCTTGAATTTATTGCTCAACAAACCAGAGTTTACCGAGGATATACCTATATTGAAAGACGAAGGAAGGGAAAGGTCTGGATCTGAACTTCCCCTGTTTTCTACGGAGCGCAGTTCATTGGTCTCCGTGCCAGTTCTGAAGAGCAGTTTAAAGACACGTGTGTTTCTAAGTAAATTACTGATGATTAATAACTATCGGTGGGCACGTCTCCTTCCTTAAAGTCAGAACAAAAACGCTATGTTCTTTTCTTTCATTTCCTGATTTCCCTTCAGAAGACATTTGGAACAAAGGACATGCTGATGAGAAGACATTTCCTTTTTAAAATTACCCCTCTCCTCGAAGCTCATCACTGCCTATGGAGGCAGCAAATATTACTTAACTCCGTTAACCGGCAACCAGAGGCGTAAGGAAACGCGCAGCCCCTGCCGCCGCTCCCTTACCGCTACCCGCACTCCCGTACCCGTCAGGGGGGCGACGGGGCTCTCAGAAGCCCCCGGCGGCCCTGGGCGGGAGCGGGCCGCCTCCTGCCCCGCCTGTGCGGGGCGGTGCGGTGCGGACCCGCAGCCGCCGCCCGCCGCAGTCAGCGCGGCAAGGGGCAGTAGCGGCGGCCGCGGGTGCCCGAGCCCCTGCGGGCGTCGGAGCCGAGCAGCGCACCGCGAGTGAGCGACGCCGGGCTCGGGCGGGCGGGCGGGGCTTGGGCTGCGGCTGAGCGCGGCTGTCTTACCCGGGCGGGGCCGCCCGCCCATGTGGGTGGTACCCGGCTGCTGCGGGGCGCCTCGTGCTCCCCGCAGCCGCGCGCGGACGGGCTGGTCAGTGCCTCGGCGGCTGCGGCACGGGGAGCGTGGCTGGGCCGGCTCGCCGGAAGGAGAGGAGAAAAGTTTGTGCGGTGCGGAGCGGTGCGGGGAGGGGCGAACTTGGGCTGAGTTCGGAGCGGCGGTGCGGCATCTCCGCGGGGCGCGGGCAGCGGCTGGCGGAGTGCCGGGGACAGGCTGGACAGGGGGGAGCTGGGTCGGGGGATCGGCCCGTGTGGCACGTGTGTTGCACGAAGCGATGTTGTCGTTCTGCCGCCTTTCCTGTGTGGTGTTTGTGTGGCAGGCTGGTGAGTGCAACTCTCAGGTGGAAAATAGAAAATCTCCACTGTGGTGCTGTATTTTGGGGATGGAGCGTGTTTCTATGACATCTTAGCGCGGGTGCCGTTTGTAAAATGAGGAAATGTTGCACGTGACTTAGGAACTTTTATGTAGTTGTAATTTTCTCTTTGAGAGTACAAAATCGGCATTTCATATAGTCTTCAAAATTCAGCTTTTACTGCAAGCGCCTTGAGTACGTGGTGTAACGTATTGGTTTTACATCGTAATCGGAAGTTTTTGATAGTCAATTTTATATTTCGTGCTGTAGAAAATGTGGCTTGCTATGCATAACATGTATGTAATTTATTTCTATGTTGTCGTCTTTGAATTAGGTAATCACAGTCCCTGTTATATAATAATAATTACTTAATTTTTTCTTTACTGTATTGAAAGTATTGTCCTTCCACCACTCTGCACTGATATGAATAGTCTTTCTCATATTCTCAAAGTTTCAGCATCGCCTTTAAGTTTAAGGCATGAACTTAAATTGTTTTCTTTAACACAATCTGTAAGTTGGGTGCTTTTAAAAAGAAATGCCAAAAAGTATTTGGCTTCCTACTTTTATAGCGGAATGTGTGAGATAAAATCAAAGGTGTATGAAACTCCTGTGCTATCTAGCTTAAACTAATGTCCTAGATCTGGTCAGAAGCAAATTGAATTCTTTGTGCAAACTTCGGCTGATTTTGCAGAGGAGTAAAAGAAGGTGTGTGTATCTCAGATCTTCATTTCGATCCTACTCCAGCAGCTCAGTGTGTTACCTACGCATTATAATGACTTGCTCTACATGTGTGTAACATTTCAATTAATACTACCTCAGCTGCATAGAAGCCTGATGAGATGCTTGTTACACTTTGATTGCTTTTTTCATACATTACTGCCTCTGCGTTTGGGAATTGGGCATTACGTGATTGTGGAAGAAAGTAATTACAGAAGATGATAACCTTTGGTGTAGCAATTAAAATAGTAGCTTCTTCATTTGTTGTGCATCTGGGAATAGTTCTTCCTTTCTGCAAGGATTTTTTGTCATCAGCTGAGTCCTAATGCTGAGCCGTGGCATAAAGTGATTTGAGTACTGATAGACTTTTATCCGCAGGGTTAATGCTGAAGCAGACACACTGTTGCAGTGCCTGAGGGTATGAGGCAGGGTACTGTGTTGCAGTCAGTAATATTCTGCTTTAAATTCTAAATTTAGCCAAGTCTATAAAGCTTTTATTCATGTATTCTTTTACAAATGTTAATAATACCTATTTGCCCCTTTTAGTACGAATGAAGAAAATACTTCCTATGAAGAATAAAAGAACTTGATGGAAGAACCCTTAAAGCACCTTTACCTTCTAAGCAGAAGAAAATTATGAAGGAACAATCCATCTGACTCCCTCAGCATCTCACACAGGACTCACAATGGCTCTTTGCAAAAAAACTGTTGGTAGTGTCTTGGAAGAGTGGTGTTTGAAGGAACCACTGTTTGGTTGCAAACGGCACCAGAATGTTAGGAAAAAACTGAGACTGATAAGGATAATAGGGCTTCTTGTCAGTGTAGTGGCCATTAGTACTTTCTCTCTTTCAATTAGTGCCTTTTTCAAGATGGAAACACATAGCAAGGTGTTGGATAGCAGCCTAGATAGCCAAAAGCTGGTGCATGGTCACCAAAGAACTCTGTTGGATTTCATGGAACAGAATGAAGGTGGCACTCCAGATTCACCTACGTCGATGAAACATGAAGCTGAACATGACAATGCAACAGAAGAGCATTCCAAGGGAGAGTACCCAGAGGACCTTTTCTCTCTCGAAGAACGAAGAAAGGGTGCAGTGATACTGCATGTTATTGGAATGATTTACATGTTCATAGCCTTAGCCATAGTCTGTGATGAGTTCTTTGTTCCTTCCTTGACTGTCATCACTGAAAAGCTGAGCATATCCGATGATGTGGCAGGGGCAACCTTCATGGCAGCGGGTGGCTCGGCCCCAGAACTCTTCACTTCTTTAATAGGAGTGTTTATATCCCACAGCAATGTCGGCATTGGGACAATAGTGGGATCTGCTGTGTTTAATATCCTGTTCGTGATTGGAATGTGTGCTTTATTTTCTAGAGAAATCTTGAATCTTACTTGGTGGCCACTCTTTCGAGATGTGTCCTTTTACATCGTTGACTTGATCTTGCTAATCATCTTTTTTCTGGATAACTTAATCATGTGGTGGGAAAGCTTAACGCTCCTGACAGCATACTTTTGCTATGTGACTTTCATGAAGTTCAATGTTCAAGTGGAAGAATGGGTGAAAAAAATTTTAAACAGGAACAAGGTTGAGAAGGCTACAACAGGAGACGCTGAAGGAAAGGTTTGTTGATTTTTAATGAGCGTAAGTGTAATACTGCTGCTATCAGTGCCGACTCCTTCTTTATTGTAACAGACTTGAGTGCAGTCCAGTTAGTAATATAAAAAGTTCTGTGTTTTGCTGAAAGGTCTTTTTGTTTAATCAGACCAATAGGATTGAAAATACAAAACATGAAGCTGCTTTCTAGTAAATCAATAGCTTTTAGCTCCAGAATGATCCAAATTGCACAGAGAGCAGGACAAAATGCCATCGGAATGACATAAACCTTTGTTCAGCATTTTGCAACATTGATGAGGTCTGAGATATAATAGTTTTTGTTTTCCCTAAGCCTTTCGGTTCAGCAGTAACAATAGCTGTGGGGAATCTCATGACAAGATTTGGCTTTTTAAAGGCTGTTAATGCACTTCCTTCTTCAAAAAAAGCAATTGCACTCAAAGCAATACATAATGTCATTTTTATAGATGTTTTCTGGAGATGTTTTTCATTTACTGGCGTTCATATGGTATGCCAACATCCTATTCTAATTATTGACATTCTATGAAAAAAAATTATCTGGAAAAGCAGTGATCATAATGGCAAAACCCAGTGGTACTCTGTTTAGTTGGGTGGTTTTCCTTTCACAGTATTTCAACTAAGCAGGGTTGTCTTCAGAATTCGCCATATAAAAAAAAAAAAAATTAAAAAAAAAAAAAAAAAGTCTGTGATCAGCGAATGTTCAGAAATTGTCATAATCTCTTAAAAAGATCTTTTCTTAAAGCAGACTGCATTTAAAGGACTCTTGAAGTGGAACCCGTACGTACTTATGTATGTAGACACTATCTTAACTGAATACTTGATAATGAAATCAAACTGTCTAGTTTTATTTGACAATAGAATTACTCATCAGATAAGGTTTTATTATCCAGTAATTATTCAGTGTCAGGGAACACCTCACTCATTTCTTTCATTTCACAATGGCATATTAGTACTTCAGCAGAGACACAGCCCCATTACAGTGTACAAGCAGATAACAGAATGACAGAGAGACTGGGCTCCTATAATGAGAGAGGCTACCTGCCTGTGGCTGACAGAATACTGATGATTCTGTATGCCGAACTTTGAAGAACAGTATTGATATCTGAGCAGTACAAACAGGTGTTTTTAGTTTTAGGAACTGAAACCACAGAAAAGTTGATCCAAATAAAGACATGACTTTCTCTCTTAAATAAACAAAGAAATAAATACTTATTTTTTCTTACCAAATTTAACATGTACACCTTCTTGTAATTTCATACTTTCCTCTTTGTTCAAATTTTTTTGAAAATCAGCATACTTGTCTTTATCTTTCTCAAAATGCATCATTTGGTTTTTTTAAAAGAAAATGAAGAGTGATCACCAACAATTTGCGCTAATGAATGAAGTGCTTCTTTTACTGCATTCGTTTGGTTCCAGATAAATGTGTTCTTTCACAGTGCGTTGTAAATACTTCCACAGTCAGGGTTAGGTGTGAGCAATAATAGGAAGGGACTATGGATATCAAAAAGCTATCAACAACTAGAGCACTATCATCTGTCCAGAAACTAGCTTTGCAGGACACGTGAATACATACTTGGCCTGAAACTCTAGTCAGTATGCGAATCGATTGCATTGGACTCTGTGCTACAGGGTTGCGTAGAATAGCTAGAATAACATGGTAAGTGCTCAGTTATTTTCAACTGGATGGAAAAATAGATCCACGTTGGGCACTGAATAAATGCTTTAAGCACACTGATGTTCAAAAAAAAGTCAAGTTCATTCACTCCTGAAGCACTCTCATGGTTTGATGTACCCACCGCTTTTTCTCGAAGCGTATTCATATTACAGATGCAGAGAAATTAGATGGGAATGAAAAATCTGAGAACTATACTCCTCCTTATCCATTATTGATTCTGCTGTTGCTAAAGTGGCAAGTGGTCTGCTAAGAAACGTGCTTGCTTTATTTATCCTTAAGACTTTATGTTGTAATCTGAAAGCAGCTCAGCAAAGTCCAGAGTTCTAAATAAGGCAACATAAAGCTGGAAAGTTGAAGGGTTAGGTGGCTTAATAGCAAACAAGTACTGACGAGTGAAAATCTGATGAGAAGAGAAACCTTTGGAATACTAAAATGTATTTTGATGTTAACATTAGTAGTTTTAGTGCCACTTTTCTTGAGAGGTTGAAGAAAGTTTCACATTTTTAACAAGGACAGTACTTACTATGAGAAAAGGTCATAGATAAGGTTTTTCTGCTTAGCCATCGCTGGCTAGATATGTATTCACTCTGCTGCAGAATGCACGCATATCTCTAGACATGTTTTAGATGCCTCTTTCTTATGTTTGAGAATTGAAGTGCTTGTGGGTTTATTTTCATTTGTTTGTTGTTTGTTCATTGTTTGTTGCTTTTTTCCCCCCCGAATTCTGCAAGTATTCAAGCTTAGCAAATTTCCCTAAAGTTCTTTTGCCCTGTATATCAGTTCACTGTGAATGTGAATGCAGAATATATGGATTTTATTTTGTTCTCTATTTTCCTTCACTAACTTTTAACCAAATGCAGTTTGGGTTCTTAAAAGATTACAGGTTTAGAGAAATCTTATAACTCGATTTCTGGTGACAGTTTGACACTGATGAGAACAGAGTAGGTATGTTTTAGTTTGTTTTGTTTTGTGTTTGATTTAGTATTGTTTTGGTCTTTCTGTGCAGCGTTCAGCTGGCAAGGTTAGTCTCCTTCCCCATCTCACTGAGGAAGCCTAACTGCAGTCTGTAATCAACCGAAGATCACTGTGACAAGGTTGGGAGAAGGAAGGAGGAAAGGTTCAAAAACAAGACACCATGAAAGAACAGAACAAAAATCAGATAGCTATGTTCTACAGTGGAGAATGGCACGTGTGGTGTATTGCTGAAAAGCTTCACTGAGTGCTGTGGGGTGAATTGGGCCAATAATTGAAGTTACAATCCCACTGCCAGACACCTCCAAAAGTCCCTTCCAACATAAGTGATATTATGGCATGGATTTAGGGTTGCATGTAGATATTCTACTCAAGAAAAAATAATTCTGGATACTGAGACAGAAGATTTAGTGATAATTCTGTATTTTCCTTGGTTGAGTGAAGTTGTCTAAAAATACAAAGTTGAAACAGTGTAAGGGTCAGGAAGAAAGAAAAAAAAATCAAGTTGTAAAGATAAGATTTTTTTGACCCTTTGTTAAAGGTTTTGGTCTGCCTTGGTAGTCTCTACTACCAAAGGCATGTTGACCAAATTAAGTCACAATAGAACATCATGTGCAGTTCCATTTTGGTTTTTTAAGTACTGCTGTTTGGTTTTTTTTCTTTCATGTAGCGTGGAGATCCTTGCAGAAATACTTCAATCTGATCACTCAGTAAATAACTCAAAACAGTTCTGTTTGGCAACTAGGAGAACAGAATGTGGGTGGAACAGAGATATTGTGCAATGACATCTGTTTCACTGAGTGTACCACTTAAATAAGCAATCTATGGTATATAAAAGCCATTACAGGTTTTTTTTTGTTTGTTTGTTTTTTTTAACATTTACATTTGGAAAATGAGATATTTTTACCAGCAAGACAAAGTTTGACATTATTTTTATTGCTATTTTTGTTGTTTAAAGAAACCTGAATAGCTTGCATGTGGTATTTCAAAATCCACACTGATCCCAAGTGTTGCCATGTTGTATTTAACGGCAGTGTTTGCATTCTAGAGGAAAGGCTGCTAGAGCTATTTTTAGGCAATTCTCTACTTGTTGGCTGTATTAATGCCTGCATGTGTGCAGGAAAATCTGGAGTCTGCAAAAGATCCAAGTTCATTGTAGTTGATGTGAACACCTGAAGAGGTCAGTTTTGTTGATGTTGTTTTTTTTGGGACTTCTTTTTGAATTCTCAGACTCCGTTAGTTGTTAATCTATCTGTAGAATGCCCTTTCTTCCCTGACCACCAGCAAACTACGTCTTAAAGTGATGTTTTATGGGCAGATGGGAGTTTTATTCTACAGGTATTTCTCAGTTGATCTACTGATCTACTGCAAGCACGTACATGAATATAGGGTTATGATCATCTGCATCTCACATATGCATGAAAGAAAGTTGAATTGTTTTATGTACATGGAACATCGTCAGAGTTTTTACCTGTTTTATTCTGACAGAAGTGTAGTTGAGTGCTACATCTTAAAAACTGTGAAGTTTGTTCTGTGGTAACTGAATGTTAGTTTGCTCGTAGTAGCTGTTAGTTAACTTGCTTTGAGCATTCAGCAGTTGAAGCAATTTAGTGTTATTACTGGCATTCTCAGAACTTGATATACCTTATATGCAACCTTTAGTACAGTGAAACTGGTGCTATTTTCGGTTTATCTTAACACCTCTCAATAACTTACTGAAGACGAAGTAATGACTGTGGTGATTTTCACCACTTGAATCTCTTGGTTTTGTATGTATGTGTCCTGGTGAAGAGCAGAAAATGACAGTGTGGAAATGCAGTACAGGTTAAATGCTTTTAAATTATGGTGATCCACTATGATTGATTGAACAACAATTTTTTTATCATACTGGAAAGAACAAAACCTTGCCACTTTTAGTAGTAAGGGGAGAAAGTATCAATATAGTTTAAAATAAATTTAAAAAAAAGCATGTGCAATTTAAAAGAAGTCAAATTGTACTTCTTGGAGGCTGCATAAAAGCAGCTGTGTTGGCAAACTTTCACCATAGAGCGTTAAACCTAAATCTGCTGTCCTAAAAAGAGGAACAAAGAGACAAGAATTTTCAATCTTAAACTCAGAAAAGTTTATAAATGCTTTTCCTTTTGCCATCTCAGTCTTGGTTGCTTTTATCCAGATCTTCAAGAGGATTCCAGAACTTCAGGAGTTTGTATATAGAATTTTAACCGTCATATCAGAACAGTAATCCTCAGGATATCTGCCTTCTTGAGGATACTTGAAGTCTGAAGGAACCTCTTTTTTTCAGTAGAGGTCATCTTCTGAGACGAGTTTTGCTTCCAGGCTTGCTCAGAAATACCAGACCCAGATAGAGCACTATGGTACTTCTTTGTTATGTAACTTGTGTTCCTCTACTTACATTTCCCAAATTGATTCTACAAATTTACATATCAGGCTAAGATTTCAAGCTACAAATCTAGTGTTTCTTAGAGGTTATTCAAACTTTGGTTGTGAGAACCCATAAATTGAATTCAGTTATGTTCAAATCTCTTGCATTCACTACTCACTTAATGTGCTCCATTCACTGTACCATGGTTGACAAGGCACAGCTCATTTTCCTGTTTTTCTGGCACTATTTTAGTCAGTGTGCCCAGGTGGCCAAGAAGGTTGATGGTATCCTGTCCTGCAATGGAAATGGTATGGCCAGCAGGACTAGAGAAATGGTCTTCCTGTTGTACATGTGAGACCACACCTCAGATGTTTTTTCAGTCTTTGGCCACTCGCAACTAGAAGGATGTTGAATTGCTTGAGTGTGTGCAGAGAAGAGCAACAAAGCTGGTGAAGGGCAAGTAAATCAGGCATTTATGAGGTGCAGTCAAAAGAACTGGGGCTGTTTAATCTGGAGGAGGCTGAGTGGAGGGAGATCTTATTGGTTTTTACAACTACTTGAAAAGGTTGCAGCGAGGTGGTCATCAGTCTCCCTTCTCAGGTAGCAGCTGCTAAGACACAAGGAAATGGTCTCAAGTTGTGCTTAGGGAGATCTGAAATCATCAAATCACTGAATATCCTGAGTTGAAAGAGTGCATAGGATCATTGAGTCCAGCTCCTGGCTCCATACAGGACCACCTCAAAATGAAACCATATTTCTGAGAGTGTTGCTCGAACACTTCTTCATCTTCAGCAGGCTCTGTACTGTGATCACTGCCTTTGAGAAGCCTATTCCAGTACCCAACTACAGTCTCAGTGAAGAATCTGTTCCTAATATTCAGTCTGAACCTCCTCAGATACAAACATTGAAACAAGCTGGGCAGCGAAATGGTGAAGTTTCCATCCCTGATCATTCCTAGAGACATTTGGATGTGTCTCTGAGTGGCATGGTTTTGTGATGGGACTTGGTAGGTCAGGTTGATATTTAGATTTGATGAAGTTGAAGGTCTTTTCCAACCTTCTGATTCCATGAAAAAGCAGTATTAAGCACCATGTTTTCAGAGAGGATGTAGGTACCTGTCTTTTCTAAAATGTATGTGACGGAAGGTGTCCCAAGAGCAGAGATTGTTAGCAAGACTGAGGCTGCTGGCAACAAATAAGTTTCTGAACACAGGTGACTTTACAGTGGCCTTAGTCTTTCTCAGTGGTAATACTCCCCACTAGCCAGCAGTACGTGGCCAGGACCAGATGCCAAAAAATGAAGTTCGATGAAGTGCTTCTGTTCTTGTGATTTTCTGGGATTTTGTTGTTGATTTGTTTATTTGTTTGTTTGTTTTATCATGAGTTAATATTTCACTCTTAATTTTAAAGATATGGGAACAGCACCTTTTTGAGTCCCTTCTCTTTCTGAGTTTTTTTCTAAGAACTAAAGCATTTTGCTTTAGATTATAACTAACTTTGTTACTGTAATATGTTTGTATTGAAGAAAGCTGTAAAACGAAGATGATGTGAAAGCAGAAAAGTGCAAGGATCAGATATGTATGCTCTTTGTCTGGTGCTTGTTGAAAGTCAGGTTTTATGATTATGAAAATTAGAGGTGAAAAAAACAGAAAGCTTTTGATAGCTTCAAACAAAATTGAACAGTCTGGGTTCCTGTTCTTTGTTACTTCAGGCTGGATACTTGAATATTTTATTGAAGATGATGTAAGGCAATGGGGGAGCTGGACATTTCCTAAACTTTTAACCTTTAACTACAAGCAGCACACATAAAACAAGTGAGTGTTTTCTGGTAAATAGTAATCAATTGTGTACTTTTTCAAAACACAAAATATGAAATATTTTAAAAAGACTTCTGGTGGTGCTTTCAGAAGTTAAAAATTTAATTTTAGTCAAGAAGGCAGAGAAATACAGAAGCAAAGTTTGAAAACTTACAGTTGAAAAGATCATATGAGCTGAATGAATATTGTGTTTTGTACAACGTAATGAATAAGACTTCTTAATTTCTCCATGGTCATCTACAGTTAAACTACAAGCTATTCAGTAGTGTGGTGTCAGTAATTCTGCAGAGTAAAGAGTGAATTTCCTTAGCCTTAGCCCAGATTAGTCACATTCCATTGTATTTGAGGCAGTTCTTATTTACATACAGCTTAAGTTAACATCTGGATTCATTAAGCCATGCAGAAATAAAAGTGCGAAGGACACAAATTTGAGATTCTAAGTCATTCTTAGAACTGGTGGGTTTTTAGAACCTAAAATGATATGACAGAGAAAAATCAGGTAGTTGTCATGAAGTGATTAAGCATGCATTAGCTGTTCTGTGTCACAAAGTAAGAGTAGGTCTAAAAGAGGAAGGGTGTATGTGTTTGTGATATCAGTCTAAAACTTCTCATTAAATTCTTCTCTTCAAAATTTTCCCTTTATCAGTACAAAGTCGAGCGTACTTTCCTGAGAACTCTCCTTACAGAATGCTTTGACTCTGTATTGTCCTTGCAAAGACACAAAACGTTTCAACTGCTGTGGAATTTATCAAAGTGCTGAGATGATAATCAGTCCTCCATCACACTGGGTGCTTAAACTTCTGCATGAAATCACGGCTTCTCTCCTCTGTAGCTGATGGTGGTAAAAGATAAATGCCATTCAAAGTGCCTGGGAAGAAGGGTATGATTCATCATGTACATAATTTTATGTACACTGATATATGCTTACCCTTTCTATATAATTAGCATTCTGGCAGTCTTTTTCCCATCATCAAAACTGTCACTGAGTTGCTGACTATTTATTCCATATACCTGTCCAGGGGACAATTTAAAGAAATAGTTTATTATTCTATATGACCTAGAAATAGATCTTAGCAAATTTCAGTCAAATTTGCATCTAATTAAAGGCAGCATCTTTTGTATATTGGGACCTAAGTCAAAACTGTGGGTTTCGTGTTCTGTTTTCATTTTTGGGAGAACAGACATTTTGGGTTAACCTTCTGTTTGTGGGAACTTGTGCATTAAGCTCTTCCATTGTCACAGTCACTGACAAATTGAAAGTCCTAAGTTAGAGCAGCATTATGGGATACTTTTGGCAAAAAAAGATTACCTTTCACAGAAAAAAGAAATCACAGTACGTTATCACATATTTTGTCACTTTGTACACAGCCTCCATTATTTTGAGGAAACAGTTATTTTTTGCCTTCACTGATGTTTTTTTTTTTTTTTTTTTTTTTGCTGATTTATGTGTTTTCCTATCCAAAAAGAAGAAATGAAAAAATGCAATCTTGGAAAACCAGTCATTGTCTGACTGGAAGTATAGTTGAGCTCCACAACCTGGGAGGGCAATGAGAGTTTTAATACATGATCATGTATTCATTTCAACAGCAAGTGAAGGTTCAGAGCTCACGCTGCATCCAAAGTGGTTTTACTTGACTAACTACTCTTCTGCCTCTGTGAGCAGTGCATCATTTTGGGCAATTCACTGGTAGAGGCAATTTTATCAGGTCAGCCTAAAGAGTAGTTACTGTTTGTTTGTATTTTTTTTTTTCAGTATTTCATTACTATTTCATTATTCTCAGCACCAGTGGAGTTGTATTCATTTACATGAATAGCCATAAATAGCAATGACCTTGCATGACTTGTTTTAGGGGAAGTGTGTGAGAATAGGCTTAGAGGTGTATGCATAATGGCATTAATTCCCCTACAATGTGCTACAGAAAGGAAGGACAGATTGTTGCAAAATGATTTCTTTTTCAAGGAAAAATGAAAATTGCAGGGAAGTCATAATGCATCCTCTGCTGAGAATCATAAATTTTGCTCAGTGATTAATCCTGCTTTATCACCTCTTAACTACTTACTGCTGGGAGTCTAGTCCAAAGTCAGTGGTATTACCAGTGGCATTTATTGCGTAACCAGCCAGCGTTAACTTTTCACCCTCTCACATTGCAGTAAAACTGCTCCAGCAGATATGGAGTACTAATGGGGAGGTGTGTCCGTTGTCACAGCCTGTGCTTTGTGACCTGCAGGGCATGGTTTGAGACCTGTCCACTTACACAGGCTTTTTCCTGAGGGAGGAGGATGAAGTCTGGGGGGTTTGTAAGGACAGAGGATAAGCGCCTCTTTTGGGATTAATAGAGTATTAATTTTGTTGTTTAATTAATTTGTGGTGCAAGCTTCTATCAAATTACCATATCTTGTTTCTTTCTACAAGGCTGATTCCAGCGCAATCACCAAGCTATTGCTTGGTTAAAAGACCAAAACTCTAGAATCTGCTTTGTCTATGGGTAGAGAAAAAAAGTTAGAAATATTCCATATCATTGTTGCTATTTCTAAACCAGTCACCTGAGCACGCAATTTGAAAGCGTGCTATACAGAACCTAATGTTTGTATGATTTTTATTACTAGTTCAGTATTCCTTTGGTGCTGCTTTATTCATAATACTTGTTATTAATACTTTTATTCATCTGTTACACTTTTATTTTAAGTTAGACACTTGTCCTGGTGAAAGGCTTCTCCTTGTCTGGATGTTTGAATACCACAATGATGTAAATAATTATGAAAGTACTCTGAAAAGTATGGATTAGAAAGAAGTTATTTCCTCTCTGTATTGATTACCATGATATTAAGTACTCCCCTTCAGGATGAACTTTTGACACATATGCAACTTTCAAACAGGCACAGTTAGTTTCTTTCCTCTGATTTCCAAATCATGTAATGATTTCTCTGAGAAATGCCATGTAGACCATATTAAAGGTCACTGATAAACAATGCAGATTTATAGGATGGTGTTTTGCATCCTTCTTACATCATTTCGCTAGTTCTCTGCCTGATATCCCACTTCCATAATACTTAACTCAGATATTAAAAATTTCTGAGGAAGACATTTCTCGTTTTTCTTCCCCAGATTAGCTGTCCAGAGAAATACGTCTTACTTCTTAAATTTGGACTCCTTCCAAGCAGCAAGTCATTCCTGCCTAGGGCTGAAGATATAGAAATACAGAGTGGTTTGAGTTGGAAGAGACCTTAAATTTCCATCCAGTTCCAATCCTCTGCCACCCACCAGCTCAGACTGCCCAGGGCCCCAGGGCTTTGGACACCTCCCGGGATGGGCAGCCATAGCTCCTCTGGACAGCCTGTGCTAGTGCCTTGTGGCATACTGAACATTTAACTTATTTTATTATACCTTATATAATGTTAGTAATTTATATTATCATGTGCATCTATAGGGATAAAAACAGGAGGCTAGTTTCAGTGGAGAGGAATGGATTCTTGCTTTCCAGTGAGGTAATCAGGACTTGATTCTAGCATGGGAATGGCCCAGGACACTATTGTTTCCTTACATTTCACGTAGAGAAAAGGTCACCAAAAGAAATTTCTTCTCCAAAAAAAATGCCAGCAGTTCCTGTTAATTCCTGTAACAGTTCCAACTGAATTCCTGTAAGTAAAATTTCAATGTGTAAGCAAGAAACAGTACTGAAAACTATAGCCAGAAAGCATAAATCTTTTTAAACAAAGTAACTGAAAAGTAGACAGGCTCATTCAGTAATTATTCATCAATATATTAATTTATAGACTGCGAATATATTAGTAAATATTTTCCTAATTATATTACTTAGTCTCCAAAATCATGCAACCTCTTTCTTCACAGTAAAGGCCATGAGAAATTTTTAACCTCACATGCAGATATGCATAAACAAACACAGGCTCATATCTCAGAGTAAAAGCAAGGGACTCGGTGAGAGGCATGAATTGCAAACTCATGTTTTTCTCTTGGCTTTAAGGGTGGAGATGTGGATCTTTCTTTCATTTAATCTTAGAAACCTGTAGCATTCAAGCCTTGTAGAACATTTTGCAGCGAGCTGTAGAACTCTGCGTGCTAGATTGGATTACAGGGTACTATAAAAACAGTGGTCAGTGTATTGACTACAAAATGGTCTTGAGGTGTGGTGGAACATGTATGATTTAGGGTAGGGGTGCGAGCTAGCAAACAAACCAGGTAACAATATATAAGGCTCTTCTTTTATGGTGCACCATTTTTGAAGAGTTGATAAAATTAGTAGCAGCCTTTTTTTTTTTTTTTTTTCCCAACGTTTTAAAGATAATTGATTGCTTACTTGAGAATCCTCACTGTTAACATTGCAGTCTCCCCTCAAAAATGTTAAAACAAATATTAAGGCAAAAAAGTGAAATTGCTCTGGAACAAACATGTAAATATAGATCTTTATGGTTACTAGATATGGAGGGTTGTTCCTTTCTGGAAAGGAAAGGGCCATGCTGAATACAAAATGCTTTTGAAGTCAATGGCGAGTTTTGCTGTTGATTTTTATGGATGTAAAATTAAGCCCAAAAGTCAGGATGTGAGGAATTATGATCCTACGGCTTCTCTGATCCCTGTGTGCCACTGCATAATTTCAAGCCGCTGAGCTGCTTTCTTCAATATTAAATCACCCCTAACAAATAATATCTTTTGGGCTCAGAGCAAGCAAAACAAGCTCTATCAGCTTTCTGTGCCCTGGGACTTAGACTGAAAAAGGGCATTCAGTGTTCGCAAGTCTGATGTGTCCCATCACGTGGGAATTATTGGATTATTGATAGATTTCAAAGCAATTATTACATTGCTGTTGGGCCATGATAGTCTAATTGTTAAATGGCAGTACCTTAAGATCTGGAGCTGTTTTCTTCATCTCGTTTCTCCTTCATCTATTTTGAAGTGGGGCAGAAACACAACCCGAAAAAGCCAATTTTTAAAGCATATGTTTATTAGCAGTCAGGAATGGTATTCTGAAAGATGAAGATACATTCTGAGGTACAAAAATACTGTTCTGAGTAACCATTGTTTCCTAAAAATTTGGAAAAATCCTTATGTTTCAATTCTGCATCAATTTAAAGTGAATATGCATGCTTTCTGTATACTGTTTCATTATGGTGTCAGAAGAAGTTATACATTTAAATTGCTTTCTAGAATAATGACATGAAAAATAACTTTATAATTCTGGATACAGTAGAAAGGATAGATAGATAGGCTTCTTGTAGTCTTTCTGCCTTACATTTATAAGTTGCTATGATGACGCTAAAGGTATAAAATACTAAAGAAAAATTTATTTTGAACTGTATCTCTAGATAATCGTGACTTAATTGCTATTCATATTTAGCCTCAAATATCTACATTTTTGAATAGTGCTTTTATGAGAATGCCTATCTACTGGTAGGTCTAAAAATAAAATGAAATCTCCTAACTATACTTGCAAATGCTTAAGTACTTTGATTTCTTAATAAATCCATATTATTAGAGAAAGCTTAGCTTTACATAAGTATCTGAATGCAGAGTGTCTGACAAATTTGGGGCTTGCAAGGCTCTGCATCTGAAGTCTTCACAGCAGCTCAGATATGCCTACTTGCAGACTCTTCTCAAACACCTCAGGTTTAGAAACCACTGTTTCTAAAAACATCATTTTTAGGAGTTATTTGTTCAGTGAGAAGACTGGGTATGCAACAAATCAGTTAATTACTTTTTGAAATGAATGGAAACTTTCTGTTCTGCCATTGTAATGCATAGAGCTCATTTTTTGTGAATTGGACGCTGGAAGGGAACGGTTCTCTAAACTATGGAGAAATAGTACGTAAAAAAACAAAAATGCAGACTAATTTTTAGATTTACTGATCTGCATTCAAAACTGCCAGTAAGAATTTCAAGGGAGTAGACACTGGTGGGGTCCAACTATTGGTCTCAGATTCATCCTGCTTATTCTTACAAATACAGACTTCTCAGGTTACTTCTGTCATCAGGGCAGAGAACTGGGCATTTTACAAGTGTGACTTGGATCTTAATTACTAGGATTAATCCTTTGTTGACCTGAGATTAAGTAAATGAATCTGCAACATTGCATACAGCAGTAAGTCAGTAAAGTCTGAAAAGCCATCTCCTCTGATTTTATAGCAAGAGCCTGAATACATAACACACTGTCCCCTTTTTTAACACCTGAATTTGCACCTGTTTCTGATGAGGGTGACAGCATGATATCATTTTGAACAGGGTCACCTTTAAGATAGGAGTTATGCAGAAATACTGTTTTTCTCTGCCACTAAGCAAAAAAGATGCTTGAACAGGTGTTAATTAATTCTGTGACTGTTTCATTTGCTCCCTTAGACAATGGCTTCTATGTAGGTGTCACATGTGGTCCCTGTATGGTGCACGTGGCACATAAGCTATTAAGTGAGTCTTACTGTTATTTATAGAAAAGTCACTGGCACTGCAGCCACAGAGACTGTTCACATGTATGATTCATACCAGTTTTTTCTGGATCGTCTTCTCGATAATATGTGATATAATGCTAGCTTTTGGAGTATTGCAATATTGGTTGAATTCACTTTTGTTGCTTTGCATTAGTCTTTAACATGGATGACTGAACATTTACAATGAATGAATTAAATTGTACATGGCTCCTAAAGTGACAAGGAACTCCTTGTTAGCAGGATTCTGCAACTCCTGCCTCCAAAGGGAAAAAGAGTGTTAATTATGAAAATTTTGATTACATTGTTCTTGCTCCGTCTGCTTTTCACTGCTTTTGGAAATTTGTTTTTCACAATTAATTGCTAATTGTTGTTTTCAAATGTTACAATATAGTGAGGGATTAGAGTCCCATAAAGAAACACACATGCAAATAGTCCTTTAACAAAGGGAAACAGCACTGCATTCATTACGATTTCAGACTTGCTGGTTGAGCATGAGGAGGTTGTTTTATTCACTATGGCTCAGATTTACTAACCTAACAGATTTGTAGAATTTTAGGCCTGTCATCTTTGTTTCTGGAATAATCACCTGAATGTCCTTGGGTGTAATAACCATTAAAATCATCAGTGTTATGTTATCAGTGCATTATCTCTGTGTTAACGTGGTGTCTTGACCAGCTTTTTCATAGGATCATAGAATGTCCTGGATTGAAAGGGACCATAATGATCGTCTAATTTCAACCCCCCTGCTATGTGCAGGGTCTCCAAACACCAGACCAGGCTGCCCAGAGCCACATCCAGCCTGGTCTTGAATGCCTCCAGGGATGGAGCATCCACAGCCTCCTTTGGCAGCCTGTTCCAGTACATCACCACCCTCTGTGTGAAAAACTTCCTCCTAATGTCTAACCTAAATCTCGTCTCTCTGAGTTTAAAAGTATTCCCTCTTTTCCTCTCACTTTCCGCCCAAGTAAACAGCTGTTCCCCCTCCTGTTCATACACTCCCTTCAAGTACTGGAAGGCCACAATGAGGTCTCCCTGAAGCTTCTCTTCTCAAAGCCAAACAATGCCAATTCTCTCAACCTTTTCTCATAGGAGAGGTGCTCCAGTCCTCTGACAAACTTAGTGGCCCTCCTCTGGACCTGCTCCAAGAACCCCACGTCCTTCCTGTAGTGGGGGCCCCAGGCGTGGATGCAGTACTCCAGATGGGGTCTCACAAGTGCTAAGTAAGGGAGGACAATCACCTCCATCTCCCTGCTGCCCACTCCTTTTTTTAATGCACGGACTTGTTGAAGTGGTGATTGTAGTGCCATCATATATCAGTGTAAGGGTATAGGAGTAAGGCGTAAGGGTAAGAAGTAGGTAATGAGTGAACAGGTATTTTTAGAAGTCAAAATTCTTCCCTTTGCATAAAGGATTTGACAGTATATCTCATTCTTTTCTGTATAGTTATCTTTATGCATGACTACAAATTTTGTACCATACGTACCTCCATTCATTTGCCATGAAATTTACTGCTGGGCACTCATCCGAGATGCAAATAGTCTCCCTGAGTAGAGAGAGTGTTGGTGTGCAGAGGAACAAGAACTGCCTGAGCCTCAGTGCTCTCCACCTCTTTGAGGGTTGTCACTGGCTGCAGTTTGGTTAGCAAATCCCTGGCAGCAAACACAGAATAAGTCAAACTAGCAGACTGTGTACTAGGAGTCATAACTAAACTGTTTCCTAACATCTTAACATTTTAGTTCTGATGTAGTTCACTTGTTGGTAGTTGAAACTATTGTGTCACTGTTTCCCACAGTGGGATCCAAGAAACTTTCTGGCAGCCTGTGGTCTGTGACCACACAGAAAATCACCATCTGACACCAAGAGCAAGAAGGAATCTGTTCTGTCAGCTGCAATCATTAGCCAAGGACTGCATATTGCATAGAGCTGACCAACTGTATGGGGCTGGTTTTATTTGCAATAGTTGTGTATCATCATTGTTGATGAGTGTTGAGATAGGTTGAGAGTGCTAAAACAACTTTAGTCACAGCATTCTCCATGCAGAAAATGGTCATCGTTAAGATATTGCTTTGTTCTGAGCATGGTAAAAATAGAAGCAGAACTTTATTGCTTTTGATGACATGCTGTATCTTGCTGATTACTTGTACTGCCCCATATCAACAAACTAGCAGATGGAATTCTGCTGGGAACATGTTTTATTCTAGACCTGAAAACAAAAATACTGCTGTAGGATAGTGGTCCATGCTCTTGATACAAGAAACTTACTTAACTTTGAAAAGCTATGGAGTGAGTTTAAGCCTCTGTGTTGAGGCGAATTGCTCAGTGAACAGACAGACATGCAGAAAATATCCATGTCTTCAATAAAAAGTAGCACTTTTTTTTTTAGAGAAATTGTGTTTATTCAGTGTGCATCTAAAATATGGCACTAGTACAGACAGCGATGTATGCCCAATGTGTGATTTTGTTGCTTGTGAAACGCATAACAATGTTAAGAAATATAGGAAAAAATATGACTGCACTGTGTGCTGACAGTGTTGCTCTCGTGGCTCTGCTTAGTGCCACATTGGCATTCTATATCCAGAGCAGCATGAAGTCTCCAAACTGTAGTTATGGCCAAAATGTTTAACTGAGATCAGAAAGTGAGATTAGGTACAGTACTTAGGCTTTCTTATCCACAGAAACAGGCATCTTTCTGGTGTTTTCCAGTCTTTTTCTTTTAAAAGGTTGCTAGCATCTCTTGCACAGTGTGTGTGCTGATGATACGTTTGTGATAAAGTATGCTTATAATAGTGCTGCAATATCATGTAAATGCCAGTGGTGACTCAGGAGCAGGTCTGTGATTCGCTGGAGGCAGTTCCAATCATCTGGGGACTTTCTGTGGCCATTAACTATTCCTGCCACATTCTTAAATTTTCATGGCTTTATTTTCCTCACCAGTCACCATTTCTGAGTGTGCTGGTGTATAAAATATAGTTCACAGGGATATTATATTTGAACAGAGAAACAAAAAAATCACCAAAAAACAAAAGAAACCAAAACACTGCAAGCTTAAAGGTTTAGGAAGTCTAAATTACAGCTATAAATTGCTCTTCTAACAGTTTATGGAATTAATTGTGACTGTTTTATCACAAATTTGTGGATTTAGCATTGGATCACTAATTAGTCAAATCTATGTACGCTCCTGCTGTGATTTTTTAATTACAGGTACATGCCAGTTCTTGAGCAGAGAGAGCTATAAACACAAAAGAGTCCCTTGTCTTTATTTTTAACATGTATTTGAATCTATGACAGAGGTTTTTAGAGGATGGCTACTCTAGAAGAATTTAATAGGGTTAGGGAGACTACAGAAGATATTACTTATCATGCTTGCCCCCAAATAAATATAATGCTATGTCAGTTACAATACTTCCAGTTCTCCCACGATTAAAAACTTTTTTTGTGTGTATTAAGAGACTGAAATCAGAAAGACAATGTGTAATAGTGCCATCTGGTGACCTTCTTTCAGAACATGGAGTAAAAATATGTGATTCAAAAGACATTTTGCTTAGAAATACGAAAAACCTATTTTATCTTTTCTTTTTTTTTAGATGCAAGTTCCCTCAAAGTTTAGATCTGTTAAGAAATAAAATGGTTTAAACCCATTTGTGATGGCAGTGGATATGCTCTTCCAGAGCCAATGTAAAATGCTGAAGGGTATTTGGTTCCCTGATGATACGTTGGAGAAAAATAGAGCAGTTTTTACATATCATGGTAGGCATATACAGCTTCTCACTTTAACTAGAATAGCACTGCCCAGACCATTCCACAGTGAAATTAGATATTGTTAAAACACTATATCCAATCAGTGTGCTGACACATGCTTTAGCAGTCTGGCCTTGCTTCTGTTGATGAGAGCTGTCTTGTCATGGCACTTGTGGCAGGGCTTGATCTCTTTGGGAGCAGCAGATTTTCCACACTACTACAAGCCATAGCACATGGTCACTTGCTTAATCCTTAACTAGTTGGGCTAAAGGTCCTGTTCGGAATCTCTGCTGAAAAGAACAATGAAATGCAAATCCAGGTTCCTAGCCTTGCACAAGAAGAATTTGGAAGTCTGTCTTGGTGTCCTGGTTGTGCCTACTCAAAGGACAGATGAGAAACCTGCTAATATATCTTCATCAACAGCAGATAGGATAAATAAAGATCTTAAACATTTTCTCCAGATAAATTTCCCATTTTTTTCCACCTTCTCATTTTTAAAGATGGAGAAAGAGAAGTACGGTTGTTTTGCCATGCACTGTTGTTATGGCAGAATATGGTATTGCATTTCTTACTACATTTTCTGTAGTTATATCTACTTGAAAAAAGGAAATGTGATTACTTCACCGGACTGTGTAGATTAATAGTTATCCAGACTTTGGGCGAGAAGGTAATAAATGCCAGCAGAGACCAGTTAAGTTATCTTGTACATCATGTACAATGAATAAATCAATGCAAAGGCCCAGATGTAAGTGGGATGATCCTTAGTAAGTTAAAAAATTTTCAGATACAAACACACATAAAAGAATAAATTGCCAATTTTAAGAAGCAGACTATAATCGTGTTAGTATTTTGGTTTCCAGCGATACTCAAAACATATAGTGCAGGCATAAAGCTATAAAATATTGTTTTGAACTTTAAGAGTTTAAATTCTGGAAGTCAAGTGTGTCAGCTACATCCTGGGAGCTTGACAGACAAGACTGTTGTAGTTTCAGGTTTTAGTTTTCATTTGTATTTGATATCTTTAGTATCATCTGTATCTATTTGGGTCTTCATGTATATTGTCCCTCTGAGCCCGAACAACATAATGAATCTTACTTAAATAGAGAGGTTTAATTAAAATACCTCAAATGAGGCTGTGCATCTATAGTCAAGCTATGGCTCCTCTTGAGTGTCTGCTTCAGTGGGAGTCATATAACACAGGATGAGCAGGATCATGCCTGGCAGGATTTGAATATCTCCAAAGGGCAGGACTCCGTACTGTTCCACTGTCTGACCATCCTCGCATTAAAAATAATAAAAAAGCTTAGGACAAATGTGTTGCATTTCAATCTATGCACTTGCTGCTGCTTTTGCTGCTGCTTTTTTTTTTCTTTTTTTCTTTTTTTCTTTTTTTCCTGTTAATGAATTCAGGAATTAAGCCTCTTTCCTGAGACTGATAACACTCATTATATTAAGTCACTATTGGTGACTTTATCATATTATGAATTTTCTGTGGGCTGAGAACCCAACAGTCCTGTGCCTGTTTAGTAGGGCTTGTTAAAAAACTGCCACATTTTTTTCACTCATCAAATGAAAAGGAAGCACAAAATAAAATTAAGCAGAGTCACACAAAGGTTCCTCAGGCAAGATGGCAAATTTCATGTTGGTTATCTCAGAGTACAGTTTTTAACTGCTCTTCTGCCTTTCTTCTTTTCCTTCTTTCTTCTTTTTAGTACTTAAGGGGAGTTTATAGACAGAGGGAGACCAACTCTTTACAGGGGCAGATAGCGATAGGACAAGGATGAATGGCTTTAAACTAAAAGAGGGAAGATTTGGCTTAAATGTTAGGATGAAATTGTTTACTCAGAGGGCAGTGAGGCACTGGCACAGGCTGCTCAGAGCACCTGTGGGTGTTCCATCCCTGGAAGTGTTCAAAGCTAGGCTGGGCAGCCTGAGCTAGTGGAGGGAAGCCCTGCCCATGGCAGGGGGTTGGAACTGGATGGTCTCTAAGGTCCCTTCCAACCAAGCCATTCTATGATCATAATGAGTACTTTTTTCTGTATATTACATGTTATCAATGTTTTTGTCTCAGAAGAATGTTTTGGAATTTGCAGATTAAATTTCTTATGCATTTCAGCTTAAATAACTGTTCACAAAGAAAAAGCTTACTTTTTACAGCACTAGGTTTAAGAGAATTACACGTAGAGATGCTTTAACGTTGGACTTCTGGAGTCCCAGCTGCCTATTTATAATACTTAAGAGAAAACACATAAAAAGGCCATATGGAGAGTAGATAAAGAACTAATTTGCTGATTTCCATGAACAGCATGGTATAAACCAGAGGGGAACAAAATCTCCTTCTGGTACACATAAAATTAGAGTGAGTGTGGAATAGCGTGCTTTCTTTAATGGGCCACAGAGTAGATGAAGTTTGTTGAAAATACTTAAAATGTATCACTTTTTCATGAAACAGATCAGACTCCTCGAGAGAGCTTGTGTCTTCCTCTTGCTGGAGAGACTGTCAGTAATGCAGAGCTGCCAGAAAATATTTTGTCCAAGATAGCAGTAAGCAAGGTGTTCTTAAGCAGCACTAATGCCCAGTTCTGGAGAGGTTGCATACATTATAGAAATCCTTTAATCTCTGATTTCTTTCGGTGCACGAACCTGATATTAAGTGTCCTTGGGATTATAAAGAAACAAGGTTAATAAGGACAAAAGCTACTTTTATTTTATACATGATTGTGTTTAAAACCCAACAATATTTCTGACATTTTTCTTTCTTAATTATAGACTCATTTTTTAAAGGCTGCTGGCATAAATGGAAAGTCTTTTGAGGAGTTTTAGTATGTATTAGTTAGCAGGACAAGTACATCGCAATAAGAGCTTTTAATCTGCCAGCAGAAACAGACATCTTTACTCAGTCATCTGTTTTAATATAAAGAACTTGATTTTTGCAGTAGGCGTGTGTGAATTTGACATATTGTTTTTGCTGTGGCTTTATTTCTACGAAGCTTCTTGATTACATCGTGAAAAGCAAACTGTACGACATTTTTATTTATACATATGCATACAGTAAATCAATTATTCTCATGAAACATGAGCAAATGAAGATTATGAGAAAAACTTAAAACCACTTGAGAGATATTTATACCCAATGCAAACAGGTTGTGTTGCTTGTAGGAATGTACCATGTTACCTGGTCAGCTGTAGAAGAAAACAGATGGAAGAGTAATGTGTTAAGATTCCAGGAATTACTTCTACCAATTGTTCTTGCTGCTCTGGATTCTTAAACAGAAACACACCAATCTCTGCTGAGCTTCTGTTCAGGCACAACATAAAGAAAATCAAAATGATATATATATATTTAATTGTTTTGCATTGCCATAATGAGCTGATGACACTAACTTGTCACTACAGACAAGTGTTAAAAGTGTCACCACAGTCAAAAGTGTTAAAAGAGCAATCTTTGAAGTATGAAGTAGGAGTATACAAATGGATATGTTTACCACAGGAGTGACGTCTCACGGATAACTTGAATTTTCAAAGAACTCTCAACAGCATTAAAATCCAGTTGCCTCCTCTATTTTTTTTTATTTTTTATTTTTTTTCTGGAATTACTAGTAAAAAAGCCTGTTTTTGAGCTTTTTTCTGGTACTTTTTTTTTTTCTTATGAAATGAAAACACATTTATTATCACCTTTGTCAACTCTTTCTTCCTCAACATATCTTGCGTAGCTCATAGGTTTTTAATTTTTTTCCTCTCAGAATGGAAAAAAAAAAAAAACTAAAACAACAAAAACAACACCCCTTGCATTTGCCTACGATTACAGTAGAATTTTAATTTATGAAATGTATGGGAGGTAGTCAATGAGTTCTTGAAAAGTCACATCAGCATGCTTGCACTTAGAATGATGTGAGATTTTTCTGAATTAAGATCCCTACACTATGAGTATTGTCATCAGATTCTATAGTCCAAGGAGAGAAATGGGTAAATTTACTGTGGATGTCTAAGATCAAAAATTCTGCTTTGCACCCTGGAAATGCTTTTTTTCCCTACTATGTGCAGGAAAAAACTGTAGAATTAGATCAGAGGCAAATTGCTGCGCGTGGGCAAATGCAGCCCCTCTTTGTGAAATGATCGGAGGTCTTTGAAAAGCTTTAGTTCCTGTAAAGAATGAGCTCTTAATCAATTTCTGCTAATTTCAGAACGAATTCACCAGGAATTGGCTAATGCAAAGTAATCAGCAGCCTCAGCATCAAATGATTTCCTTTCAATTATTAGGCTGTGTATGACTTAGTTTATAAACATGAAGAGCTTTTAGAGTCATAGAGCCATTGAGTTTGGAAAATATCTTCTTGATTATTGTCAGGTCCAACAGCCAACACAGCCTCTTGACTCCATCACTAAACTTTTTCTGTTCATACCATATCTACATCTCTAGATACATATACCTCCAGGAATGATGACTCCACTAATTCCCTGTGCAGCAACCCACATTTTTTAGTTTGTTCACTGTTCCATTGAGACTCATTGCATGTGGCAGTACTAATAGTCCTCAGAAGAATTATGATTTACTAATATGAGATTGACCTATGTCTGTAAGCCTTTAGTTAGCAAATAGTTTGGAAAGGTAAAATGTAATTTTCTACCCTGTATGGCAAGTAAGGAAGATATTGCTATGAACGTTGTTTAGCTTGGAAAAGAGAAGGCTGCAGGGAGACCTCATTGTGGCCTTCCAGTACTTGAAGGGAGCATATATACAGGAGGGGGAACCATGTTTACATGGGTGGATAGTGATAGGACAAGGGGGAATGGTCTTAAACTGAGACAGGCAAGATTTAGATTAGATATTACAAGGAAGTTTTTCACACAGAGGTGGTGACACACTGGAACAGGTTGCCCAAGGAGGTTGTGGATGCCCCATCAATGGAGGCATTCAGAGCCAGGCTGGATGTGGTTCTGGGCAGCCTGGTCTGGTGATTGGTGACCCTGCACATAGCAGGGGGGTTGAAACTATGTGATCATTGTGGTCCTTTTCAACCAAAGCCGTTCTATGATTCTATGATTCTATGAAGCCTCAGAACAGGCTGAATTCCCACTATTCTAAGGAACTGGTGAATATCTTCAGTATCCAACTTTCAGACTAACAAGCACTTCAGTTGCTACTTCCTCCATTCTCCAACAGAAAGCACACCACCACATCAGGAGCAGAAGAGATTAGAACAACTAAACTGTAATGAGTGACTGTCAAATGTACTGTAAATGATCAAAAGAGGAAGAAGAGGAAGTATAAAAGAGTTGGTGGACAATGTAGTACTGCAGTTTTCTATCTACAATGAACTGATCGAAAAACATTCTAAATCCTTAAAAAAAATAGGAATAGTTTGCCAAAGAGTTAAACAAGGTGAATTGCTATTGCCAAACAGAAGAGTTAATTACAGTTTTCAGTGGGTTGCACAGGAATAGGCAGAAACAGGCAGTGGCTACTGTGGGCTTGACTAGAATGGACACACTACAGTTTACTTATTTCTTATTCTACTTGTTGCTTTTTCTACTTCCTGTTTTATGCCCATGTGCTAAACATGGAAGTATTTATGATAAATCTTCTTAAGATACAGCAACACTAAAACTTCCTTAGCAGTCACAGCAAGCTCTCTCACCTTTAGGAAATAGCACAGGGGGCAGAGAAAGCTGTAGTTAGCTCATGTCTGTCGCAACAACGTACAATGTGCTGTAGTTGTGTTAAGGATCTGCAGGAGCTGCTGGGGCAGAGAAGTATTGTTTGCTTTCTGTAATCAAGGGGAAGTTTTAAAGTAGTTGCTAATTTAAATGTGCTGAGATTTCATTTTTTCTTGTCAGGAGATTGATCTGTGTGGAAGTCCTCACTGAAGAGCAATTACTAGGCACTCTGCTTAAAGTATAGTGGGACTAGTTAGGATGTTGTGGGCTTCTTATTCAACAACAGCAGGGAAACACAGAGAGCTTTTCTACCACACACTGTTATATTACAGACTGTGGAGAAAGAGCACTTTGCAACTAAGCCTGCTTGATGTTTCTAAGACCAATCCTTTCTGCTTTGCTGGATTGTACACTCAAAGGCAGGTTGCTTCACACTGATAGGTAGCGTTGGGTTGTTAGATGGAGTCATTTCTGCTGTAGAAGAATGCTTCTTCAATGAGCTTCTTCGGTGAGCAATGTCTAAGTAACATCTGATTGAAAATATTTAGGAGAAATGCATTCTTGATAAGAACTAAATATTGATGTTTTAGGAGTTTACTTCTTCTTTCATGAAAGCATTCAAAGAATCTGTGAAGAAGGCTCTTACAGACTCCACTGACTATCTGATGATTCTTCAAGTGGCAGGTAATCCTTCTGTCCAGAAGGCAGAGAGAGGTGTTTCATGCTGCATACTGAGAGGTGATAAGAAAACAGAGAAATTCAGAGCAATACTGCAAAACCTTTCATGTGTGACCCTATCACTCACAGTCCCTCCTAAACTTTAATCTTTTCTTGTTCTTATTGTAAGCTACTAAGACTTGTATATGATAGCTAAGGCTCAATGTGAAGGAAAGTGTAAAAGGAGCAAGTCCAACTTTATTTTTCAAGGTTAATAGAAAAGATAAAAAAAAAATTTAAAAAAATTCCAAAGAGAATGTATTTGAATCTTGAAATCAAGAGTGTATAAACAGCCAGGGTGGGAGTGCATGAACTTCCCCAGAGTCATATTCTGTCATAAACAAGATATTAAATGAAGCTTGACTTCCATTGCTTATTAAAAGATTTCTCAGAATGCCAGTTATTGTGTGGGAATTTAGAAGGTTAGTTTTCGTAGGAGTTGTTCTGTAAAGCACATCACGAAGGCTGAGTGTTTTTTGAGAAAGAAGGCTAGACAAGGGAACTGGAACCTCTGAACTCAAGAATAGCGCTGGATGTTGTTGTATTCTATGAATCCTTTGAAGTAAGGAAAGAATGGAATAAACCTATTCCTGATTCGAAGATACTTATCTTTAAAATTTTACTGAATGGAGGGTAGTTCTTCCACAGTGCCTTTGCTCACAGGCTGGGGATTCAGCCCAGCCACCAATATTTTAATGAGTTCTCAGATGTAATATTATCTTATTCCATTGAAAAAATTAAGAAACTTGATGTATAGTGGATAAATAAGGATGCTAGCCACCATTGATAATGCTTCTTCTGTTGCATTAAAATTTTAGAAAGCCTCATCATTGCTTGCACTGTATGCATGCTGGAAACTTAGAGCTGTGTTGTTATATTAACCAGCAAGTATCTACATATCTATCAGGTACCTGCTTGTTTAGAAAACAGTTCAGCACTGTGAAGGGAGAGAAAATCACATTTCATGAAGTGCTCAGTTCTGAGCAGATCACCTAGTCTTGGTAATTCAGGACTATGATGCCTTTCAAAGAATTTCCTGTAGAAACACCACTTCTTTCAGCCATCAGAGGGAAACATCAATACTTGGTTTAGTATTATCTTTTCTTCCACTTGAAGCAGTGACTGTGATCTCACACAGACTTAACATTCAGCAGTGCTGTTACGTAAACTGTGTTACACCCATTTAGCTGAGTGGGGCTTGGTTATACAACTTGAAGCCACGTTTCCAGGTGTCTTAATGCTCGCAATGATGGCATTGTATCATTATAACTTGGAATGGAATTGTTGCCCCAAGAGGAGGGGTTCTTTTGTTTTAGATGAAAGCCTGTGTTTGGCGAGGATGATTTTTTTACAAAGTCAATCAACTATTGAATTGCTATCAAGCCTCTCAATAGAAACAGTGAAGTTCTAAATTATTACATTGCTCCATTACAGTTGAAATTATTAGTATCTCACTTGGATCCCACAGTGGTTTTAGCCATCAGATACTCTGAGTTGTAAATCAACAAGAACATGATGATTCCTTTATAAGTTGATCTTTCTGGTCGTATTTAGTATGTAGCTCTAGACAAGCATGAATGTTTGAATAGTAGAGTCTGTTGTGAAGAGAGTTAATTAGGTAGAAATGGCTGCATTTCACTGAGTGGAGCTTAGGTGCCTAAGTCTAGAATTTGGCAATTTTTAAAGTGTTTGTTAATCTTGGAAGTAGCTAGTAGCAGTGTTATTGAACTGTGATTCTGCACAAATTTGTAGCTGCTGTCTTGGTAGTGTTCATGACTGAGCTGTTAGTGCATATGCATAGATACAATGCAGAAAATTAGCCACCCTGTGACATAGGACCTGAAGCATGTCCTTAAAGGAGTGTCAGTTAGACAACACACACAACACAGGAGAACTCACAAAATAAAGCACCTCAGAAATTTTCAAGATCCAGTGACATTGCTGGAGTACCATAGGCTCATGACCGTGACCAAGCATGGCTTGGTCTAGAGGCCTCCCTAGACCTCTTCTCAGCCTGAATCATTCTATAACACCTTTACAATTCTGAGTCCTCAACAAGCAAATTGGGGATTTAATTTCAGTCCAGACAGACAGATCAAAGTTGTTTCACTTGGCTGCCAGGAGAGCATTGGGACCATCAGCCTGTAGGCTCAAACTCTCAAGATCCTGGAATGAGCAGGACACCTTCTAGAGGCACTGATGCACTGAATGGGAAGCTATGGGCCTTGTTTAGAATTTGCTCCAGGTTCAGGTATCTAACATGCATTCTATGGCCTTTGTTGGAGCTCTCCCCAAGTACCTGTAGTCTCTGCTATGTTTTTGCTCAGTGTGTGTTAGAATACAGCTTTCTTGCTATGCAAATGCTGTCTTGCTAACAACTATGTGACTGCAGGGAAGATGTAAAAACAGAAGTTAGTTTTGTGATGGGACTTTCTGTAGCTAATAAATAGGCAGAAGAGGAGCCAAATGAACCATTTTTTATTTATTTTTTTTAATTCCTCATTAAATGCAATAAATTGGTTGAATCATGCCTCAAATAGTTCACAGTGGTATTTTCTGCCACACAGCTGCTAGCAATTCAGCACAGGATAGGTAAGATTAATATTCCTATACTAAGAAAAGAGCAGGCTGACATACTTAACTCCAAAAGCTCTTGTATCGCTAGTGGAGTACTCTTTTAACTGAAGATTTCTCAAATTATGAAAAGAATTAGCAATAAATGTATTTATGAGTAATTCATGGACCAGTTTGAGCAGAATTTATTGTAAGGCAAGAAAAAGCTGGGCTTGTATTGCATTTATTTTTAACATGTATGTATTTTTATGATTTTTATTTTACTTCCTGGGTCTTTTAAGTACCACCTGTCTTTCCTGAACTCTGCAAATGAAAAGTTTTCAGTTATCTAATGATATTTTGCCTGTACATATTTTTTATCTACAGAATATTCTAGATGTTAGATCAAACAGTTTATTTGAGGTAAAACACTTTGCCATAAGTCACAGAGAATACTTCATATGATCTTCCAATTTACTTCTATTGTGTCTGGTAGATTTTTTTCCAGTAATGAATTTAGTCCTGCTATTGAAACGCTTTCCATAAAATATTCTTCTATTAATAAGATTACAGTCTATTATACTAGACAACATGCTGCAACAATACCGCTGATTAGGGTTTGACTTCTTTTTTAACTGCATTCTTAATGAAGCTTTTTTATGTCATAACAGAAAATTGATTCTAAATGAGTCAGCTGCTCATACTGGGTAAGTTATTTGATTTTTGAAAATGAATTTATGATCTTTTTTTTTTTTTTTTTTTTTTTTTTTTTTTCTAAATTAATTTTTTACCAGAGGAATTAGTTTAAAAAGAATTAAAATTGATAATGTGATTTCAAAGTGAGAATACAGCAGACCTGCAATAATCCACACATTGCAAATCTGCCCAAAACACTGGATGAGTCTCCCCTCTTCCCAGGAAAGAGTTAACAGAAGATTTCTGTAGCCAGGCTTCCCAAGCCATTATTGTTTATAATGTCTCCTATATACAGTTAATGCTTTCTGAGATGTTACCATAAATAATTAACACTATGCTGCAATTGTCAAGTGACCAGAGTACATTTTGAAATGATTTATTCCCTCATTTTTAAGTTACTGAGTATTCCTAGTAAAACAAGCTGCTGCACAGGGCCATTTGTCAAAGGAAGAGTACCATTCCACAGGGAAAGACAGGACTGCCTGACAGGGTGCATCCCCTTGTGATGGAGCTCTTTTTGGGACCACCGAGCACCCAGTGGACATAGTGAGCTGCCATTCATTGCAGAGTGCATTGTTGGCAGCTCTCCTGATGCACTGATTTGCTTTCTCTTGTTTTTGCCAACAAGCTGAAATAATTTTTGAAGATCCACATAAAAGGATCTGTTCACTTTCTGCTCACATTATATGTCTTTTTTAGCACTCAGGCATTCGTGCTGAGGATTATTTGAAGCCTTGGGCTTTACAGGAAAATCCTGGTGCTGTAGAAGAGGAGATGATTTCCTATGTGATTAAGCCGAGTCTGTGCAGTTAGATCTTCAAAATGATCATATTTTAACTCAGTTCATGCTTTCCTACATTCAGATTCATCAGTATGCAAGAGATTTCATTAGTGCATGTTATATCCCTTTTGTGAAGTAACGCTAATGAACAATTTGTTCCAGTGATGAAACGTTCTTGTGGTTTCTGCAGAATAACCATATTAGGAGGTCGTTACAGATGGGATTGAGTCAGCAGAGTGGCTGTTTGCCTGCTTCCATGGCGGGTCCATGGAAAGCAGCAGGGCAAACATGATCAGAAAGCTGCCATTGTACAATACTGGAATGTAGTTGTATCTAAACTCAAAAAATGTGAAATCAGGATTTCAAGGCAGAAATAATGTAAAAAGTAAATTCACTATGCTTCTCTCCCAAGACTGCAAATTCTGAGAGATTAAGCTCCTATTCTTGCTTAATGTAATTTTCAGACAAAGGATAAAAAAGAATTAATAATATATTGGAATGACTCCATTGGAATATGACGAACAAATGACTGGATTCCAGCATCCACAAAAAGATATTTCTTTAGCAAGTAGCCCCCTTCATTTGAAAAACAGACACAAAAACTGGAAGAAAAGAGACAGACAGCACTACAGAGTGGAGCTTTGCATCACATAATGACTGAGCTGCAGGGGCTGAACTCTTCCTCCCTTCTGAAAGGAAGAGAGGAAGGAGAGAAAAAATAAATAAATAAAATGAAGTTTTAGTCTTAAAGGTTTTCCTGGTAAAACTTCACCCCTAATTTTTTTCTCTGAGAGATGAGACCTAAGAGAACAGCTTCTGCAGAAGAGGAATGGGGAAAACAGGAGAAAAGATAATTTGGCCAATGGTGAAGAGAATATTCTGTGATTTATTATTACATACTCAATTCTTCACAAAACTGCATCTGCTTTAACTTTCAAAGGTTTAAACATCACTTCACTGTCCCCCAGGGATTGGTACTGGGGCCCATCTTGTTTAATATCATTATTGATGACTTAGATGAGGGGGATTAAGTGCAACCTCAGGAAGTTTGCAGATGACACCAAGTTAGGAGGTGGTGCCTCTTAGGAGGGTAGGGAAGCCCTTCTGAGGGATCTGGATGAGCTGGATCTCTGAACTGAGGTGAATGGGATGAGGTTCCACAAGGCCAAGTGCTGGCTCCTGCACAATAACCCCATACATGTTATAGGCTTGAGGCTGAGTGGCTGGATGACTGTGAAGAGGAAAGGGACCTGGGAGTGTTGGTTGATGCTCGGCTGAACATGAGCCGACAGTGTGCCCAGGTGGCCAAGAGGGCCAACGGCATCCTGGCCTGCATTAGAAACAGTGTGGCCAGCAGGAGCAGGGAGGTGATCATCCACCTCTACTCAGCACTGGTGAGGTCGCACCTTGAGTACTGTGTTCAGTTTTGGGCTCCTCACTACAAGAAAGACATTGAGGTCCTGGAGCGTGTCCACAGAAGGGCAACGAAACTGGTGAGGGGTCTGGAGCACAAATCTTATGAGGAGCAGCTGAGGGAGCTGGGATTGTTCAGTCTGGAGAAGAGGAGGCTCAGGGGAGACCTCATTGCACTGTACAACTTCCTGAAGGGAGGCTGTGGTGAGGAGGGGTTTGGCCAGTTCTCCCAGGCAACAAACAGGACCTGAGGAAATAGCCACAAGTTGTCCCAGAGGAGGTTTAAGTTAGACATGAGGAAGAACTTTTTCTCTCAGGGAATAGTCAGGTACTGGAATGGCTGCCCAGGGAGGTGGTGGAGTCGCCATCCCTGGCAGTGTTCAAGAGGAGTCTGGATGAGGAGCTACGTGATATGGTTTAGTGCTTGTGGTAGCACTGGTGATGGGAGCACGGTTGGACTAGATGATCTTGTAGATCCTTTCCAACCTTGTGATTCTATGATTCTGTGATTCTATGACAGCTGTGTGTGCACGTGTGGATGTGGTACACGTGCATTTGCACTCATGTGCGTGCAGGTGTTAATCTGTGGGAGAGGAGTGGGACAGGAGTGCTACATCCAACTCCAGAGGCTATTACAAAAATGTCCTTGTACAAATGCATATTCAAGGCAGCGTCCTCTCCTGTTATTTTAATCAAATGTTTTAGTTTTAATTTGCATTTGAAGGTATTATTCTACATCAGCATATTCATTTTGCATCCAGTTCGGTATTACACAAAGTAAATTCTGTTAGGAAATACAAATTGAATAGCTTGGCATTAAAAACAAGCCTTAGAGCAACGTTTGTTCTTGTTTCCTGTCACGTAACTTTTAGTTCTGCCACATCAGCTTATTTTGTGAAGAGTATGGAGTAAGTTTATTATATGAATACGATAATTCAGTACTATGCCATCAAACTATCATTTTATAGTAAAGCAGATTTCTCCTTTAATTTCTCATGCGAGTCTTTAATATTTTATTAATATGGCTAAATACTGTAATGGTTATAGTTTCTGATAAATTAAATATAGTATTACATTTACATCTTGGACTTTATTGGCCATGTGATTTCCAAGGGAATTAATGCTTTTCTATCTCGGAATATGTATATTGTCCTCAATTTTAAGTGCAATCATAGCACAATAAAGATAGCCTTTCGCAATTGCTAGGATGGGAGGGCTCCAAAGGTAATTGGTGATTTAAAAATAGTTCCCTGATGAGTCCTACAAAATTGCTTTTGTCATCGGTGGTTTATGGATAAAATATCTAATCTAGGAACTAGAAGAATGAACAAGATTTTAGTGCAGTTATAAAATGGAGTATAACGTTAATTCTCTGTGATTATCACTCCATGTGCTACTCTAGTTCACTTGTAATAGTTCTGACTGTGGTCAAAGCCTATATCAGGCAGAGGTGCTTGTTTTGAAATTTGGACTTAGTGTACAGAAAGAACAAAACAGTATGAATCTGCTTGCTATTCAATCCTGAAAATAAACAGATTTCACAGGGTGACATACATATATCACTGAAGTACAAAAATTCCTTCATTTTTTGTGATTCAGCATTGACACTTGTAGATGACTATAAAAAACTTCAGAGCATCCTTTCTGCTCAGAGTTCCGGGGGAACCATTCGGCCCAGATATTTAATTTCTGTGATGAATACACTCCCACATTCTAAGGGGGGAACAGAGCTGAGAACTTGTCCTGCCATGACTCTGTAGAAGTTTATCAGCAACTGCTGAAGTGCTGAATCACTACTGAATTATGCTGACTGGAAGCCAAGTCAGAAAAAAAAAAAAAAAAAAAAAGTACATATTGCTTATTAAAATAAAATGACTGAGTAAATAAAAACAAATTCTCCTTCATTATGAAGTATTTTCTTGGGACTGTTTTGAACTTTCCATTTTATAATAAAGGAGAATTTATTTCCTTTTATATTATCACTGAATGGATGAATCTCTTCTAAGAATCCCACTAAAATTAGAATCTTATTCTAGATTTTCATCTGGATATGCTGCAAATACTCAGAGCAAAATATGACAGTGTTGCGCTGGGCTGGGCTATTGTGTCTTGTTTATAATTGGAGATAATGACATTCTGTCATCTTTCATACACACTTTTCAAGATCCAAGAAGAAGGCAGACTGAAGTACTCAGTTCTCAGAATTCCAGCATTTCCACATATGGAAACCTTTTCCATTTCTAGTCTAATCATTTCTGAGAACAGCTTGTATCAGTTTGTTCTGTGTGTATTCCACCCATACATTTTGAATATGCATCTCTTGCTGTTTCTTTTCTGTATAGAATCATGTAATGGCTTAGATTGGAAGGCACCCTAAAGACCACCCATTCCCATCCCCCTGCCATGGGCAAGGGTGACGCCCACCAGCTCAGGCTGCCCAGTCCCATCCAACCTGGCCTTGAACACCTTCAGGGATGGGGCACCACGGCTTCTCTGGGCAGCCTGTGACAGTGCCTCAGCGCCTTCCGAGTAAAGAATTTCCTCCTAACCTCTATTCTAAATTTTCCCTTTTTTGGTTTTAAACCATTCCCCTTTGTAATATCACTACTATACCATGTAAAAAGTCAGTTCCCTTCCTGTTTATGAGCTTTTTTCAAGTACTCCACAATGAGGTCTCTCCAGATATTTCTCCTCTCCAGGCGAGACAAGCCCACTCCCCTCAGCCTTTCTTCATAACAGAGGTGTTCCAGCCCTTTGATCACCTTAATGGCCCTTCTCTGGACTGCTCCATCAGTTCCACATCTTTCTTGTGCTGGGTGCTCCAGGCCTTGACACAGAACTCGAGGTGGGACCCGCTGTACACCCTTTTTTTGATGTAGCCCAAAATACTGTTGGCCTTCTGGGCTGCAAGGATTCACATACAGAGGAATCAGGCTTACAATCTGCTCTTGTCTCCTCTTTATCTGTGTGTCCTTCCCTGCAGTGTGATAGTCAGAACCCCTGTTTCCTTCTGACATAGGACTAGAGCTGTTCATCTTGCAGGTGAGCTTTCTTCAGTACCTTTTCAAATAGGTGCCAATCTCTATTGGAAAAACTTTTTATATCCTGGCATTTAGCTTTTCCATAATGAAACCATGTAGATGACTCATCCTCCTCCTGTGACAGAATATGACCTTTCACTTTTTCCAGCATTTCTTACTGATAAGCTCTTTGCTGCCAGAAGAAGCTGTGGAAAACTGTTGCTTACTGAAATTTGATTCTCTAGGTTTTGTGAAATTCCAATGTCATGGAGGTAATAGAATGTCTTTATAAAATGCCCTCCTGTATACAGTCAAAGTTGCAGATAAGCATTCAAAATACACATGCTATATTACGTACAGAACAATGTAGTTTTGATGATATTCACTGTTACTGTAGGAAAGGCAATCTCTGAGGATTGATGGATGTCCTTGTTTTAAGAATAAGATGGTAAAAGCCAGGAAATTCATCCACTGATGAGAAACTCACCAGAAATCATGGTAAAGAATTCTACTATCTTCTTAAATTTGAATCATGTATTAGCAAAACAATATTGAGTTCACAGATTTGAACAGCCATCATGTTTATCTTGATCAGTACTGAAGGGAAGGAAGTAAAAATGCTTAGGAAGTGAAAAAGGGACAATATGCTCTGATTTACAGATTTCTGTCCCAGTAAGTGAATAAAGGCAGATGACTTGCAAAGAATGGCATATTTTTTTCATTGTCTTCTGCTGTTGGTAATGTATATTTCTTATATATTAATTCACAGGCATTTTATATGAGGTTGTAAATTAGATCCTGTGAAATACTTCAGGAACTTTAAAAATGAGAAGGAAAAAAGAAACAAAACAAAACCTTAATCCATCTGTTAACTCATTCATTCCCTTTTTCTTTATGTCACAAAATAAATAAAGTAAAAAATATGAATACTTGAGTATGCCTTTTTAAAGTTGAAATTCTTTCTTTGACCTTTTCATGTCCAGTGGGGAACATCTGCACTGTTTTCATCAGATGAGAACAGACTGCAGTCAGTGTTGTCAGGCTGGCTGCCTTATCTGCACAGTAAGAGCTATACTATGGCACATGCAGAGAAGGACATGGGCTGATTTCCAGTGCCTTGTTTGTACAAAGAGCTCCTCAGTTAAATGACCGCTATTGCTAACTGTAGTATTTAAGCCTCAGTGTTTTTTATTACATTCAGCAAATCACCAGATGGTAGGAGACAGGTGAAAAGGCTGGAAACCACCCAGCTTTATACTAGTTGAGGAGAAAGCAGACAATATATACAGAAACAAAACAATTAAAAAAAAATCAATGACCCTCAGTCCCCATTATTTCTCCTTTGAATACGGAAACCATTGCATCAATTAAAATTCCACCAAGTGGGACTGAAAACAAGGAGAAAAAAACAGTGGGTGAGTAGGCTACACAAAAATGACAAGAAAATGACTTTTTTGAATGAATCCTTCCCTGTTGATTTAATAGGAATTAAAAAAAAATTGAGGCGTGCCTACATTCAGGTTTCACTTTTTTCTGGAACCGTATTTTTGAGCCTCCTTGTATGAATAAATCAATCTGAGCACCACAATCAGAAGATGCACTACATATACATCTGTCAGTATACCCATTTTCTGTAGAGCAAAAAGTATCTTTGGCAATGTACATGCATTTTAAATGTTCAACAATAATCATAAAAAGATCTGAACAATATCAGATCTAGGGGAAGTATTTAACTTAAGGAATAGCAGAGCTGATCTTTGACTGAAATCAGTAGAACCTGCTCTTTTAATGGTTGGCCCATAAATTTACAGCTAATTTATGCCATCTGTGCCAAGGTCAATGCAGCATTCACATTCCTACTGCAAACCTCATCCTCTGAAAAAAGATGGGTCCACACAAAACTGCTTTTGTGTTGATTATGCTATTATTGCAGTGACTCAAGGTACCTTAAATAAGAGCAATCAGAGGAAATCAGAGGATGCTACACAGTTCCAATAATTGTGGTAGATGAGCTAAGCCAGGATATTTACTCCGGTGTAATTTCACTGATAACTATTAATAGCATAAGCAACTAAGATCAAGAATTTTAAAGGAATTGATGTGAGACTTATGCTAAATCTGAATATACAAACTTATAAAATGCTAATCAGTCCTCATAAGCTATTAAAATTCAGAACTCATTGTTATACTTTATTGGCAAGATTTAATTTGGAATTAATTTTTGTTTCATTACAAGATGACTGAGACAGCACTCGCAAGTACGCAGCCAAAGGCAGGCTTGTGCTTTTCCACAGGACTCTCAAAAGGTTACAGAGCAATATCAACTCTAGGTGTGGGCACCTGCTGCAATTGGTAGATGGATATTTCTATTATTTGGGCATTAGGGTCAGACTAAGATGTACTTTGAATCCTACGTTTGAATTCATATGTGCATTTCTACAATAAAAAGCATTCTGAGCATCTGCTAGAAAAAGTAGCTCTTCAAGTGTTTGTTTTCATCACTGATGAAAAATACTGCCCAAAATGCATGGGATTTAACTAGAAACAGATGGAAATAGAAATATCAGTTGACAAGGGAATACTGAAGGTATTGCATGATTGAGCCATATATTTAGTTCATTCTTTGAATTTCCCATGTGTGACTGTCAAAGAACTTTACAGAAAGTCTGCATCATTATCTTACTTTTGCAGATGGAGAAATGAACAGAGATGCAATACATCAAAGAGGAAACCAGGAGTATATCTTAACCTCGAAAGTCAAAACTTTTTGGTTGGAGGAAATAGTGCTTATTTGTAGGATTTTAAAACTGTGAGGCTTGTTGTAAATGTACTTTCTTGGAAGGGAGAAGATCATAGAAAATGTAAATTTAAGTCCTGGCATGTTGCTCTTACTCTTTTGTATTTTGTGTGACTAATCAAAGTGCACAAGACTAAGGACCTGCTTCATGAAGATTCTTAAGCACACACATTTTAGTGGGATGAAAGATACAATTCAGATTTTCAATTTCAGAATAGACTCTGCAGTTTTCAGCAACTAGAGCAGAGCAAACATAGGCAGAAACAAAAAAGCAGAATCTGCAGAAAGTGGATTTGTTCTTAGCTTCAAGCCACATTAGCATTATTTCCTCAACTGTAATATTTTACTGGCTTTTGCTGGATATTTCATAAGAATTGCTTGCAAGCATCTGCACTCTTTCTTTCTCAATCTCTGCTAGGGTTGCCAGGGTCATCCAAAACTTATCTGTCTTGATAAACAATAAAGCTCTCAATAAAGACAAGATTCTCCTACTTTAAGTCACTGTTATCCTTGAAGGGACTAGAATCTTCAAAACAATATTTAACTTGCCTTACTGGAAAATAAAGAAGGAGTTAGATCAGCTTCTTCTGATTAAATCATTATATAGAAATGTAAGCGTTAGTACACATAACAGTATAATAGTACCTTTAATCTTTTATAATTTTTTTTAAAAGAATTAATTAGTCTGCAAATTCCACAGTAAGTGTCTACTTCCAAATCTAAAGTCGGGAGATTTCAGAGCTTGCAAGATTATTTCCTATCCTTAACGTTATAAACGAAGTCTCTGGCAACCTCTTCAATGATCAAAGTCGAGAGGAGAAGTGTGGTCTATATTGGTGTTTAAACCAAAAATTCAGCGTTATTATAAAGCATATAGTTCCCTTTTCTATCAGGAAAAAGGAAAAGTGCACTCAGGAATTTATCTTCCTTCTTTGGTCTTGTGTAATCTTTAGCTCCTCCCTTTAGCTCATCACTCAGATCACCTAACTGGCTGAAAGAAAATGGACACTAAGAATGTCAAAGATTCCGTCCTGTAGAACTGTTTGTATGAGCAGATGTATGAACTGGTAGGAACTGCTGCTTGCAAATGTATGAACTGGTAGGAACTGCTTCTTGCTGTGCATCTTGCAGTCTCTGTAAGGCTTTGCTTTGACCCCCCTGTGTTATAAATCTGGAACTGAGCCTTCATTCAGAAACAGTTTTGAATAAAGTATATATATTGGCAAGTAAGTAAACCCTTGCTAAAGAAAATTTTAGTAGGATACTGAGTACTGAGGCAAACTGTATTCCTAACAATCACATGGGAAATCTGGAGCCATATTTCTGAGGTGGAATTCATCTGAGTGTCCAATTTTCAGACATCTAAATAAACCTGAAAAACATGAAACAAATATGTAGATTTATTGAGAGGACCTTTCTTACAGTTGAGCTAGGATTAGGCTACCTGTATTCCGTCATGGTAGAGATCTAGATCTGTGAGTCTGTAACAGATGGTCTTCCACTAAAGGAAGATTTTGAAGCTTTTAAGAGAAAATTGACAGCATACCCAGAAAGGTACTGTGGTGCAAGCAGGAAGTGTCCAGGGATGAATCAAATGCTTGTTCTTGTAGTGGAAACACTATCAAGGTCTTGTTCCCTCTCTTCTCCCGGGGAAAGTTGTCACAGCTGTATTTCAGATGCTCATAGAGAAGAATGAGATGTCAGAAATTAGTCTGATCAAATATCAGATCCTGCTTATCTTTTCCGTTTGCACAGTGATAGCACAGCTGCTCTAAGCTGACTGTAAAACACTTCTCATAAGGGTGATTTGGGTAGCCTCACAATTTTCCATTTAATACAACTTATGTCTGCAACTAATTTTGTACTGCTTGAAGCAAAAATATTTATGCAAAATGATTTAGAATTTATTGACTGACTTGTCTGATACTGCAAATTCTGAAGAGATGGAAGTAAAATTTCATCAGTGTTTCTCTGTATCCTTCCCAGGACTGGAGGGACAGTCTTTTTGCTGCTATTCCTTTTCAGTGCTAGTTACCCAGTGCACTGCTCTTGTGCTCGCTTCAGTGATTTATAGTCGTCTGCAGTACAAGAGCCTAACCAAATTTTTAATACATAGTCTAACCTGCTGTCTTGTATAATCGTTTTGTGATACAAACACATGGAATAGGAGAAAATAATTTCTCAGAGATTCCCCAGGATAAGATGTAAGAATAAAAATTCCCTAGGAGAGATGTAATCCCTGCCTTTGGACGTACGTTGGGATGGTACAGCTGTGAGGAAGCAGTGCAGAGCAAGGAAAGAAAGAAACTTCTCTAATCACAGTGGGGAAGTGTTGGTCTGTCACTGAGATATGGCTTAGTCTGTCTGGGATTTAAACAAAAAGTCATCTAATAATAAAATATCTGAAGAAGGAGCTGCTTTTAGATATTACTCAGAAAAAGATTCTGGATGAAGAGTGCTGTGAGATAAGTATGACAGGATATACTTGACCAATACAGCAGGTATGCAGCAACACTACTAAAATAAATGAAGAAAAATAATACATTGTTAAGTAAATATTTAATACAGACCACATAGCCCCTATCACCCAGTTTTCCCAAGTTTTTACTTGGCCTCTCCCTGTCTAAAATTACTGTGTGGTTTTGCAGTGAATTGTAGCTGCCTCTCAGCCAGAGATATTTCAATGGTAAACTGATTTTCTTTGATGGACAGAGAGAATTACAGGCATTAAAGTCAGTTGAAGTTTGTTTTAAACACTTACATAGCAGGCCTAGTGGTTTTCAGTCTACTTTTACTTTTTGAAAAACCCTTTGTAAAGTAATTGCACAGTTACACTTATTAGTATGAAACTTAGAGTAAATGAAATTACTTACATTTCATGTTATAATCTTTCCTTCAGCAAGCCATCTAAATGAACAAAGCTAGGGCTTGGTGTTGGGATAAGGATGCATTTTTTTAGCTTACACTGTAAAAATCTTACTAGTAATTTTGTGTTATTGGGATTGAATTTGGAAGATGTACGTCTGAATAAAGTGGGAAAAAAATGTGGAAAGCCCCTAAACGTACCCCTAACAAATACTTACATATTCTTAGAAATAAAAACTTGCCACACTTGGTCATTTTTAACAGTATCCAGTTACTGTCATGATGAGCACTATACTGAGAGTGTAGAAATAGTCAACACGGTGAAGGCAATATTTCTCTGTCCTCTCAATTCATCCTCCAAATAAACTTTTCAGTCTTATAATACAAGATGTCCTTACACATATATTCATTTGATATGCATGGTAATTAAATATCACCAGGCATGTAGAAAAAAAAAAAAGTTGAAAAATAATAAAATTAGCATTAGTGTAGATGAGCTGTGTTCTTGTATTGGCCTCAGGCAGAAGATATCCTCTTTTCAGGTTGACTTCACTGTTGTAGCACCATGTCTATCTTTGCAGTTAAGGGAGAAATCATACATTATGTTGTGATTGATTGGCTTCAGTTAAACCACATTTACCAGGAAGACATGAAGGTAACGTCTCTGCAGCTCTGGAGTAGTACATTTTTGCATGTGGTAAACACTAAGTGTATTTCTCCAGCTGGCATTGGATGAAGTGGCAAATGCTGTTGCCTCATCAATGAATTGGAAGTGCAAAGGCCTACACCTGGGGAGAAACAATCCCAATCACCAGTATGTGCTGGAGGCCACTCAGCTGGAAAGCAGCCTTGCAGAAAAGCATCTGGGAATCCTGGTGGGCACTGTGTTGGCTGCAAATCAGCAGTGTGCCCTTGCTGCCTAAGAAGGCTAACGGTATTCTTGGATACATTAGGCCACGTATGAGCAGAAGGTTAAGAGAGGTGATCCCTACCCTCTACTCAGCATTGGTGCAGCTACACCTGGTGTGCTCTGTCCAGTTTTGGGCCTTGCATTACAAATGAAGGTCTGGAAAGATTCTCAAGGTACTGGAGCACCTCTCTTCTGAGGCAAGTCTGGGAGAGCTGGGGCTGCTCAGCCTGGAGCAGTCTCATGAGAGATCTGATCAGGAATAAATACCTGAAAGGAGGGTGCAGAGAGGATAGATCCGTGCTATTTCCAGTGGTGCGCAGTGACCAAACGCAGGAGATGCTGTCTGAGCATCAGGAAACACTTCCGTGCTGTGCAGGTGACAGAGCACTGATACAGGCTGCCCAGTGAGACTATGGAGTCTCTTCCATGGAGATCTCCAAAAGCTACTTGCACCTGGGCCTGGGTGGCCTGCTCTGGGTGTCCTGCTTGAGCAATGGGATTGGAGCAGATGAACCCAGAGGTTCCTTTCTACCTCAACCATTCTGTGACTCTGTGATCTATTAATTTTTTGCTCACATTTCGTTACAGTTATTTCAAGATTTTTTAGATCACAAACTTACTTGTTACTATCAGAGCAGCAGATTCCAAGTAAAAGTGATAAAATTGAAAAACGAACAAGTGCTTGTGGAGATCACCTACCCAATATTAACCATTATCCAATAATAACAAGTAATAAATGAAACTGTACTGACCTTGGGAGTAATGTGACAACCTAAGAAATAAGCCCTGCCTTGATAGATTTTGCTGCATGTATGGCTTTGCAAATAAGTAAAAATATATGTAGGTTGTAAGAACCTATGCATTTTATGATTTTTCTTAAGTAATGAGAAATCATTTGAACGTAGAAGATGTAGAAGACTTTTAAGACACTGAAAGCATAGCACTGATAAAAGATCTTGAAAAAGTGGAAGAAGGTCATGGGATTTATACCCTTTCCTAACTGAAACTGAAATACAGAAAATTGCCTTATGGAGAGTGCTTTCTTCTTCCTTCTTTGTATCACCAAGAAAGCTGCGTGCTGAGTATTTAAACCGGAGACAGATCAAAATGCAGATGCTTTATTTGGTTACCTTAATAGCTTAATAAGCTTTAAGGATTATTAGTTTCACAAGCCTTTTTGAGCTTACAAAATCCCAATGTATTTGCTTTTAGAAATCATGAGCTCAGTCCCAAAAACTCTTACTTCCATGAGACCCTCAATGAATTGCCTGATTTTATGCTGTTGAACATTAAGGATCTGCATGATCACCATCTTGGACTTGCAAAAACACTACAGAGAACTGGAAAGTGCAAGAAATTCGCAAGGGGAGCCAAATACTCTATAAAACTATCATGTCCCACTCCATTCAGTCTCTTCCCAAGGATATTTGTCCTACTGCATTCATGCTGTAGCTAATCAAAATGCAGATGGATTGTTTATGCTAGATGTTAATCAAATCTCTATATTTAAAATCCTTGATCATGGATAGCATTGAAGATAAAAAGTAGTCCTTGCGCTTAGAGCAGGTACAGCTCAGGAGTTTGTTCTCAGGTGTTGGGCTGTTCAGCTAAATTGGAAATGATAAAAACAGTCCCTCAAGAGTGGTCATGAATCCATGACTAGGCAACCTCTTAGTAGTTTGCTATGGCTTTCCCAGAGATCAAACTGGTCTGCCTCTCTCCTCTGAATTTCTGGATGAAGATGTCTTTGGGTAACACAGTGTCTTCTATCCTGGCTGTTTGTTTTGCCCCTTGGTGATGACCTTTACCATGTTAGACTAAGTCTCCTTGACCTGAGGAGCTGAGCTCCTTGAGCTGATCATTATGTGTCTTTATATCTCCTCATCCATTGTTGAAAATTAATGCTGATGGGAGATTTGCCTTTTATCTGCATTTCTGATTAGAACTACTATAGCTGTTCCCTGAAACCAACCATCTGTGGAGTTATTTGAAAAGATGTAATGAAGAGTTACTTACGAAAAAAATACACAACTTGATGAGTCCTTAGGTCTAGAACTCTCCAGTTGAAAAGCTTTGTTGTGTTTTTTGTTTGTTTATTTGTGTTAACACTGACGAATAGCTGTCATTTGGATATTTCCACAGACTTTTCCTCCTGATGTTTCTTGCCCTCAGTTGTGTAGTCCAGTGAAGGAAATATTACTGAATATTGCTGCAAACTTTTCTCGCTTGAGTAGAACAAATGTGTACATTTGGATTGAACAGGCAAGAATCATAATTGCATCTCTCCATGACATTTAATCAAAAATGAATCTGTTTAATCTGCAGTAAATGAATTAATTACTATCGGGGCATGTTGTTTTTTTCTTTTTAATACTTCAGTTGATCTCTGTGAATATGTGAAATTTGCATTGAATTTTCCATTTAATATTAAAAATTCTGTCAGATGTTTCTCATCATTGCAAGGATTGTTTCTCACATTGCAAGTATGTAACTTTTAGTCCTTAAGTCCCTTACAATACTTATAGCCCTTATAGGCAGTTCTGGAGAACAACTCAAGACAAAAAGTGAATATGCTAGTAGACATTATCAAAAGAAAGTAAACAACCACACCAAACCAAAAGAGAAATTCTAATTCAGAAAATACTGAGAAGAAAAAAAAAAGAATAGAAAATCAAACAGTCCTTTTTTTGAGAATGTTGAGGACAAGACTGAAAGCAAGCTGCATTGAATCTTTTCTGCAGAGGACTTTGAAACCTCTATCATTAAATAGGTGGAGTAGGATCGTTTCTGCTTAAGGTCCTGAAACTGTAATTAGCTAGAAAAGATTTTTTAAAGGCGTAGGAAAGGTTCTCTGTTGTTGTTCAGAATTCCTCACAAAAGTGAGTCACCTGCTTCTTAAAGCTTTCACTGAGAGGAATGTAAGAAGCAGCAGCTATAAAGTTGGTCTGGTACCAACTGCCTTTGTTGTTTTGGTTTCTTTTTTTAAAAAAACAGTCCTGAAAATTGTTGCTGATACTAGCAGGAAGACAGGTGATTAGGGGAGAATTTTCTTCCAAGAGGCAATACAAAACACATTAGATATGATGTAAAAGAATATGCTGTATAATGATATTGTGAAGCACTGGAACAGCTTGCCTAGAGATGTGGTTGATGTCCCATACCTGGAGACTTTCAAGCTGAAGCTGGATCAGGCCCTGGGCAACCTGATGTAGCTGTGTATGCCCTGTTCATTTCATGGAAGCTCAAGTAGATGACCCTTAGGTCCATTCCAATTCTTGGGATTCTGTGGTTCTGTGATCATGTATAAGAAGATAACATATGATTTAAGAAAAAGTGAATATATTTTTCTATAGAAGGTGGGCACACACATATCACTATGGGCTTTGAGTTTCTAGATGGCATAAAATAAAGCAGAGACAAGGCTAATTCCTCCTTTCTGTTTGGATGTTAAGATTATGGGAAATAAAATGCCTGGAATAATTAAACAAAGCTGTACAGCAATTTCCAGTAGGATGAATTAAATGAAAATTGATAACAAAAAGATGTTGCAAAGGCTTTAAAATATTCTATTTCAATTCAGTAGCAAGCAGTGTATTATTATAGTAAAATCATAGGGTAGTGTTAATAATAAATAAATATTTCTGTCTAAATAAATTGTATGTAAGTGGAATCCAAATTGCCACATCAGAATCTTTTACCACCCTGTATATAACCCAGCTAATTTTGGCAGAATGGCAGGTTTCCTCTTGCAGTGCAAGTGAGTGGGCTTTTTTTGTTTGGGACATTACTACTTATGGCTGTTTGAGCTATTGATTTATTGTGCTGTGTTTAGATACAGAGGGTGCAATGTATTTCTGTTCATTAGCTTTTTCACAGCACTTTCTTAATGGAGAGCTATGATGGTCCATTTCTTGGCTATTTTTTCATAGTTGAGGAAGGCATAGTTAGCTTGCTCCACAATTATTTCACCATCACTAGCATTTTCAGACAAAAGAAAAGTAGTTGTAAATGCCAGGATTAATTCACCCTGCTTAGTCATGGTTGGAAAGATTAAGCCAACATGTCAACATTTTTCTGGAAGATTTCCATCCCATGTTTCAAATAGCTGTAACGTAAAAGTTTGTTGACTTCCCCCCCAAAAATAATGATTAGAATTCAATGTACAGCTGTGTCCATTTATTCTTGAGCAGAAAGTAAAAACTTTTTAAGATAGAATTTTCTGGCTGTCAGCAGAGCATGTCCTTATTTAATAGCAGGATATATAAAAAATGCACATCTGCCTCTGTGGATAGGATACTTGTTTTCCCTCTGCTTGCAGAAATGTGTACATTCTGTGCTTCCTGTGGAGCATTTTTGTATTATTTTAGTTTTCTTTTGACTCTTGACTTGTTCTCATCCAACATTTCGGGTCATTCTCAGTGGTCTAAACTAGAGGATGATCCTTTTACATATTAGCATAATTGTAAATAAGACTTGGACAGTCATGTTATGTAACCTTATTCCTTTTGAAAATTGATATACGGGATTCTCCTACAGACATGTAGAACCTGGAGAGCATTTTTTCCAAAGGCTTTGCAATACCTCTGACAAATCCACACAAATCTGTATGTTGCTTTTCTGTGGCTGTGCCCAGGAGGACGCTAGGCATTGACGATGTGGCTGTAAATTTTGTTAATGCACTGAAATCTGCTGTCACCCAGATTGATTCTACAGTCCTTGTTTTACAGATGGCACTATTAATTCAGCAGATTGGAGCAGCTCATGTTTGTCACCAACCCGAACAAGCTTTCAGCCTGAAGTGAGAGATGAAGGGTTAGCATCGTGTTACAGTTCCTTCTTTGCCTTCCGGTAATGAACTCAGGGACTGGTTTATAACACTGTCTCTATTTGCCTTTGATGGCAGCGGCAGAGGCCAGGAGTGCAGAGGGTGGCTGAGCCCCAGTGTGCCTGCCTGGCATTGTGTGTGGGTGACGAAATGGCTGGACATTACTTTGCTGGGAAAATCAGAGAGACAGCTCACCATAGGCCACCATACCACTATGAAAGCCATTTTCATTGTGTATTCATTTTTTGTGTGTGTTATTTCTGTCAGAGTTGGCTATCATAAATGCCAACTCTAGAAGTTAATTTTTCCAAAAATATTCTAGCAGTTGAACTTGATAATGTGGTTGACTTCTGACCCATACGTTAGTCTGATCTGGCTCATCAGAGAAAGCAGCTAGATCTAGAGTCTTCTGTTTTCTCAGCTCTGGTTGTTGCAGTACTGCACAGATGGGATATGTGACTTTAAATTATGTCAAGGTCTCAAAGTTTTTCCATCTGTTACCTGCTGGCTCAGGCTCCAGGATGAGCCAGCAAATTCTTAACAACCAGCAGGGTGGAGAGAGCCGGCCCATGTGACTGACAAAGACCTTGCGAAGGTCTGGGAGAAGATGTGAAATAGGAGCACCTTGTAAAGATGAATGTAAATAAAACAACAGTTTAATCAGCAGTCAGTAACATCCAGAGAGTTTTTATTTAGTAGCATAGGATAGCTAGTGCTTTAGCATTCTTCCAGATGCAAATGCAGCATGATCTGTTGCTAGGCCCCTGAGGGTAGAAAGTGTTCATCTGTCTTGTAGAGCACATTTTTCAGTGCATTTTGCTTTATGTGTAACTAGTTCTGACTGACACCTCACTTAAAAGTGCTATGGAGTAAATATCACCTCTTCTACTGCAGTCTCAACTGTATCCTCTTCTTATTTCCTTTATTTTAATCTAACCCCATGGTGTGTTCCTTC
>NW_024884833.1:6150211-6337213 GCF_019232065.1 Centrocercus urophasianus | reverse complement strand
CTCCCTTCCTCCCTTCCTCCCTTCCTCCCTTCCTCCCTTCCTCCCTTCCTCCCTTCCTCATCACATCACATACAACATCACATACAGAAACACCATATAAAAAAGTGGTTGCTTTTCATCAAATCTTGATTTGATGCCTCACAGCCTCCAACATGAAGGAGCTATGTTCCTGACAGTTCAGCTTGACAAAAACTGTGATTTCCCAAAGTTCAAGTGAATTTGTTCTCTTGGGTGTGGGTTCATTGCTTATTGGAGTTTTTACATGCTGGCAGAATGATTGCAGTCATGTAGGAAGAGAAACGTGTAAATCCATGGCAGTGGAATTTCCTTTAAAATCAAAAATCATTTTATGGATTACTTCCAGACTAATTACAGCTACATAGAATATAATGATTTCTTACTACTTATCTTACAGTTTCCATTATATGGTTAATTTGATTGTATTAGAGATGTATCCTTTAATCTTGGAACAAACAAGATTATTGTATATTGGGACAGCATTACTTGGAAACAGAGATTTACATTGGGATGTCATTAAAGCCAAATACATGCCAACCTGAAACCTAGTCACAGTATCTGGAAGGAGATATTAAAATAATTGGTAAATAGTTTGCGTACTTCTATGGAGGAAACAAAAGCATTCATTTTTATTTTAATGTAATTCACTCCCAGAAAATTTCACAAGTCCAGTTCTTCTTCTCTGTGGTGACTGCACTTAGTGCAAGGGCTTTTTTTGTGTTAAAGGTTTCTTTAATCCTTCCATTTCTTATTCTGAAAACAGCCTGTGCAGACTTAGACAGGATGGAAATTGGTGGAGTGTAACAACCTTCTCATTGGTAAATTTGGATAAACATGGTTGTTCTTATTCTGGAGGCAGATAGCTGAAACAATAGGAATGTCTCTCTCAGAGAAAAGGGTTTTCCAGCCCCAGGAGGAAAGGTGTGTATGGTGGTCCAGGTTTCCATGGGTGCTGAGTGTTGCACTTCCTGAAGAGACAGGAGGACAACAGGCAGCAAAAAATCCAGGAGATGACAAAGGACAGGTTCTGGAAAGTCAAAAAAAAAAGAGAGAAAAAAATCAGAGACTGAGTGTTTGTGGAGCAACTGCTGACTAAAAGGAGGCTTACAGCTGGGAGAAAGCACACAGATTCCTGCAGTGCCTAGAGAAAACAGATTCTAAGACTGTGAGTGATAGGATTGGATTACATAAAAGATGGATAGGTTGTCTGGAGCTTCTCTAATTGGAACACCTTGTAGACTGTAAGTTTGGATAGTGTCCAAAACAAAAGTCTGAGAAATTGCATGATTTGCAATGAAGCTCACCTTGCAGCTTAGAGGTAAAGAAATGCTTTTGTCTTGATTCTGAAAGTGGGAAAGAAAAGTCGAAGACAAGTCTCAGCCTGAACTGGGTCTGCTACCTGCATGGGGATCACCCTCACTACTTCACCACAAACCTCCTCAGGAGCCTTCTTATACCTGTGCTCTCCTGCTGTTCCTTGCCGTGATTCAGTCTTCCCTAACTCCTCTAAAGACTTATGGTATTCCTAAATTCACAACAGGAGCTCATTCTCCATAGCATGTCTATAGTCTCCAGAAGCCAAGTTTACACAGATATTCCTGATTTCATTTTAATGCAAAGCAGAAGCACTTTAGAAAATGTAGTTAGAAGGTAGAAGGAATCCAGATAAGACAGAAGTTGATGTCTTCCATTTTTCTTCATTTAGCGTGAAGAAAACATGAACTTGTGTGAATTTTTAGCTGTAGGTCATATTAGGAATTTTAGATTTGCATTTCTGTCCACAGTTTTATCAGACTTGCCAATGGTTCAGTGGTGATGTCTTACCTTCGAACTATTGGGTAAAATTTCTATGTCCTGTCAAAATCTTTCTCCTTACCATTTCTTGGACCTTCCCCAAGTACAAGAGAAATCCTTGGATGGCATTAGCATGTTTCATGTGATAGAAAATACTTAGTAGACAGTGGTGAAAGTACATGAAAATGATTTTCTGAAGGACAAATTTGGAGGCAGAATGCATTCAATATCAATTAAAGACAGAGAGCCTGAAATGCTGCTGAGTCAAAGATGCAAAATTAAAGTTTTACTGTCTGCAATTTTTCATTATATCTCAAATTTAACACCTAGTTTCCTATTTTAAAACTGAGAAAGTGTAATAAACTTCAACTAGTGAGTGAATTAAATAAACTTTATTTCATCTGCTTTCCTCTTACAGTGTTGAAGAATCATCCTATTGGACATAAAAAGTACAAATATTTTATGTGCTTTGATTGCATCGATTGTTGTATAGAACCTTAAGCCTGTAATCTCCAAACTTTCGAACCAAATAGTGCAAAAATAAAAGGTGCTTGTTAGGTAATATAGCATTTGAAGAGGTACATTTTGATGTTTTACGTACATCTATTGTAGATGCTGCTGTCAGAAAAGTGATGCTTTGTGGCATATTACATGGGAACATATTGTGCCCGGCAGAAGATGCAAAACCTGAAGGCAGGGATAAAAAGCACAGCAAACCGATGAAGAGAGGGCATCCTTCCTAGCAAGCTGCCCCTAAAGCAGTCAGACCTTTTCATCAGAACAAGGTCCTTACCGACATTGTTGCTGTCTCTAATTTACAGATGGGGAAATGGAGGAGCAGAAGCAAAACCATCTGTTGGATTTTGCCCGTTAGTCTCATGTAAGACTGATATCCAGGGTCCTGCAGATCAGAACTGGTGATGTGCTCCTACTGAATGAGAATTTTACTTTTGGAAGCCCTTTCATTTGAAATGTTGATATCTTAAGGATCTTCCCAGCTGCTTTTCTTCCTCTCTTTTAAAATGTGTGCTGTATGATACTTGAAAAATGTCATTAATGTTTCATGGAACAGGCAGTCCCACAGAAAACAGCACGAACTTTTCCTTTTTTTCTTCTGAAGTGCCAGCGCTTTGCCTTCTGCTCTCTGTCCCTTCCTAGCAGTACGGCAAACAGCTCAGCTGGCTTACTCAGTATCCCTCATCATTTTATTTGCCCATCTCACATTTGGGTACATTCCTCCTGCAGTCACTGCTCTGAAAGCTGGATATGGCTTGCACTCCTGCCAGCTGATAATGAATTCGGCTGAGATCCTAGTGACGAAGAGTCCCCTGAGGGGTCATGGTGGCTGTGAAATAAAACAGAGAAGTGAGCAAAGCTGGCTGGAAGGGGGCACGACCAGGGAAGCTGAGGATGTACTGACTCAGCATTTTCCTTCCGCAGGCTGGGTTCCCATTCCTGCAGGGTCTCCAGGGTGTCAGTAGGAGAGGCAGTGAAGTTGCAGCCCTGCCATCCTTGTGGTGAGCCCTCTGCATTGCCCACTCACAGCAGTGAGATTTGTTTGGTTGCTGCAAATCATCATAGCAGCAACATGCACTGAAGTCTGTCAGACACTTTCCTCTCTGAGAATTATTGTGTCTATTTTTAGAGCAAACTCTAAAACACCCACAGTCTGTAGCATATCCTTTGTATATTTGGGTAATCAGGAGCCCTAGGAAATGTTTTTCTGCTGTCTTCTTGCTAAGCCATGCAGGTTTGATTGAATTGTAAGGAATGAAAAGCAGTCGGTAGCTTTTATAGCATGGTTGGAGTTTGGCTGAAAACCCTCCCATCTCCTCAGCCAAAACCTGCAGTTTATTCTGTGGATTCCGGCGTTCTATGAGTTTTGTGAATTTAATCTCAGAACATTCACTAATGCTTCCATATAATATTATTAATTAAATCCTAGCATATTAAGAATTTTAAGTTCAGGTGTTTTAAAGCTTTCTATATAAAGCCATGTTCATTTACTTAAACTGTCACTTGTGAACAAATGTTTTGCATGCATGAGTGCCCAGTGGCAGCTGTGGGTACCTTATGTTAGTTTCGTTTCTTTTTCCAAAAGATTATTTTGTCTCCCCTGAAGTTACAGAACTATCGTAGTAATTTATATAATTAAAAAAAAAAAAAAATAGGAAAAGGTGACTTCATTGCCAAATCTTGAAACGAGGATAAGAGGACAACTTAAACCTGCATGATTACTTCTGACACTAAGATGATTAAAAACTCATCAAGACTTTAATCTTGAGCTATTACATTGCCATCCTAAGCCAGAGGTACCTGCTTTTAAGTAAGTTCAGAGAAGGTAAGAGACATAGGGCAGACTCTGACTTCCTGGCACATAACACGTGATTGATCCTGCTGGCTGACCATAAGAGTCATATACATATATATGTATAAGAGCATATGTTTCTTCACATAATACTACACATAAAAATCTGGATTAAAATCAGCTGGCCTAGCACTAATATGTAATTTTACAGCTGGTTGCTTAACCCATCATTTGTGGTGAATCAGCTAAGGAGCAACTCTTCTGAACATGTATGAGAATTCACTATATGCAGGCACATTATGCAATTGTATGAACAGAAAGAATGGCATAAAAAAGGCAACTGAATAAAGACAACTATTCTGGTTTGCTCAGAGCTATGCCTTTCACAATACTTGTTCGTATAAAAGCAGTTGTAAAAGTGTCCAGGTATTTCAGTTTGATGCTCCAGCTCAATTTCTGTTAAAGTTCAAGCATAAGTTAATAAATGTTTCGTTTTAATTAAAAGGAAAACAGCAAGCTTACAACCTCAATTTAATTTTTGATATGGTTCTTGTGAATCATAATTATCTTACTCAACAATATGCAATTATTTTGTTTTTGGAAATAAAATGGTAAAAGGAGAAAGTCAGGCATAGTGAAAAATTTTTTTCTACAGTGTACTTTGTTTAAATAAGATCTGAGGTTATTTATACAGTTTGAGTCACAGGCTGCATTCAGGTAATGATCTACTAAGCAGTACTATGTAAGCTAAAATCTCCGTCGTCAGTTTACCATAATTAAATATGGAAACATGCACTTTTAGTCACTCACAACCTTTTACGTAAGAGAGAAAAAGAGTGGGGTAAGGAGATGTATCACCTTTAGTGAGTAAGCTGTACTGGCACCATTGAAATGCCTTACAGAGCTTCCACAAATCATGGTGTCTGTTTATTTCTATGGATGTCTAGAAGAATTTTGGTTTAAGGTTACTTAGACTACTGGTAGTTGCAGTTTTCAGTTTCCTGCTAACCAAATAAATCCTACCTATTGAGTAGAACCATAGAATCATAGACTCGTTTGAGTTGAAAGGGACCCTTAATAGCCATCTATTCCAACTCCCCTGCAATGAACAGGGATGGACACCTACAACTCAGTCAGGTTGCTCAGAGTCCTGCCCAACCTGACCTTGAATTTCTCCAAGGACAGAGAATCCACTACCTCTCTGGGCACTCTGTTCCAAGACAAAGGTTATAACATCAAATTGTGTAGGGATTTACATAGGAAGGAGGACTAAGAGACTCTAATTGAATAAAACTCAAAGATTTACTTAGTAAGACAACTAGATAAAATTATAACTTTCTTCGTTATTTTGTTTTCCTTCAAAAAGCTCATTAGGTTTAATCTATCTGAGTTTATTTCTTTGGATTCTACTTAATGCATTAACCTATCTTAACATATTTACCAATAAATGTATAACGTCTCTGTTTCAGGTACATTGATAGCACTCTGTAGGTACATATATTTAAAAAGGATCCAGGCCCTGTTAAGTCTACTAGATTGACTTCAGTGTCTACCTTTGAAATGCATTTAATTTCTTTGCAGTTCAGCCTAGCAAATAAAACTAGAGACATCCATAAACCTTAAAAGTGTCTTGCAAAGATTATAGAGCCCTGTTCACACAAAGAAAGCTACTACCTGTGATTTTTTTTAGGACTGTCAAGCAGTGCCTCACTGATATGTACAAAATTGCGGAGTTCAGATACTGCTTTTGAAAACAGATGTAAGAGAGATCAGCAGATGTCCTTCACTGTAGTACATGGTTGAGTCATTTTACCAAACTCTATTTGAACCCATATTCTACAGCAATAAGAGAAACTATATTGTGTTTGGCAGCCACTGAGCGTCATGGACTTTCACTATTCCCATAAAAGCTGATTAAAATTAATAGATAAATAAATACAAATAGCTTTTTTAATTATTATTGTGAGAAAATATTTAACAAACAGGAAAGAGATGTCAACCCACACCGTAGTTGGGTACTGAAATCTGTTTATGTTTACCTGCTGTTGTTTGACACTGTTTTCTGATGCTGGTGGAGCTGAAGTCAAATGCATGCTTTCCCATAGTAGGAGCAGGGTTTGCTAACTGTCTCAGACTATTGGACCTGTGAAATGGCGACTATTTAAGGAGTGCAGGAACCCCTAAAGCTGCAAGTAGTCATTTCTCAGATTTTGCAATACCCGGTCATACAGTCTAATATAGTTAGAAGTCACTAGCCTTTTTTTATTAGGAAGAGTGTTCAGTAGCCCTTTATTTTAAAGGAAAGTGGGAGGACACTTGCCACATAATAAAGCATCATCTCTTGCAGAATTAGGGACCTGTTTTTCAATAACATGAATTCCCAGACCATTGCCAAACATTAAACACTTTCCAAGATCAGACAGAACCGTCTGATAGATCCTGTAATATAATCATCCTCTTAACCCTTAGGTAATATTTCTAGAGTTGCATTTGTCTTACAAGAGATATAGATGTTCTTTACCATTTTTTAAAGCATTGGCCCTGAAAATTTTCAGGGAGAAGTACCTTGTTTAAGTGTAACAAGAGCTCTTTCTTTCATAAATTGGAGATCATCATACAACTCATGGAAAAGAAATGACCTTGTTAGAAGAAAAGCAAAAATGTCTTCCTTATGCTTGCAGCTGTTAAGAGGACTGTGAAGAATTACATGGACTTCAATGCTGAGATGAGATCTCAATTAGAGCTACATTCTCTCTAACTGTGGGAAGGATGTTATCCTATATTTCTGCAGAAATATAACCTATTATTAATTAAATCTGAACCAATTTCTTTGATATCACCGTTGTGTGATGATGTATTGTCATTCCAACAGTTATTCAACAGTTATTTGAACAGTGATCACATATGGTGTCTGTACTGAGCATTGTCATATCAAATACTGTTGAATGTTGTAGTGCATTAAATATATTTGTAGCACTTTTGAGCAATAGTATTTAACTGTTTAGAGGTCAGAAGATAAAGACATTGGCAAAGAAGATGCCGGGTTAATCTCTAATAGACCTGTATCAATGAGAAAAAGAGGTATGTGAAAAGAAACCAAAGATCATTTTTTCTTAGCAGGTTTCTTTGTGTGTGTGTTCTTTCTGAGATAAAATGTTTTAAGCCTGTTAGCACAGGTGGAATGAGGAATCAGTGATGTCTTAGATAGGAGGATGGGCAAAATCTTATGTGCTGCTATGGCATATAGGAGAACCCACAAATGTTTTGGTAAATTCTCTAAGAAAATACTAAACTGTCTCATGGTTAATCTTTCTATAATTCTCATACAAGCATGGCACAGGGTTGTGCCTCAAATACTTTTCCAAAAAAAGCCATGCTAAAATAAATTGTTTTCATTTTACATCGCTATAATAAATGGACAATTTTGCAGAAATTGTGACATGAATTTGTGAATTTTTCTGCTACTAATCTGATCAGGAAAACACATAATGGACAGATGACATTCAATTTCCATTGCTTCCTTATCCTAAGTGCAGTAGATGCCAAGATTTAAGAGCAAACTTACCTTCACTGAAGATGTGTCTTTAAAGAGATATGATCCAATATATTCAAAACATGTATTTTTCACTTTCGGTATAAGAATATAAAAGGTTAAGAAATTCAACCTTGGACCAGCTTTTTCAGTGTGACCTTAAATGAAAAAGTTGAATAAAATGTCTGATACATGTTTCTGCAAAAGAAAAATGATGCTTTAAAATAATTAGTCATGCGGTGTCTGATATCCAAATTACATAGCACTGATTTTGTAAATGTAAAATTCACTGTTATCAATGTGAAAGCAATTTCATTTGCTTCCTCCTAGTAGAGAAAGAATGTCATCAAAAATTCATGTAAACACACCACAAATTAATTTTTCACCACTTAATGAAATAGTTAACACTATTTTAAGTTGTTTTTACTAATCCAGGAGATAATCCAAACATGACAAGCACTTAGTGCTACTGAAATTTCAAGCATTATTTACATTTCATTTTTAAAAATGTGGAGAAATTTCTGCCTTAAAGCTGTTTTTATTTTAGTCTTGAACATTTCTTCCAGGGTGTAACTTGACTGGCAAGTTAAGCTCAAATACAATTACATTACTAATCATGTGGAAAAAAACAATTTAAAAGATTTGTTTCACGGTATTGTAACCCGCTATGTACTGTGAGAGCGAATTAAATTGTTTCAGATATATTTTTCACTTTTAGTTTATTTCCTTAACAGATAGGCAAAAAGTAATTTGTTATTCTTTCTCTTTATAACATAATTGTCTTATACAAATTAAATTATGTGTTACAAATTAGCATTTAGATTTTATACACTTAAGCAGCTTCAGCCAGTTCCATTTCAAGTAAGTGACAGTGTTCCTTGTAAATTCAGTGCTTTTCTTCAGGAGTACCTTCATCTCAAGCTTAGTCTTCTATCTATCTATCTATCTATCTATCTATCCATCTATCTATCTATCTATCTATCTATCTATATTCTATCAAAAATCTGTAAGATTTTTGAGACCGTTCTCAGTGTCTGTTGGCCTTAAAGAAAGTGGCACTCTTCAGCCCTTTTCAGGCATAACCTGAAATGCATGATAATACATAATATTCTTGTATCTTTCACTATTACAATTAAGAAACAAACTCCGTAGAATTACAGAATGGCTTGGATTGGAAGGCACCTTAAAGATTACCCAGTACCATCCCCCTGCCATGGGCAGGGCTGAACCCCACCATCTCAGGCTGCCCAGGACCCCATACAACCTGGCTTTTAGTGTCTCTGGGTATGGAGCACCCACAGCTTCTCTGGGCTGTGCCAGCGCCTCCACTGTCATCTCCAAAATTTCCTGTGTCCAAATATTTTTGCTTTTGTTAATTTCACTGCAAGAATATGTTTTCCTCCCATAGAGGTCCCTCAAAGTTTAACCAAGCAACACATATCAATTTATTTCTGAAGGAGTATGTGTATTTGTCAAAATACATATATGCATTATGTCAAAAAATTGTGCCTTAATTCTTTTGTTGACATTTTAGAGTACAGATTTTGCACTTCTTTCCTTTTCTTTCCACTCCATTAAAAGTTTTTTCCCTGATGATTGTCATCAGTAGATGCATAAAATATATCTTTTTTTTCTCACTATTTCTCAGAGAAAGGCAGTCTAATTTCAGAGGTGACAGATAGTTCCTTTATCAGAACAGAGATCCCTTTTCTGTGGTTCATTGTGTACAAGTTAATATTGACAGCTGGTGAAATGTTTTTGACACAAAGGGTTCGGTTATTCTTTCCCTCGTTATGGAGCAGAAGAGACCTGTTCTGTTTTCAGTGTTTGCACATAATTGCTTGTCTTCCACCAACCTTCAGGGTTAATTCACTAACTCAGAAGGCATGTTCTGCCAGTTAAAATTTATATGTGTCAAAAAGAGAGTTTCACTGCACAGGGAAGTGTAACGCAGAACTGTTGCAACATAATTTGTTTTCTCTGTGATGCACCAACCATGAATCTTGGTATGGAGGAAATGACTTACATGTCAGCTTCTGGGGAAGGAGCTATGATCAGATAGGGATGATTGTTTTTTTAGTTTTAGGGATGATCCTTTTTTAGTTAGTACTTAACAACTGGAGTTCCTTAATTCATTGCTTTGTCACAGTACATTGCTGAAAGTTAACTTGGTGAAAAAAGTTCTGGGTCCCCATTAAATGCAAGTGTTAATTTCATTAAAGGTGCAACCAAAACTCAGGCCTGCAAATCAGATCTATGTGTTTTTAATACAAGTATGTCTGTGTTTTGCTACTATTATATGAGGGATGAGATGTAGGAATCACAAATCATCATCAGGATACAGCATTTACCTAGCAGCATTCGCTGCCTTTAAAAATCAGCCACTGTCTCCTTTGCCTTCATGGTAGAGCACTGTGTGCTATCTTGTCTCCCCTTAACTGTTGCTGCCAGCTTAGCATACATGGCCATTTGCAGGGAGTTAGAGATCAAGCCTTCACTTCCTCGTGCAATCCCTTCCTGCAAAACACCAGTGTAATGCTATTCCTTCTCTAGATTTTATTGAACAGTTCCTTGGTCAGCTTCAAGTGTTTTACCACATTTAGTTTTTTATTCCTCACTCTCTCATAGCGGTTGGTACACTGGGAGTTTGCCTCCCTGTGTATTTTGTATGAAATGAACACCATCATTGGCAGCACAGCTGCTGTGTGCCAGCCTTGAAACTGTGGCAGCTCCTAAACAAGCAGCTGGCAAGAATGAAAGACTCCTGCAGCGCTGCACTGTGAATTGACTGTGATTTACCTGGCAGTTAGGATGCTTTAATTCAAAAAAACCTACCACAACAGAGGGCAGATAATCAGACACCTGTGCTGTTGTACTGCCTTTCCACTTTATGCATGCTCCATCTGACACTTCTTTCTGTTCTTTCTCCCATTCATGCAGTCACCTACTTCTGGCGACAAGGATGACCAAACACTGACGGTAGGCAGCAATTAGTAGTTGCATGAGCATTTATTTCTCAAGAGAGTGGTAAGGCAAACATTTCTTTATTTTGGCACACATCAGCATTTGTGTGTATCATTGGGCTTTCTTTCTCCCCTCCTATGCAAATGTAAAATTTAAATATTTAATTTCCTGTGATAAAACTGAATTCCCGTGTTCATTTTCTATCATTTTGCATTTAGAATTTGTAGGATACCAAAGATTAATGCACATATTCTGCTTTTATTACAAAACAAACAATGCCTTATTTTAGTCAAGTTTGAGTTTTTTTCTTCCTGTAATTGGGTTCCCGGACTTTCTAATCCAGCAGTCCATTGGTTCTGGTTATTGTCTTTATCTGAACGAGAAAACTGCTCTCCACAAAGCAGTCTGAGTCAACATGGTATGCTAAATGCATCATTTTTGGTATAAGACAATGGCTTGGGGAAAAGAACCTTGGGGAAAATAACCTATATGTTTATAAGTTCCTTAAAATTATGCAAGAGATGCTTGAATATAGGCTGTGTGGTGCATTCACTGCCTTACCACTCTAACAATCTGTTTATGTAATCATTATTTACTGAACTGAACCAAAGTGAGGCATTCTTTTGACTGAACTTCAGGATGTTACTCTCAAAAAAATGGTATCAAGACTGCGTATTTGCAATGCACTAGAGGCATTTAAAATTAAAATTTACTTTTGAGACTTGACCACAAGGTTCTGCAGAGAAGTAAATTATTAATTCCTGTGGATGACATTGTAAGGTGATGATTTTCTTAATGTTTGAAGAATTTTCACAGGGAAGGATTTTTTTTCACCTCTCTTTTCCTAAGCCCTGTGAGATTAACAATTTATTTGATGAACTGTCTCCTCCAGATAAATTGGCTGTATATATGACAATGTGTAATAGAGTGTGTGGTCTAATATAATATACTGCACATAATGTTGGAAAATGTTTCACTATATGGCAAGATGTGAGATTAATTCATAGTGTTTCAGGCCAACTTCTATATGAAACATAACTTCAAACAAAACATAACTTCTGTCCCTTATTTCTCAACTTAGACCAAGCCACGGCTCCAGCGGGGAGGAAGCTCTGCATCTCTCCACAACAGTCTGATGAGGAACAGCATCTTCCAGCTCATGATTCACACACTTGACCCACTTGCAGAAGGTATGCCTATTAATTTTCTTTTTTTTCTCCTTGTTAAGCTATTTTCCACTTTTTTTTTTTTTTTTTTTTGCTTTTCACCCATATTTTCTGAATGTGTGTAAATTTTCTGTTTTGTATTCGAATGGCAAGATATGCTTACTTCCACCAAAACTTGCAACTTAGGAAATTTGTTCATTGCAGTGGTAATTAAAACTGATCTCTTGATTGATACCTATCATGATTACTGCTTTCTTACACCTCTGTTTTCAGCAGCAACTTGAAAGTCACAAAACTTCAATCATCTTGTACTTCTGTAGAGTTTTTTGTTTGCTTCTGTTTTTTTCCCAGTCTTGATCTTATTATATCAGGTTAAAATTAAATAAAAATAATAAAAAAGAGAAAAAGGCCAAACCAATGAGTAATATGTCCTGGAATTATAGAAAGGGATCAGTCTCTACTGGTCTGACTTTGGGTAGATTAACAGTGAAATTAAAGAAAATGAGCCAAACATCCCTCAATGTAACACGCATGTTATCAATTTGCTTGCTTTGTCCAATTTGTAATTTTTGATCTGTGAGAAGCTAGCAGGGAAACCATGATTGCTTTGGTATCAGAAGGTGTCAGGAAAACTATAATTGCTTTGCAGTTTTGGGGTGATTTGAATCTGCACTTTCGGTAGACTTCCAAACAAATTCAAGGCCAGACATACATTAGATGTATATGTGTATATGTGTCTATAACACTTCTTGCTGGAGTAACAACTGTCTTGAGAAATAGCAATTGCAAAAATTGTATGAGGTACTAAATAGGCATGTTACTGACAGTTATAAATTCTGAATGCTGCCAATCATGAAGTACATTTTCTTTCATTTAGGTTCCATTTATGTTTCTCATTTCAGCATTACATACAGCTTTTTAAGCTGCTTTTCATGTCAGGACAAGGCAAATATACTTTTCCATTTCCCTCTCCAACAGATGAAGTTGATGTTCATATTGTCAATACAAGGGCAATTTTAGCTCGTGCATTCTCTATACCATTATTTTCACTCTGATTATGATCCATTGCCACAAGAAAATGTTTTTGCTTTGGTTTGTGCTGTTTGCTGCCAAAGCCTGTTGCGTGTTAGAGCGGAGCCATCAACAGACTATGCTCTGTTCTCATAAATGCTGAAAAAGGACTATGTAATTTATTGTAGATAAACATTTAGCTTCCTTTATTTCCATCACTGTAGCAGGTGAGTTGGTTTTCTTATTGCTGCAAACTTTCCTTTCAAATCTCTTCTTTACCCATCTGTTAGTCGAGCTTTGTCTTCTGCTAGGAGAACAGACATCCACTCAGAACATGCAAAAGAAAAAAAATTCTGACAGTCCCTCTCACTCCTCTTTTCCCTGAAAGCAATGCTTCTGGATTGAAGATATGCCAGATATGTTAAGTAGCGCTAAGTGGTGACAGAAACGATGAACAGAAATCATCAAATCATTTCCAAAAGATAGAACAGAAGTGGGCTGGGAAGAACCTTTTAGCAGAGACAGATTGAGGACCTAGGCTGAAAACTGGAAATGCTTACTGGAGTTCAATTTGGACTTAACAAACGTTCCACGATTAAAATCGGTTCTCACCTAGTATGTATTTCTCCACTGTTTGAGGTTGTTCCCCTAAACATAGGTTGTTTAGCATTCAGATTTTATTCCAGTGCTTTTCCCCTCTAGCAGCACTGTACCACGCAGTGTACAGTCTTCCCTGTTTGGGACAGCACAGGAAAAAAGGTTTTCAAAACATGAAATCTGTCCCGAGTTTTTTGAAAACCAATTACTGTAACTAAGTATATCAAGTAACTCTGTGCAACTACTCATTGTGTCAGTAAAACTTTTGAGATCAATATGGATTGATAGAAATGACTACAAAGGATAAATTTGACTTACAGAAAAAACATAGTGGTGGTTTGCTTGCTCACAATAGCTTTTTTTTTTTTTTTTTAACGTGTGTCCAAACTCTGAAATTTGTCTTAGAGCTGACGTTCTTCAAAAATCAGAATGTAAAGTTGATGGTCCTTATATGAGTACTAGGCACTGATATGAAACCTGTATCTTTCACTAAAACTGACATGATGAGTTTGAATTTACAAAATAAAACAAAATAATAAAAATATTTGCAGTAAATATGGTGTTGTTATGTACAATTATCAGAAAATGTCCAAGAAGTATGGAAACATGGAAAACGCGGTGCGGACATTGGATGTGGTATTGACATCAAAGGAACTAAACTTTCAAATATTCACCCAGTACACAAAATTAAATTTGAGTTAATGAAAGCCCAGTGTGCAATTCAGTAAACACTTTTGCATTTGCAGCTTTGGTTTTATTTTTTTTACCTATATGTCCAGATATATTAACTGTTGTATTCTGCCAGACCTTATGTTCATTAACGCTTTCTGAGGCACCACTTCTTTTGTGGGGAGGCCTGGCTTTCAAAATGTTTAGTTTTGCAGGTGGTTTGGAAGACACGCAGTCAGGTTTCAGCTCACCTCTATGCTCATTAAGATCATGGTGGAGATCCTCCAAGAAACTGTGTCAAGGTGATAGAAGTCAGGGAATGATTATGGACAGCCAATAGGTCTTCATGAAGAGCAAATCATGCCTGACCAACTGGCTGATGTTCTACGGCAGAGTGACAGTACTTGTGGTCAAGTAAAGAGTAACTGATGTTATTTACTTTGACTCATCCAAAGCTTTTAATATGGTTCCACACAGCATTCTTATCTCTGAATAGGAGAGACTTTGAATTTGATGGATGGACTATTCAGTGGATAAGGAATTGGCTGTGTCTGAAGAGTTGCTGTCAATGATTCAATGTGCAGGTGACAAGTGATGTCTTCAAGGGTTCATCTTGGGCCTGGTGCTCTCTAATATTTTCATTACTGATATAGACAGAGGGATTGAGTACACACTCAGCAAGCTTGCAGATGACACCAAGCTGGCTGGTGCTGTTGATACAATAGGAGGAAGGGATGTGATACAGAGGGGCCTTGACAGGCTTCGTAGGTGGGCCTATGCAAACTTCATGACATTCAACAAGATCAAGTGAAAGGTTCTGTTCCTGGGTCTGGGCAGTCCCAAATGTCAGTACTGACTGCATGATGAATGAATTGAGGGAGACCACTGTATAAGGCCTTGACTAAATTGGTGGATGAAATACCTGTTTTGGATCTGAAACAAAGAGAAGTGTATGAAAATTATTATTTTCATTATTATTATATTCATTATTATTATTATTCATTATTACTCCCTTCTTCTTCCTTGCTTTCTCTTTCTCCATTTTGCTACCATTTGCTTCCTTTCTTTTTTCTCTTGTTTTCCTCATACTATTTTCTCTCATCTGCACCTGCTTCCTTTCACTCTTTTCCATTAGGATGGCTTCCTCAGTAATTGCATTCCTTCTGTCCTGCTGTTTCCTTTAATAGAAGCACTTTCCAAGTGGACACTGGCAGCACTTCAGCAGGTCCAGCCAAACAAACCACATATTTAGTCTCCAGAAAAGCTTTTGTGAAGTCTGTCACCAACATGTTTCACCCTTCACAACCTCTAGGTCAAATGTTGCCATCGGACCTAAAACTTCTTGTCACCATGCTGCTGGAATATCCAGCTTTCCTTTCAGTCATTAATAAAATTAATTGTTACTTTCTCTTTAATAACTACAAGGAGAAAATGCTTTGTCATTTTGGCTTCTATGGGCTTGGTAAGGCTGACAGAGCAGAAGTACCATCTAAGCCCTCTTAGTGGTAGCGTGTTATAGGATGTATAAACAGATGACATGATTATTTAAGGTCAGCTTGGCCTACACAGTGTTATTTTTACATTATCGTGTGATGTAATATAGAAAACCAATTCATGCTCTTTACTTCTGAGTAATTCATTTGTATATTCACAACCAAATTCTGCTTTAACAGAGAGCCTCTGGAAAATGGTTGTAAGCTGGAGAATATTAAAAGATAGATAAATGAGTTTAAGAAGTTTTTACTTTCTATAAAATACAGATGAACAGTGATCAGGATATAAAATTCTACACTTGTGGACTTGTTTTTCACCCTGTTTCCATCAGGTGTGCTTTTACCATGACTTGTGCATGTCTTGTTGAAGACAATATTAAAACTTGGAGAGCAGAGAATTGCAAATTATTCAGCCCAACTCTAACAGATGAATAAGATCTGAGATCAGTGGGAGTCACTGGATATTTGGAACATTGCATTCAGGCAGATGTGCAGACATGCTGCAGATATAACAACCTAAGACAAGAGAAGCTTCTCCTTGGTCTCAGTTTAAAGCTTCTAAGAAGATAAGAGATCAGGTTCTTTATCAGGTGCATGTGTAGGTTATTCGTTAGCTATATATCAGCTTTAAACCTCATTGTTCATTACAAATATAAATATCCATGTGACATTCATTTCTGTTTGCTTTTGTCTTGTTAAAGGTATAATGACCTTGGTAGAGATCATTTCCTGGAGATTAAGATTAATGATTGCCTTTGCATCAGGCTATCATCTACTCCCAGCCAGTCAATAATCCCCAGGAAATCCTGTGCCAAATTTGTTTCTGCTTAAGTGCTGCTCTGGCAGTCGTTTATTCACCCAGTAGCAACCTGGACTGTTCATAACAGCATTACTCATTTGAATAAGGACTGCATCATCAGATCAGCTGTTCTGATCAAACCCCAATCCAAAATCCAAGCAACTCAAACATAAACCACAACATTCCTTTATCATTTGTGGAGGTACCTCTGTCTGAGTCTTGGTATTGAGATGGGTTATGATTGGTTTCTTGGGTTATGTACAGGTAGGATTTACTAACAACTTTTTTTTTTTTATTATTATTATTTTTTTTTTAATTGGGAGACAGCTTTAGTTTTGCATGGAGGAAAATCCTGGAAAGTGTTTTATGGTCAGTGGCTCTATGTCAAGGTGCAGAGCAGTGCCCCAAGGGATTAGTCCTGGGATCAGTGCTCTTCAACATATTTATCAATGACTTAGATAGAAGAGTGCACAGTCAGAAAGATGATACCAAGCTAAGCAGTGCATTTGATATGACAAAAGGAAAGGATGCCATCCAAAGGAGCCTTGACAAACTTGAGATTTGGGCCCACATGAAGCGAATGAGGTTCAAGAAGGCCAAGTGCAAGGTGCTGCACTTGTGATGGGAAAATCATGGACTTGTGTGCAGTTTTGGGGAAGAACTCATTGAGAGTAGCCCTACAGAGAACTTTGGGATTCTTGTGGATTAAATTAAAAGAGGGGAGATTTAAGTTTGATATTAGGAGGGAATCTTTTATTCAGAGAGTAGTGAGGCACTGGCAAAGGCTGCCCAGAGAAGCTGTGTGTGTCTCATTCATGAAGACATTCAAGACCAGGTTGGATGGTGCCGTGGGTAGCCTGATCTGATGGGTGGCAGCTCTGCCCACAGCAATGGGGTTGAGACTGAGGGTTTTTATGGTCCCTTCCAACCCAAACCATTCTATGATTCTATGATTTTTCTGTGAAGTGTCTACCATGTTATTCTACTATGAATAGAAAGCCTACTATCTCCCTACATTTCCCTACAGTCTGTATCTTACACAACTTGCTCAACACAGAAAGGTTAGAGGGAAGACTGGGATCTCTCTGCATTTGTGGAACCACTGGTTCTTATTGCTGTTGCTTTAAAGACCTATACCTTCAGGACCTTGGAAGCTGCTATAGGTGGTCTGTTAAAAAGGGAGGGTACAGCTGGTGAAGTGGGGATTCAGAAAGCAGCTGCAGCCTGAGGCTATGTTGCTTTTCTTGCACTGAGTTAGCAAGTGACAAGCTTACCATGCCACTTTTCAGTCTTCTGATAGGCTGCCACAGACCAACAAAATGTCTTCCTTGGCAAGGGAGGATTTAGCTAGATACTGACTCCCTTGCTATTGTGTGACAAGGATATAACTCATATGCAAATTACATTCTCTGTATGAAAATGAGTGTGATATAAATCTCTGCCATAGCTCAGTTCCCAGTCATAGATATATAACTTTGGCAATTCTTTCCTATTCCTTTCTTTGGACATAATTCCAAAACGGAAAACTACAGGATGTACTTCTGCAGAAAAGTTCTTGTTTGTCTTATATGCTTTGCTTTTTTAAACATAAATATGATGCAAGTTTCTGGTGAGGGAAGTAACCTTCTGTTACATAAATCTGACATTTCTGTCAATTCCGTCAGTGAATGCAGAAAAACAGTCTACTGTCACTTTCTGCTCTGACAAAGGAAAAGCAGCAACCTGAATTCATGCTTCTCAGGAAAATAAAGAAAACAATTATCAGAATTTTTGATGTGGTAGTGAATTATTACTAATTACACTCTATATCCTGTTGTGTTCCTAAATAGTGGTCTTAATAATTTCTCAGCTTTTCCTTTCACCTTAAGCTATTTTGCTTAATTTGCTGCTGTTATCTGTGTTCTTTTCTGATACATGATGGAAAATGTCACAGGTTGTCAGAGGTTGGGTAGCTTTTCACTTGACTATCACCCAGTAGAATTCCAGATTTGTCTCCTTTTGCAAAAACCTTGTGCTGTAGTTCTTCCACTGTTCTTGGTACCCAACTGGGTATGTCACTTTAATAGCTAAAGCTGTTTATTTGTTATGTCTTCAGAAGAAAAAAGGCCAGGCAGCACATTTTCCACCTGCCTGTGGGCCCTTCTCAACTTTTTGAAGTTACCTGAGTACTTCCAGTCTCCTCAGTTCTAGCATGTAAATGTTGCAGGATTGCAGTGCATTTCTCAGCACTATGGCAAAAATGAAAGAATTATTTTTTTGTGGCTTCTAACCTCAACAGCATTTTAGATAACATTAAAAAAAAGTGCAAATATGGGCAAAATTAACAAAAATTACTACGTATGATTCTCTAGTTTAGATCCTTCATCGTTCTTGAGTGTCCTTTAGTCATAGCTGTGGGCTTCAAAAGGAGCTCAGTATCCTTCCTGCACACTTGTTCTCACCCAGCTTGGAAAAGTTCTTGCTTCCTATAGCATGCCATAGGAAAACAGCCTTCTGAGCAGAAAAACATGAGCTTTCTGGCTTCCCCTTCTGCTGAAGAGTGAAGTGTTTGCAAGGGATTTCTGCCAAAGAAGATGGGGGCTCTCAGCCAGGCTCACACACAAATTGATAGTACTTAGTTAGAGTTGAGTTTATCTCATCTTGTGGAACCTCAGTCTGATTTGAAAAAAGGGAAACAATGTATAGGGCAATGAGGCTCACCTTCGGAGTAGAGTTTAATATCTTACACAGGCAGATACCAATGCCCTTTGTGCAGATATCTTTCAAAAAATCTTTTTTTAGATTTCATTTTGATTAGAGGGAAGTTCTTTAATTCACCACTACTCTGCTTAGATAGGATTGCCCAGGACTGAGTCCTGTAAAGGACTGTCTGCACAGATGGATACCCCACATTCATTCTGGGTTACATATTGCAGTGTTTGACCACCACCAAATCTTGTGTTCAAATGGAATTTTCTCATGTTTATTTTGTGCCAGTTCACTCTTTCTCTGTCAGTGGGTTCTTCCAAGAAGACTCTCCTGCTTCATTCTTTCCCTCCCACCTGGTACTTAGGTTTATGGATAAGATCTCTGAGCCTTGCCACCTCCAGGCTAGGCATCAAAGTACTTCATCATCTCTGCAGACAATTAATGGACTCACTCTAGTCATCCTTCTGCATTGGGGAACCCAGCTTGGGACCCTATGCACAGATGCACCTCACCAGTGCTGAGTGGAGGGGAAAGGTTCTTCCCTCGTCCTTGCATTTGTTTGAGAACCTTGAGAACCTTGTGGTTCTCAAACAAATGCAGCCCAGCATAATATTAGTCTTCTTTGTTGCTAGCACATTGCTAGCTTGGCTTTCAGTGGTATGGTTCTTGGCACAGCCATTAGTGATGAGAAACATTTCTCCCTAGTGAGGCCTTCTTTCCTTTTTCTTTACTTTTCAGCTATGACAGAGACCATAGAAATTTAGGTACATGATGAGGTTACATGGTAAATGTAGACGAGATTAGTATTTTTACAGATATTTCCATCATCAAACTGATATCAAAAGCTGTAGGTAAAACTCCCCATACTGCCAGTGCAAGTAACCACATAGGTAAAGCTGAAATCATGAATTATGGATAGCTAAGGGCAGGTCGATGTCAATAAACAAAGGTGCTATATATGGTATATTAGATAGCCTTGTTAATCCCTTGTCAGAATGTTGAAAGTAGCTGTTTCCCCTAGGAAATCACAAGATTTTACTTTAGATGAAAATGTCTTTCCTTTCTGATAGCTCTCTTTTCCCTACTTTTATTAATTTACCATTCCCACACTGGTAAAGGTATTAAATGTCCTGAATTTCTGACATAAGAAGCATAGATCACATTTCAAATTCATATTCTTCCGTGTAGGTAGCAAAGTCTGAATAATGGAAGTTTTCTGGTGCCTTCTTATAATTTATTTTTGATTTGAAATATATCCCTTGTTTTGTGGTAAATGCTAGATTTCTCAACAACTTATTTCTATATGTCATGTTCTATTCTTTTAACTAGAACCCACTCAAGCTGCTTGCTGCAAGCGAAATTCTTGTCTCACATCCCATGGTGTTTTCCAGTGAGGCTCTGTTCTTCAGAAAGCATATTCTTCATGGGAGTCCCTACAGAGCGTGAAAAGAAGGCATGAATATTTAAGTGCAGGCATTATCCCCGGGCAGGGTACAGCTGTCCTGTCTATGCAATTCCATGCTTAATAGCATTAGCTTCATTTTAAGTTTCTTCCTGAATCTGAATTTTCTTGTTAAAAATATTAACAACAAAGAACATGAATTTGTATTCATTTATAAGCCTATATAGATCAGGGTGTAATAGTAGTTAAAAGGGAATTTCTCTTTAGTGGGAAGGTGGAAGTTTTCCTTTACTTCAGTTAGCTTATGGTGGATTACTACATCCTCAACAACAACAACAAAAAAAGATCTTGATTTTTTAACGAGACTGTGACAGGAGTGTGCACTGCCCATGCATTATTCTCCTCATCTGAAAACGTGAAAACCAGAAGAGCAATTCATTGCAGCTGGAGTCAAATGTGTCCAGCACACCACAATGCCACGTCTCAAAGACAAGAGGTAAAACCCTCTCACCTTTAGAATCAGTGGCAAAACTTCCAATATTATTAGTCTTCATGAGCAAGTCTTCATGTCTGCATTTGAGAAGTGCATTTGAATCAATATTATATTAGAAAATTCTTTCAAAGGAAATATTGGGCAGTTATATTTGGCCCAGGCAGGGGCAGCTCTGTCAGTGTACTGGTTGTCCTTAGATCGTTACTATGTTCTCCAGAAGGTATGACACCTGTCTTCATTGAGTTTGTTGGCAGATGCCACAAAGGCAACACATGAATGAAAGAAGATTGGAAAGGAAACAAAGCCATCAGGAACAAGCCACTTGATGCCTTTCTTAAATTAAAAAAAAAAACAACCCTCACCTAAAAGTATCAGAAGCACGTTCTGACACACAATAGTCATTGAAATAACTTTCTGTTACTTTTAAATGTTAATTAGAAGCCACTGATCACCTCTTCAAAAATATTTTCTCATTTTAACTTCTGTCAGTTAAAACTCCTTTGGTCCTCTGACAAACTTCCTTCTAGCACCATAAGATCTGCTGGATAGTGTGGTGTGTTAAGAGCTCTGGGATTTCAGCCTTCATTTTAAATGGTGCACTAGGAGCAAAGTAACAGACAGATTTTGCTTTTGGCCATGCTTCTGAGCTGCCCAGAGCTCTACTGATAAGATTGTATACATTTTTATTTATGTTTCTACTCACATTGCAATTACATACAATTGCAGTAAACTAATTGTAATAAAACCAGACATCTCTAACAAGATTATTTTCAGGACAAAATCACCTACAGTAAAAAACAAGGTAAGGACACGTAAGGAGAAAAAACAGGAATAGAGACTTGTAATCAGAAGACAAGATGAAGGTTGATCACATTTCTTTATAGAGGCTAGAGACAGTGTTACATTATTTTGTTATTACGCAGTATGATGTCTACTACTAAAGAAACCGAATATCAGCTAGAGGTATCAACATAAGATTTTGCCTTATCATCTTCATTTAAAATATTTATTTGCTTAGGAGTGTTAATAAAACAACTATTAGATATAATTCTAAAATGTGTGCAATTATTATTATTTACTGTATTACTCAAATCCAGAAGAGATCCATTTATGTTTAACATTACACCATCTCAACGGCATGCCCTCTTTTTGCAAGAACTTCCAGCTTGAAAGTCTACAAGTGAAAATGTAGGCTATAGCACTGAATTGTAAATGGCATAGTTTAGATTATCTGGAGGCAGTAGGAAATATTTTTTAACCATTTATAACATCTGCTTTCTCTAGTGGCAATACATGCTAACACCTACAGCAGTTCCAGTCTATCCTATATAGAAGATAAAGTAGCCAGTAAGAAAGCTAAGAGGTTTATGTAGTTCATAGAAGATTGGAGTCAAATTAAAATTGAGATTCAGTTAAAGTAGTTTTTTTTTAAAGGAAATCTTCCTTTTCAAAAATCGCAATGTGTGATACCATGTAATTGGTGGATTTTTGTATTTTACCTTAAATTGTCTTTATAAACATGTAACATTAATCTCGGCTAGATGCTTTACATGCTTCTAGTATCAGGACTCCTTTGTTCCTAGTCCAATATCACTGATGAAAAAAATGAGATATTGATTTAAATTTAGATTGCATAGCCATTGCAATGTATTTAGCAAAACTTCAGAAGTGGTCTTTTTATGTTTAGAGCTGGCTCTGGTTATCTAATTGAATTTCCTAGATTGAATTTTCAGGTCCATGACAGCTAGGAAAAGCAATAGAAAAGGTCAGGAAAAGACAACCTCCTTGATGTAATAACGTGAATTTCTCTTAGCCCTCTGGCCTAACTCCTCAGCTTTCTTTGAAAAAAAGTATGTAATAAAAGAAGATGCTGTAAAACATGGCAACAGTAGGCACAAATCAGAAGTCTTATTAGAGAGGTTTAAAGGGTTTAAGAAAGGCTTAACTATCCTTCCAAAAGGAAATTTCTAAGATGGCTGTTCACAAAAAGCCATCCAGAATGTAACTAAGGAAAAAATCATCATGTTAAATGTTGAAGACTTCATAAAGAACAGTAAAGCAGGCAAAAAAGACAACCTTAAAATCGCTTCTAAACATGAAATTAAACAAAAACCATCTGCTTATAGTCCATGAAGCCCGTCAGTCTGTAGTATTCAGAACCTGCAGTGCTGAGAGTGCAGGGAGCAGTAGTCACTAGTTGTGAATCCTCTGTAGTCTCTCTTGCTGGGATGCTGGTTCTGTGGTTTTCTTTCTTGCTCATTCTGTCCCACTCAGAAAGAGAAGACAATCCCACATGAGATTTGTCTCAGTGAAAGAGATGAGTAAATATTGATGGTTTGGTTTTTTTTTTTTTGGTTTTTTTTTGGTGCAGACATCACCCATTTATCCTAATGAGTATATTTTGAGTACATAGGATGAAAATCTGGCCTGGTCCGACTAGTGGCATATTGAGTTCATATACAATTTCCCTTTTCCATATGCCCACTTGTACACAGTAGAACACAGAAGAATGAGGGTAAGGGTGGATGACCAAAGTGAAGTCCTTGTTACATCCTCAGGTGGGTTCTCGTGAACTTGCTGGCTCATCTTCAGAGGCAGATGTGCAACTCTTGCACAAAAATGTACTTCTGCCTCCAATACTTGGTTAGGCTTTGTGTTTACAATATTTTAGATAATCATTTGCCTGTTTTTAAGTTGCAGTTCTTGGCCACAAGATCGTTCTTGGTATCATCAGCTTTGAGCCCTTACTCTCTCATTTCACTTCTCACTCTATCTTTTGTATTCAGCCTATTGAATTTATGAGTTTGTGTTTGAAACAACTGAAAAGATCTGTGCTTTTCATGTGTTTGTTCCTGAAGCCTAACAGTTCCCTGTCAGACAAAGTTGCCACTGATGTCGATTAAGTATTAAGCCTTGATGCCTTTATGTTTTGAAAAGTCAGATACAACAGTGAAACTGCACTGAACATTGAGGGGATTATCATCAGTGCTTTCCCCTTAGCACTTCTGCTTAGAATAAAAGAAATGTCAATTTTGAATCATTGTAATTACCTTGAAGATGTGTGAAATGAATCTTTATGCAAATGTGTATTTTTACGGGAAGTGCAAGTCTTATGGTTGGTTAAGAAACTCACTTCAATGAGTGATTCTCACAACAATGCATTACTTTGTTCTGAGAATCTGAATTCATATTTTTCATGAAGAGGTACACACCTATAGGTTGCTATCTTTAAAGTAGCTGTGTGTTCTCTGAGTATTCTTAGAATCTCTAGGCGGGGCTGATTTCAGATATAACTAGGGACACCTGCAATATCTGAGATTTTTGTGGCAGGAGATCAAAGAGATCTGGAACACTGGTTTTCCTTCCATGGGAGCCCACAGCACTGCACTACAGTGGCAGAAATAAGTATTTCACCACAGATGGTACTTATGAGCATTGAAAATAATTAGGTATATTGTTTGGAATTGCAATCAGTGTGCTACCATTGAGTAACAATATTCTTCTGTTTACTTTGGTACTGTGTGGCAACTACAGTAGAACCACTTAGTAGTAGTTGTACTATATGCAATAGGGAACAATAGGTAATAAGGTAAGTGTTGTCATAGTAAGCATTGACACAGGAATGTCAAACAGGATTACTAGAAGCCCCCTGTTTTCTCTCAGTGTAAAAATATGCAGAAAGGAATGAATTAATTCATTGATTCTGTCAATGTTGAGAATCAGTTGTTAATCTGCATCCCTGCAACCTTTTCGTTTTATGCAGCCAGTGGGAATGCTTGTACTGGCTGGCAGCCAGTGTTTCTGCTGTGCTCTCCCTATGGGAACCACATAGCATGTTCATGAAGCTGGACTTCTCCAATTGTAGTAATGTTGGATTTATTTTATATCTTTTCAAGCACTTTTTATCTTGGCATTTCAGATTTTCAGGACCATTTAAAATAAGTTTACTTTAAAAGCAGAAAACTTTCCCACTTCCAGTATTTTTTAAGTACTTCAATTGAGTTTGAGCTTACTTACAGCCATACTGAACAGAATCTTATTACAGCAGCAAAATTTGCTTTATAGCAGTAGCTGATACGTTAGAGGCTGACTTGTAAAGGCAGATGTCTGGTGTTGTTAAGCAGCACTGACTTTGTGGATTTCAAGCAATCTTGAAATCCAGAAAATAATTCATGCAAATATGCAGCTACAGTTTGCAGCATCATTACTGTGTGCATTGCAGTCAGTGGACCACTGATCATATAAAATGTTCTTTTCTGCACACAGGACTAAAAAGCTCTAAAGAGCATAATCTCACCAGCAAGATTAGATTTTTCCTGGAAATAATTTTCATAACTGCAAGAATTAGCCTAGTTTAATCCTTGTTGTGTTGAGTATTGCCTGGAACGTAATTATTGTCAGCATCATGTACTCATGCCTCTCTATTCCTTTTCTTTGGTTTTGTAACGTCAGAGTCTCTGTTTTACTTTCTTATTTGCCTTGTATTTCTCAATTCAGATGGGAATCAGACTGATCTAAACCAGATTGCAAGTGTCTCAGGTGCCCTGCCCTTCTGCTGCTGCTTTTATTCCTTCTGAAAGTGTAGCACAAATCACTGTTATTGTCACCGTTGTCTGAAACCTCTTCTGCTTCAGCCATGAAATCAGAGGCCTCGTGTTATCTTTCTGTTTGTTCTTCAGTTTGTTACCATGGTACAACTTTCTTCTCAACTTTGTCCTTTGTCATCTGCATTTTTACTTTTCATTTCTCCATGAGCTTCTGCACTCTCTCTCTGGCAGTGTTGTCTCCTGCATGTACTCCCATTTCTCTGATTACTCTTAGGCTCCTTTTGGCATCTGTCTTCCACTCTCATTCTTCCCCAGCAGACACCTTACCCAAGGTCTTAGCAGGCCTGATCACAGACATGACAGGGCAAAGATCAATGAAAATAAGTTTAAACAGAAGTGCTGTCCCTGCAGTCAGTGGACATGGAGCCTCAATTAAACAGCACACGTGGTCCCAAATGTTCTGTGCAGGAAAGTCCATATTGAAGATATTGGGAGCTCTCCCAGGGTAAAGAACTCAAATCTTTAGGGCTAAAATCAAGACGATTGGAGAATCGATTCCTTTATGTAATTGTAGTTACAAAGAATATGTTTCAAGAATAAGAACAGTGTTACAAAGCAATGTATGTATTGTATACTATTATAAAACAGTATATTAAATTATTTATTTAATGACTTTTTTTTTCCCTTAACAAAGACTTAAAGTAAATTCAGTGGTCATACTTATGTGCAGATAACAGACAGCATTGTACAAGCAGGAGTGTGCCAATATTTGTAATTGGTTTTATTAAAGTATGTCCATGAAGCAATCCTTACAATAAATCACAGTTCATTTAAAAATGTAGCACTGTATTATCCAGTTACACAGCTTTTGTCTTTGCACTGAGTTAAATGTTTTTTTGGAAAATTTAGGTATCCAAGAATAGATTAAAAATTAGGGTCTTTCAAAGTATCAGCCTTATGCATCATCACGTTATTTTACATTTAAGAAGTAATGGCCAGACCTCCAGTGAATTCACTTATGTGGAAAAATACTGAGAGATCGTGAGGTGCATCAGCTAAAAGCAAAATAAATGGCCAGCATTTTGTAGTTAATTTCTTAAGCAGTTTCATAAACATGAAGAGGGAGTGTTTCCAAAGAAAACTTCACTATTGAGCTGTTTAGTATCCATTTTGTATGATTACACTCTATCAAAAGGTTGGATGTTCAGAATCTAAATTGTAAAATTTTTTATGAAATTAGCAACCAAAATCATCCATAAATTCCTCAACAGATTGCTTAAAAATTCTTCCTTGTGCTTATTATTCCTGTCCTTTTTGCAGAAAGTTGACACCAATACTAACTGTTGAATTTATATGTATGCAAAACTTAAAGAAAAAAATGACATTTTCACTCAGAAATGAGGTGTAAAGCAAAATCTGTAATTAAAAAAAAAAAAAAAAAGACTGTATCACACAGAAAAATAAACACAGCCCTAAAGATCCAGAGCTCTCTGCATTGCTTTTGCTCTGCCCTGAGAGTGCATAATAATTCATTCTATTAAGATCGAGTTAATGGTTTAATGAATTTAGGTCTCATAACCCCCAGTAAAGTGAGTAAATACATCTTTTCTGACTTCACGAATGACAAGAGTGGTCAAGTTAAGCAACCCCTTTGTAACAAGCCATCAAGTCAGAACAGTGTGTGTGAGAAGGTATTACACACAATTTCTGACATTATGTTTTTTGTATGTTTTGGACATGTAAGTATTTGTGTGTACGGCCTGAGACCTGTTAAATAGTTTAGTTTTCAAAGATCCTGCTGATCTAGCCCTGTCAAGGATTATTATGTACTCCCAAACATAGGGACACCTTGGTAATATATAGGGACAATAATATAGTATAGGGACAATAATATAATATGTAGGGACAATAATAATATAGGGACAAGTTGGTAATCACCTTGACAAGGTTGAATTGTAGATTTCTGCGCTTCTTCTAACACGCTCTCACAAGTTGCTCTTCTAAAATGGAAATTTCATTTCATTCACCTAAAAGTGAAATTTCAGGGGGGTGGAAAGGCACTTCCATTTCTGTAATCTATGTGTCACTGTCCTGCAGAATTTTTCTCATTAATCACTGTTGATATGAAGCACATGCAAAAACATGTACATTTCTTGACTGTCTGCTGGTTCCTTATCTTTGTGTCTTTTACTGTGATGTTGTAGAGCTTGGATCATATGGAAACCTAAAATATTATGACACAATGACTGAAGAAGGTAAGAAATACTTTAGAATTGTTTGTATCAGCTTCTTTCGAAGGCTTTTCTGTGTTTACTTTTTATTTCATTTTTCTTTGTTCTGTTTTCAGTTTCTCCATTTTTGAATGATTCCTTTTTGCATGACCTCATTGACAGTGCAATAAGCTTTGGTTCTTTTTTTCTGGTTTTTATTTTCAACTTTTCAGTTTTGCTACTTTCAGATAAGGAAATACAGCTAAAAAAGAATGTACATGCAAAACCACACTGATAAGTTACATATTGCAGTATAGTATGAATTACAAATGCTCATTTTGTAATATTCTACAGTGCATTCAGGAAGATTGTTTATGGATATTGAAATCACTTGGCTAAACCTCTCGGCTTGAGAAAAATTATGTACTGACTTCAGTTTACTGTATTACTCAAAAGTAATGAATGAATTCTAAAAAGTAGGCATGAGTATTTGTGGAAAACTAATTGCATGCTTAATTGCAATGCAGAAGGTATTCAACTTAAAATCCTGATTCTAACAATACAGGAAGGAAGTAATTAGGGTCTAAATCAGGGCTCACTGAAATCTTGGGGAGTTCTTCAGCTAATAAAAAGCATTACAGTTAACTATATTTATTCAGGAGTGCAGTTCCTTAGTTTCTCCCACATTTTCAGTCCGAATTCATCAGCATTTCTGTAATTCAAAATTTTCCAGGCCTGAGTCCTGAGTTCTATAAGATCGAGGCTGTTGTACAACTCTTTGACTAGGATGCCTGGCAGATGTTGTGAGTGCTCAGATAAGTAGTTAGTGGCCTATCTGAGGAGAGAAATAAGGTTGAGATCTGTTGAAAGGTTAACTAACTATCCCTACTTATTTTTAATGCTGAACATAAAAGGTGAAGAGCTTATTTTCTCTGTATTTATAAACACAGTCATATTCAAGTTTAGATTATAGTTTAGGTTGATCTTGATATTAAAAAGGTTTATAGAAAACCTTCATTATAGACTTACTCTTGTCGCGATTGGTAACTTTTGACTGCTTCTCATTTTCTGTATGTACTGCTGCTGCTCAAATAAGTCCATATTATTCTGGGGCCATCTATGAAAGATGGTTCCTTCTATCATTGACTGATGGTGGTTTCTTCTGGAGCAGGCATGACCATCAACTTGTAGGGCAGCCCAGTAGCACCACACTTAACTGCACAGATTCACTGTCTGATTCACAGGGTTGGTTCCAATATAAGAGATAATTCTTGACAGGAGATTTTACCTGGCAAACATCAGTCTCTGTGCTGTGTAAGAACACTTCTGAAGGACCCTAAAGTGCCTGAAATGAGTAGTCAGCAGAATCAATTAAGATAGGGCTACCAGAAATAAAGCTTTTGCAGTATGTCTGATCTCCAGTCAAGCTGTGAATGTCATTTCTAGTTCTAGCCTCAGAGTTGGATATATTAAAGTTCTAATATTTTATTCCGTAGTACTAAACCTGCCTTTTCAAAAGCGATTTCTGCGTAAGTTGTCTTCGGTTTTTTATAAATCCTGTTATGTTAGTTAAATATAGCTACTTGTGGGAAAATATCCTTGCAAGTATGCTATGTATAATATATGTACTTATTATTACTGTGCCTACACTGAAGTAATGCTATTAATATTCAATGTCACCTCAGAAAGCCCTCCTCATGAATAAACAATCAAAGAGCATGCTGTAGCAGTAGCTAAAATCCAGTAGCAAAAATCTTCCAGTAACAAAAAGAAGGAAGGAAGCTCTTTGTCTGAAGAAGCATTAACACTGACAAGAGCCTATGATACAATTTAGCTTAAACACAACTGTCACCATCATTTTCATGTCTTTCATAAAGCAATAATGAACAGAATACCTTAGAAGCTGCAATTAGATCAACGTGCGTTATATTTTCAGTTCTCTATTTGAATATTCAGAAGTATAATCCCTACACACTTCACATCACACTTATTTTCATCATCCCTTTCACGCTTTATTTTCTTTTTTTTTCTCCTTGAATTAGGTTTTTATACATCTTCTGCAATAAGTTAGCCACAGAAACATGTAAAACCAGTTGCAGATTTCTAGTTTTTTCTAATGTCATACAACCTTACCCCGGGACCTCCAAGCCCTGAGTGGAGAGAGGCAGCAGATTTTTCATCCTCTGGTGGAGAAGCACAGGCACATCTATTTTTGTAGGCGAAAGTGACAGGTGGCAATAGCAGATACAGCCAGAGGGCCTCTGGGCTCCATGTTTTTGAAACTGATCTCCGTTTTATTTGCTTCTGTTTAGTCAGAAATTTATATTAATTGCTGATTAATCAATTGCCCAACTTAAAGAAGTGATAGACCATACCGGATGGGAAAAAACCCTTGCAGTAGTCCTGTGCTGTCAAGTAACCTCAACCAGCAGCCTAGGACTTGACAAAACTACATTTATTTTCAGGTGGCACTTCTGCAGCAATTTACAGTTCAAGCTGAAATCACGTGAGATGAATTTCCACAACTGATCAGTTGCCACCCCTCAGATGTGTTCCACAACCGGGCATCAGCAGGACTGGAACGCACAGTTCTGACTGCTCAGCAGCCACAGATTTGGTGTCTTCTGATACATGAAAGCTTAGCTGTGGTGCTGGTTGTGCATAGATGTAGTAGATTGTGTTTGATCTGAGACTGAGAAGTAGACAAATTGTAAAGTCTTAAATTTTTAGACAAGTGAATTTCTGAAGATCAATTACTTTTCTGTAAAATCGGAGGCTTCTCATGCAAGGAATCTGTAGTCTGTAATTTAGATTGTAGTCCAAGGATTGCATTTTTTTAATATATTCATGATCAGCAAGAAAATCTCTTCCTTCTGATGCCAGCTGGAGTTACTCATGCAGATCAAGGTGTATGTATTACACAATACTGATTTGTTTGCATATATTCAAATATAACCAATTCAGTTTTAAGCTACCTTCTTTGCTAATCATCTGGCCTTGATCTCTTGTTCTTGCAGAGCTATTCTTTCTAAACTAAAATGAACTGCAACATTTGTCAGAGTTCAGCAAATCTACATTAAATAAGTATTTTCTGGAACGAATATCCTATTTCAGGTCTGTGCTGTCAAATATTTTCATCAATCCAAACACTTGTGAAACCAATTGCTGTGAAAACTATGCTTGGGTATAAAAACCTACAGCATATAGGAAATACACACTTCTAGCTTCTCCTAGAACAATAATGACGGCATTGAATTCCTGTGGGTTATTTTAATGACACCAGGAGTTGAGAGAAAAAAGACATGCAAGATCTGTGCCTAAGTCAAAATTTGTGGGGCTTTCTGAAATTTCCCGGGGTGGTTCTTTGTCCATGTGGGTCTGTCCTTCCCCTTTGCTGAACAAGGTCTGATTTGGTTTGTTTGAAACTTATAGACAAAAAGGGAAGGCAAATGGAAAGGGGAGTCATAGGCCTGTGTTCTTTTACTTTGCTCTGTCTTCAGACAGACTGGTGGTACTTTTTTTACAGCAATGAAGCTTCATTTCAGGAGCTTTCGGTACTTGATTTTATGTCTTTTAATCATTTCCTCCCGCTGTTTAGTTACCTACACTGAGCATGATATGCTAATGAAAAGATAGGGGCTGCTGGAAGGATAATACTGCTTGTTAGGACTTGGTGATGTTTTAATTCTCTCCAAGTGATTTGTTGTTGATGTGAGAATTCCACTTCCAAGTGAATGGTAACTGCTAGTCCCTATGTACTGTGCATAAGTTTCTGCACATATAAAGGCTTTAATACATGCATTTGAACCTACTTCTTGTGATGGTGTAGTTTCTGATAATCTTTGATTTGTGAGAAGGGAAGGGAGGATTTCTTTCTTAACCAACGATTGTTTCTTGTATGTCTTTTATTTTAACTTGGAAACAGTGATCTGTTTCTGTTATCCAGCTACCTGTGTTCATCCATGACCAGTAGTATTTTGCATTGCTAATCAATTATGTGATTCCACTGAAATATATTTTGACCTTAAGCCTGCTGTCTTTTTTATTTCAGTGTTTTTTGTTGATTTTAGTGTTTCAACTTTTAGTGTTGATTTTCAGTGTTTCAACTATTTTCAGTGGAATTTTAAACTGGAGATGAATAGCTAAAAACTGCAAAACCTCTATCTAATAATGCTATATACTTTAGTCAACAACTTATACTTTAAAAAAGAGAAAAGAAGTCCTATAAAGCAAAACCAATGAGGATGCAATAGAGAAGGGCATACAGCATCTGTCTACAACACATGTGCTATGATAAGCTATCCAAAGAGCTCTTACGTAGACAGATCAACTAAAGTGGAGGAAGGAGTGAATTTGTTTTGCTTAAGTTTGCCTACTTTGACATTGCCTAGTATGAATGTATCATTTGGAAACACTGATCAATGAAGAGCAATAGGACTTGGGGCTTTCTTTTCGGAGGAGATGAGTTGTCCTGAAGGCAGCTGTATAACTCCCAGTTAACCTCATGGGAGACAACATGGTGAGATGGAAGTTTTCCTTTGAGAAGCTGGCATGGAAATAATTTGTTCTGAAGATTTCATCATTCCTATCTGAAGTATCAGTAGAATTTATGGGGGCATACTGAGTGCAAAGTGACAAGATTGACCACACCCACAATAATGTGGTGTATGGGTTCATCATAAATTCTGTTGTACTGTGCTACTAGCTGAGACCTGAAACTGTGTGTATTTGTTCGTAATATCCATATTCATCTGTATTCATCTTCTCTTTAGCCTCAGATCCTACACCAGTAGTTTTTTAGGTGGAACTTTACTGACTGCTTCAGAAGAAACGTTGGATTCCATTTTTTGTTCTACTTCTTGCAGAGTTCGCAAAACGGGAAGAAAAAAAAACAACAAACAAACAAAAAAGCGTTAGTAAGAACATCAGATAGTGTTTAATAGCGTTTGCTTTTGGGGAAGGATGGAAATGGATTGTTAGCAGTGATTTTTGGATCCTAAGCTATGGCAAACAAACTTTGCCTCTCAAAATATCTGCATCTGAATAATGATAATGCTTTCTTTTAGGAAAATTCAAGGAGAGGGCCTCAATTCTGCATAAGATCGCCAAAAAGAAGTGCCAGGTGGAAGACAGTGAAAGGCAGAATGGAGCTGCTAATCATGGTGAGTGCAGCCATGCAGATCTGTTGTGTGTTCTTGAGACTGTTTTTCACTGTTTCATTTTGCTTGTAAATCCTTAGAGGTTAATTCCTCTATTGCTTTGTTTTTACTGTCTTGCTAAACATATTCTGATTCCCTATAGAAAAGAGAATGAAATCTGAAGATAGTACAGGAGTTAAGTGCAAGATGAGAAGGTCTGATTTGCAGTTAGAAAGCCTCCTAGGAGGACTGAAGAGATAAATGCAGTACTGATTTTGGACAAGTGAGGAACTGGCAGAAATAAAGATGCAAAACTTACCTGTCAAAATTCAGTGAGTTTATTGAGTTGTGAAAGGTTGACGCAGGGGCAGATTGCTGCTGTTGTTGTTCCCTGTAATCTGCTTGTTCAACCCATAGGTCTAAAGAGAGTATTGACCAGTATGACTAAGCTCTGTGGTTTCTCCATGTCTGCGTTTCTGAACCACTTGCACGAGTAGAGGACAGCAACACAATTACAGTTAGCTCAGCCCCAGTGCAGTGTTGTTAAAGGAAAAGTTTTGTTAATCAGTTCTGCAAAATAAACACCATCCCCACAATCCGAACAGATAACTGAGGTAGTCTCAGGTGATTTATAGCATTACCAGCTCGTTTCTTAGTGGTGCTTTGCCCTGTTGTTCCATGTACTGAATCCAGCCATACATGCATATTTTACCTATCCAGAGGAAACAATGTTCACCAGTTCTCATTTTATGGAGCTCTAAAAGTTTTCTAGAGAGTAAGTGAAACCTATCAGAAATTTCACACAAGTAGCTTCTACGTTACAGAGTGATGGGTATAGTCTCTGTAGAACAAGAACCACTGCTCTAGGATTATATGTGTTCTATGTAGTACACCCCCTGCCTCAAAGAGAAACAACCTTCCTATTTAAGATTTTATTTGTGAATCTACTAGTTGTTGAAAGTCATTTAAGCCCATCTGTATTAATTGTACGGAATTAGCTCACAGTGGCTTTTCACTGAGGGCAAGAATTTGTCTTTTACTTCAAAAGTTCCTATACCAAAAGGAAATCCATATTATCCTTTGTCTACCATGGCATATTCTCTGCATTAGAAAACCATATGCAAATGTGTCTGATAAAAGCTGAATCATTTTCTCAAATGATACTTTTCCTGACCTCGTGCTATGTTTAGACAAAATTTACTTCCTCAGTCGAGCAACTGAATGGGACACAGTTGATAAACCATAATGCTGAGTGTGGGGTTAAGAAATACTGAAATAATTAAAGACGGTCTTGGCTCTCAGCTTTGGCTGTGATCTCAGATTTTTAATTTAGAGGAATCTCTGGGTAGCAGTAATGTAACTTGACAGCTGTATTTACTTACGTTCATAAGAGCATACCATAATGCACGATGAACTTGTATAAGACATTTCTTATTGCTATTCCCCATTACTTCAAATTGTCCAAGGGATTTTTGGCCATTGACATTTTCATCTGGCACATACCGAAAGCGGTGATAGCTGTTAGGAGAATTCCAAGATAGACTAAGTCAGAAAAAAATTTGAATAAATGTTCTGTCAGAAACTGAAGGCCCAGTTTTATTCCTTTAATCCCTTGTACAGTTTTGCACAAGGGCAATAGGATTCTGTTTTAAAGGTCATCCATTCATTCTTATCCTGTATTTTTGAAGAAGAAGGAACTTTATTACAGTTTGGAAGTAACTTTCGAAACTGCAGAGGTTAGTGTGTTACAGAAGTTATTTCTTCTTGAAAGCAACCCCTCACTTGCATTCTTCAGTGTGTAGAACATTATATATTGTAGTTTACCTGAAATGTTATGCTCAGTTTAGCATAAGGAGCATGCAGTATTGCAAAGAATGTACATTTTTCTAGAACACAGTTCCCACTATGATGGCTTCTTCAAACGCAAGTTTGCTACTTACAAGAAATTGATTCAAAATGTGGTCAAACAAAAGCCAGGATTTTGGTCTCTCTCTTTTTAAGGTTTGTCCACTGTCAGTATTTGATGATTTCAACAGGCTAAATACGTGACTGCAGTTTCACTAATAGATTTGGTTTTTAATACTGTGTTGTTTTCTTGCTCTTATTTACGGATAATACCACAGAGAAAGGTGCAAAAGTGGAAGTTGCAGTAACACCACCAAGCGATTCAGGACCAGTGCAGAATGGAATTGCCCATAATGTTGATGAGGAGGTTGGTGCTTTTTTAATTCTGATTTTTGTTTTTATATCAGTAAATATATTGCATGCTTGATTCTGCTTTTCACTGAAAAGATGCCTCTTAGGAGCAAAAAGTTGCAGATAGGAAGTCTAAGATAAATATAACCTTCATTTATTACTGAACACATTACATTGTGGTTTGCTATATGTAAGAACTGAAGTCTGTTTGCACACGTATCTCTTGTGCCCAGTGCCCTTCCATGTCAGATAAGATAGTAGTCTAAAATGTATTCTTTTAGGAAATGTGTTTGTGCTCATCAGATAGCATGTTCACATCATAGCGAGTGGAAATCGCTTGTCTGATTATCATGATATTGCACAGAACCTGTTCTCTTCCGAAGGGAGCTTGTCACACTGTGCTTCATAGGATAGTTAAAAAGTAGGTGAAAACTAGGAGCTGAATGCAAGTGTGCAAACTTTTCCACTCTGGCTTCTGTTATCTTGAGGCATGCAAAATTAAGTTTTAATATGGTATCGTAGTGTTTCTGTGACTCTTCTTGTATATGGTTAAAATCTAGGTAGGAAGAAATGAAACATTTAAATTGAGTTCTTTTAGCACGTAAATTTGTAAGTAACTCTGCAATTCTGTGTAACTCACACTGTGACTGAAATGGCTATATGAATGAGCTGGTTTCTCTCTGAAGTCAGCTGTAATTTTCAGGTGTAGCTGAAGCTGACTGACAAAATAGGCCTTCCCATGGTCTTTCATAATGACTTAATTTTTTAAAATGTCACTAGTCTGACCTACAACCCAAGTAGGGAAACAAGTAGAAAAAAGTGGTGAATTGATTTTGCTACACTTGAACACTGCTTTTAGGCTGAACCAGCCAAACCTACACAGAGAAAGAAAGTCTTATTAAAAATAGTCTGTGACATAGAATTTGGTATAATGATTTTGTTTATATGTACTGACATAAGAAAGTTGCTTTAAAGGTGCTGAAAAGAGGTTTATGCCATAGTATGATCTTCCCCATAATACTAATGAAGTGAACTGTCTTGCATTTACAAACAGAAAAATCTTGCAAAAAATGCAAGGCCTCTGTTTTGTTTTGGATCGTGCAAGGCTTAGGATTCAATATTTTAGCTGTTTTCACTTGCTTTATGTTTGACAAAAATTTTTGTCCAAATTAGAGATCATTCTGCCTTGTTCATGGCTAGTATATCACTGTGGATAAAATTCTTTCCTAGAAAGGTTCTGCAAGCCATAGGGAAAAAAAAAAAAAGAAAAATGATGTCCAAATAACAGTGTTTGTTTATTTCTGTTGGCAACTTTCTAAACACTGTTATCCTTTACAAATGGTATAATTTAACTGGAACATAAATATATCTGGATTATGTTATCCATATCCATGGTGTCCACCTTTGTGCCTTTGTCTGCAAGACTGAAAAAGAGCATGAGTCTTTGGAAAAAGTGTTTTCTTTACAAAGCTAGAGGTGGAGTAATGACATGATGGTTATGGCCAACAAGAGGGGTTAGTGCATTGCATCAGGCGAGAAGGCTTTTTAATTCTTTACTGTTTGAAGATAATTTTGGTCTTTGAGAATAGAAATGGAGAACCAGGATCTGTCCATAAGATGGATGGTTTTTTATTTCCTGAGTAATTGAGTAATGATAATGAGTCTGCCATAGATAGGAGAACTTAGTAGAACATTAAATTACCTTTTTGTTGATATAAGCTGTACAGATTGACATACCGCTTAAAAGATCCGTATTATCCTAATAGAACATTACTCATAAGTAAAAGAGTTGGGTAAAATCTGTGGCATAAAGAATCTCAGCAGTCCACTTATATTCCTCATTAATACTCATCATTTTAGGGTAAACTAGGTCATTTAACTTCAGCAAAATACATAATAAAATCTAAAGCAGTGTGGTTTTCCAAGTTCTGTTCACAAATGCCAGTAAAGGATAGCATAGCCTGGTGTAACCTGTTTGGAAAAATAGTCTGTGCGATGTACGGTAACTCTGATAGACTCTAAGAGTGCTCAGTAACTTAACAAGGAAATTGATCTTGCTCTGCCACATTTTTTGTACTGAAACTGCTCAGTGAAAACAAAGAAGGAAGAGTAATCTTAAGCAATCATATTTCACAGCAGTGTCCTTATGCTATCGTTTGGCATTGTAATGAAGTGGTTCCTGAGCTTGTTCAGAAATCAGCAAGGTCAGGCAGCCTCGTCCTTCAAGATAAAGTTTTCAATCTCAACCAACTTCAGGATAAGGAGGGAAAATTATTGTAGGAGTACATTACTCAGCAATGCTTTCTTCCTTTTCCTCCCATCTCCATTTAGATATTTTAAAATTTTGATGAGGGAGGCTTTTGAATTTTTTTGTTAATTTCAGCAAGTAAGTATTAGGTTGCTCTGAAAATGTACTGTGCTGTATCAGAGGTGGGATACATTGTTTGTCACTGTTAAAATGACAAGATGGAGCAAGTGGTGAAGCTTGTAACTGATGGAGGAGTGATTCTGCATTTTTAGCTCCATCAATCTGAAAGAAAGGATTTAAAGTATCTGCTATTGCAGAAGAAAATAGCAGTCTCCTAATAACATTCTGAGATGGCTCATGCTGGATCCCTCCCAAGTGGCCTTTCTAATTTTGTCCTCTTCCAGTGATAACCTGACAGTTGCTTCTATCTCAGTCTGCTTCTCTAACTGATATGTTGGAATTTATTTTATAATTTGAGTATATGCAATGGAATTCTGAAAAAGTTGTAATAAAAATAGTCTACTCATTCATGCTATGTGTGTAACAAACAAATATTGATCTCTGTGATACTTAGGTCCCTGCTTCACTGAGAGGCTCCCTGGCTAATCCCTCCTGTACAGGGAGCTTTCCTCAATTCATTGCCTAGGTTTTTGTGCACAGTTTCCTGGTAAGCCAGAAATGTGGCTTCACCCTGAAGCTAACACTTGCTTTTTCTTGATGAACAGTATATCTAATTTCTTTATTTCTAAATGAACAACTCTGGAACTTGGCGTCACTAATGTTTTCAGTGTTTCAGAAGTCTGTCTAAACAAACTTATGAACCACTTATGAATCATTGAGATACTTGAAGTTAATAAAATGCAGCGGATCTTAAGAAAGCAGTTTAAGAATAGAAAGGGAGAGAGAAAAGAAAAAGAAAAAAAAAAAGACAATACAAAAGTAAAGGTCAGGAGACACAAAGCAAAGAAAAACAAGATCCTCATCTACTTCCACTGACATCTAAAGGAAGTGTGCTTCCTGTAGAGGAAGAACATTCAACCAAAGCTTGGTGAAATGTGAAGTCTGAATGTTTCTCATACATTTCATCCTCTGGCTGCTTTTATAGGTGTTCATCACTTCAGGAAGCAGGTAGGAAAAAAAAAAAAAAGAGAAGTACAAACTCGGTACTCTTCCCTTTCTTTCTATTTAGTATATTGACCTCATAGAGTCTAAAAGGATTAGTACTGGTTATAGAGTTATAGAGTTATAGACAACAACGGAATCACATAAAGACCTTGTTATTTGATGAAGATTAGAAAATTAGAAAATTAGAAAATTACAAAGCAGTGTAATGACTGCTGGGACTTTTTTCTACCTTTTCCAAACTTTATGCAGACGCTGCGTAACCCTAGGAAGTGGCATATCTTCAAAGACAATGGTATTAATGCTGAAAGCACCTTTTATCAGGGAAATAATACTGAAGGCATGGGATAGTGTGCCAGCTAGACCCTGACAATAGTTTATTTTCTGTCTTCCTCAAGAACTAGCTTATTACAGCTCAGTCTTGACTAACAAATACTCTTGAATTTTGATCTTTTTGTACAAACATTCACCATTTTACCCTGAGAATGTCATTTTCTTCTGGTTTGGTAGTACAATTAATTCTGATGGCATGAATTTTTTGAAGCAAAAGAAATTCTGTGGTTTCAGAATTTGGAAATGCAATATAAGATTTACTTCTCTGCAGTCTGCTTTTTGTGTATATCCAAATACATGGTTCATAAGTGTTTGTTTGTTTAGACAGACTTCTGAATCACTGAAAACATTAGTAACTCCATGTTCCAGAGATGTTCATTTAGAACTAAAGAGATTAGATATGCTGTCCTTCTAGAAGAACCAGTCTGCAAATATGTGTCTGGGGAAAAAATACTGTCCTGAAAACTGTGGGCTAGGCTATGGGTGTTTCCACACAGTATGTCATTGAGTATTCCTGAAACATGTTTGTACTGAGGGATCTAAAAGGTTTGTATACGGTTCTAATAGTTTATCCCGTACTGTCAAGTTCTGTTATGGTTATCATCCTTTTTCTCTCTTGCAAACAAACACAGCCCAAATCCACTGATTCCAGGAAATTCGTTTCTGGTCTTGCTAGCATAAGCTTTTGCTCAACAAGGAGAACTCTATTTTGCAGCTTCTTTCAGGAATTTAAAATGTCCCCAGGAATTCAATCATTTGTCCAGACAGCCATACTCATGAAATATCACTCCCATTGAAAGCAACAGCCGATCTCCTATACTTTGATAAAACCAGGATCACGCCAGGGGGCAGGAGGGACAGAAGTTTGTGGTCTCTTTCCCAGCCCATCAGGGAACAATACCTCCTTCCATCGTAAAATCTGCAATACATTCCTGCTTCATTTGCTGCCAGAAATTGCCTTTCCTCCTGCTGGATATTCCATCTTCCTTGGGGATTTTTTTCTACTTGCTGCACTCCTCTTTTTAACCTTTATCAGTTGCCACAAAGGAGAAAACTCTGTTATATGAAACTTCATAGAGCAGTACTGAGTGTGTGTGATGAAATGAAAGAAGACTAAAAGGACACTGGCAGTGTCTCGTTAAATGTTTTATAGGGTGTCCTTCAGAGAAGTGATCCTAATGAGAAGTCCAATTGCCTCCCCTCCACCCACTGTCACCTTCTTAACAAGCATTTGATTAAGTGTGCTCAATCATAGTTGTTTTAGCCAGTGGCTTTCCTAAAAATAGCTCCCTGGCTGGAGATAACACCTCTTCCTCCCACCCACGTGCATACACACACATGCACACACACATACATTTGTGCACACTTTTACCCGTTTCCATGGTAACTCCACTGGAAAATGTTTACATGCCAACCATGACACTTACCTGAGAAACTGGATGGTAAGGTGTATTTTGCTTTCCCCATCAAAGAGCAGCAGCACAGTGTGGTGTATTTCAGGACAAAGTCCCTGAAGGAGGCAACTCTCCCCTAACATGGACACCTCATCAAATTAAGACGATTTGAATCCAAGTGGCGTTGCCTTCTCTGTCATGGGCTATCGTTCTTGGGCTATATTAAGCGTTTCCTTTTAGCTGAGAGATGGTAAAGAAGATGAGAGCAGCATTTGTTGGAAGACAGTGATATATTCCAGCATGCCTGGCATTTTTATCATCATTAAAAATATGCTTTTCTAGTGCAGAAATTCTTTTCTGCATTCAGACTGAAATAAATGCCAGCATTTTGTTTGACAATAAAACTCTTTGTAACATTGCATTACACTGCCATCAAAATGGATTGTTCTTAAATTTCCTAAGCCTACGTAGATGCATATTCCACTTTTTTTTTTTTTTTTTTTTTTTTTTTTTTTTTTTTTTTTTCTGCTATATGCCATTTTGACTTATCTGAAAACTAGGGCAGTGGAAAATGGAGCGACACAAAAGCTTATTCTTCAACTGTGTCTCCATAGCATTATAGCTGTTACTTCAGCTGGTGGGCTGGCTTTTGACTATTATAGTGTATTCCTTTTCCATTTTCCCGAAGAGTTTCAGTAGTTACCTGGGCATAGAAGACTGCATATAAGCTCTGGGAATTGTGCTTTAAGCTATCTGGACCAGAGCCCGAGAGGGCAAAGGCTGCAATAACAGAATCTGGAGCAAATACCTACTTGTGCCTTGTTCATTCCCACAGGCTTCTCTTGAAGTGTGGTTATTTTCCATCAGTTCACAGTGCAGAAATGATTAATAAAAATTGACTGCACTAGGATGTCAGTCCATATATTCTAAACATATTTTAAAAGCTGAGCATATTTTAAAAGCATATTTTACTCTCTTCTTGAATTTTAAATAAATGAATATGAGAATTTCTATTCCAAACAAACAAACAAACAAAAAAAAAAACTGAAAAAAACATCAGCTTTAGTACTGAAAGTCAGTACTGCACCTGAGACATTTTGAGACTACATAATTTTTTATTGATTTGCTAACTGTAAGGAGTTTGATTGTACAGAACTCCTCACTCTCAAAAGAAGGTGTAGTTCAACAATACATTGCTATCAGGCAAATACATAAATTGCATTTGTTTGGGTGGTACTGCACCTATACTTGCCCAAGGAAGTTGAAATCTTTGTCTCCTTTCTGCTGCATTCCTGATGCTATTTGTTTTAATGATATCAGATATCAAAATGTGCAGTAAATGTACAACCAGGAGAATTTATGGCTAAGCTCTTCAGCCGAGTTGGTTTAACAAACTAATCCTCAGAATATTGTGTCTGTAATTCACGTGCTCTATCTTTTGTATCATATGGGCTAACTGATAAACAGCAGCAGATTTAGGATTTCAGATAAGTTTAAGGTGGTTCATTTTACTCGTTTTCCATGTTTTACTACAACCAGTAAAAATATGTATAAAAATGCAGTTTGGTGTTGTTCCAGATAAGCAACTATTTTTAGTAAGATGATTAATTTTGAGTGTGAGCATCCAAGAAAGCAACTTTCTGATGTTTGCAGGAAGCAGTGCCTTACACTGTGACTTCAGTAGTTGGAGGTTGCTTACAAGCTGTTGTTTACAAACAAAATAGCTATTGGTGAAAGGTCTCCGTATGTCTGTGTTGCTTGTTTAAAGTGAAATGTTGTATCTTCCTATCTTTGGAAAGATTTTGGGGGGGATTGGCAGAAGTCATTAGATCAGTCCTGAGTGAACTTATAAGATTTCATCTGTGGGATTACAAACAAGTTTTAGATTATATTGTTGGTTGAAGAAAGTGTGAAAGATGGAAGCTCAGGAGATTTGGTGCCTTTTTCACTGTTTATTATGAGTTAGAATTAAAACTGAAGCAGCAAGAATAAGATTATGAATATGTGTGTGTTCATTTAGAAGGAAATGTTAAAAGAATGTTTGTTACAGGTACTGAAAGATAACATTTAACAGAACCACACTTCTTGCTTCATTTCTTCAAAACAGGGAATCAGAACTTTATTTTTTGGTTATTTACAGATGTGCTCCACTAACCATAGTAGGATATGCAAGGGGAGTGTTTGCCCATTAGATAATTAATTTGGTAATTACTGATTAATTCTTACTAGGGTACCATATCCATCCCATCTAGGCATGAGTATGCATATAATATTAAGCACAGAATTGTATACGTGACGAAGTCCCAAGCTCAGCAGGAAAAAACTAGGATACAATAAAAAGAAGCTGGAAAGAATTATGACAGCTAATGAGAATTTCATGGAAGCACACTAGTAACTATCTTAAATGACGATCAGATGCAGTTTTTGGCTAGGCTTTTAATTTGTGGCAGATGAAGATGTACCACACAATCCAGTACTTCTTTGAGAGCCCATGTGTGGCTATTGCCAGAAGCAAGGTGCTGACCACGATGGGCTCTTGGCGATTTCTGTCCTCCTAGTCCAGTTGCTGTTACATATAATCAAAAAACCAGAAATGTTGCATTACTTTATCTTCTGTTTCCTCCACAGCACATACTATCTACCAGAGATCAACCATTAAGTGTAGCTTGGAGAAAGGGGTTCAGGTGATCATACTGATAAAGAGAAACTGAAACTATTGCCAGTTGTTTCTGCAAGAATTAATATGTTTAATGACTACCTAAAACTCTTAGAATTCTTGTAATTTGTAATGCAAATAAATTCATATATTTAAATGTAAGGGTAAAACTGCATGTTTGTTTGCATATTCCAGACCATCCTTACAGATACCAGAATGAACTTGGAAAAGTGGGAGAACTGTGATTGTTCATTGTACTGCAGGTTTTAGTTCACTATAATATGATCTGTGTTCTTTTGTGACAGCAGTTACATTTCGGTTAAAATGAAACTTTGTCTACCCGGTTAAATAATTTCAGAGTTCATAAGGTCAACTAATGCAATTTTCCCATATAGTCACTGCAGTATCTTTAAACCTATTTAGCTGCAGTATTAATACCAAAGGAGTGAGTTTTAGGAAAGGGTTTGTTTGCCTACATAGAAATGGCTAACACCACCTGAGCTGGCCTGGAGAAATAGAGATTCTTGCAAAGCAGTGTCAGGTACGTTGTAAACTAGCAGAATATTCTAAGCTTCTGACTGAGCATCTGGAGGTAAAGTGGAATGCTAGAAGGCATCCAAAATGACAGCATATCCATTATGTAGATAGCTGGATTCCACTATGTATATCATATTATCATTATGTTTGTCTTCTTAGCATCGAAGAAGGGAATTGTACATAATATTCTAAGTGCTGAGTTTTTCTCATATCATCTAAAAGAGATAAAAATGTGGTTTCAGTATTAGTTCCTACAAACTGTGTCTATGAATATTCAGTATATTCATGTATATTATCGATAGACTGAATCCACAGATAGTGCAAGCAATCTCTACCGTAAATCCATTCTACGTCATTCTGTATCACTACTGTGTAGTCCAGAGACATCCACATTTGCACAGCTTTGTAGCTGTGAAAATTATTTCTCTTACATTTCTTCAGCTTCAGTGGATGGCTCAGCATTGTTTTGAAGTCCATACAAGCTATATTTTCATCTGTGTTTGACATAATTCCACTGATTTTTGGAAGGTCAGCATTTGAAAACCAAATTTAGTGGAGGGTTGTGTGATTTAGCAAAGGATTGTTAGAGTTAGGGTAGTATGGTTAGGCTGTGGTTGGACTTGATGATCTTTAAGATCTTTTCCAACCTGATCAATTCTGTGATTCTATGATTCTGTGAATTGTTGACTCTGCTTTATGGAATAGGAAGTGGAGATGCAGTCTCTACTCACCAGTAACGTGTCTTGCAGTTACAGTAACAGGGAAAATGTTTTTGCCCTCCTCCACTCTGAGTTTGAATTTGGACTTAGATTTTGAGTTGTGTTGGGAAAATGGAAGAGTACAACCTGGAAGTGAAAGGTCTTAAACAGATGGAGCAAGGTTTCCTAGGACACATCTGACAGACCTCCAGACATAATTCTTTGTGCTGCTTTGTGACTCTCGTTTGTATTACCGTTGTGTGGGACAAGTGCTGAAGTACCATTGCATGAACATTGTGCAGACTTGTGTGCAAACTCCAACTAATGTAAAGATACTGTTATAATTAAATATACTTGTTAATCACGGCTAATTTATAAATACAACGATTCAGAAAGTATTTTGTCATTCAGTACTCTTTTATAAAGCAATTGGTTATGGAGCTTTATTCCTGCTGAGTCGGCTCACTGCATTATATACATGCCACTCAGAAAAGGTTACCTAGGCAACACTTTGTTGGTCCTTTTAAGCCGAAATTTTACTTCAGTCATCAAATTTAATGCTGAGCATCTAGCTCAGTTTGATTTTCCCATCTCAGCAGCATGTACCAGGATGGAAAAAGAATGGCTTAATTTATGGAGTAGTAAACCCATAAACTCTTGCACTAACACAGTCCTCCAGAGGTCGGAATTCAGTAAGTTATGGCTGTGAGGTAGAAGTCATCTGCTGGCTTTGGTAAAAAGCTAAAAGCTGGAGGCAAAGGCTAGCCTCTTAAGCTGCTCAGGAGCCATTTTAGTGCCATGTGGACCGTCATACATTTTGTCTGCATGTTTTTTTGTAATCTTTTGATGACAATAGCAATTATGACCTAGTCACTTTACTGTTGTCTTACAATCACATAAATCAAGTTTCACAAAATGTAGGTGTTAACAAAACAGTCTTCTGTTGATATCAGTACATAATCTACAAAGTAGCTGCAGATGTGTCAAGAGAAAAATAGCTTACCTCAGTCTGTCAGTGTCAGGTCTGTCACAGAGTCATACTGCTCTATGAAAAAACGACTGAGGGGCTGAAAAGTATTCAGCAGTTAGTTGTTGAATAATTTACAACACTCCAGCCATGGAAGCCAGCCATTATGGCTCTGTGACTCCAGTGAGATTATAGTCTTGTAGGTGTGCACATCTCTTAACTTCTTGCTCATTCCTCAAGCTACTCTTTTTCGGACTTCTTTAGTTGTCATGGAACACTCTCAGAAAGTGTTTCCACAGTCTAAGCAGGACCTGCGCACCTGTCTGAAAGAACCGTTTAGGCCATTTTTTTTCCTCCTGCCTTGTTTCTGTGGAATAATACAGATCTATGTGCAATTCTGGAGATTTTGTCTACCTGTGATGAAAGCTGAAGGATTATTTTTTTTCATAAACCCAAAAGGCTCAATCATTCTTTCTTTGCTTTCTTTCTGTGGCAGTCTAAAGGACTCTATTTTGTTGGCAGAGGCACACTAGGGAAAGAGCACATAGGAGCTTAAAAAGCAATATATATGCATATATATATATGCACATATATATAGTTAATTTGCATGCTTATAATGCATATATCTTTGCATTTATTTGCATATCTGTGATTGTATACCACAACACGTATATTAAAGTATATATCAATCTATGTGGCCAGGCTTGGGACTGTGCAGACCAGTTTCAATCCTTGCTTAGACAAACCCACATCCCAGGGGAATCCTGTGGGATCACAGAGGTGTTTCAAAGACACAGGAAGAGTAAAATTCCCTTTCAGGGAGAAGGTGCAACAGTACTGCATGGATCCCAAGGGACCAGCATCACTTTCAGCTGAGCCACAATTTGACATCCTTGGGCAGCCTATTCTGGAGGGTACCATATAGTCTGGCCAAAACTACTATGTCCTACCTGATGTTGTTAAGAGTAGTGCTGATTTGATGTTTTCAGCTCCCATGGGTTCTTACTGAAATACTGTGCAATCCTATGGACTCTCTTTAAGCAGTCCTTAGCCTCATTTAGCTATTTACATATTCTGCGCCCTGCATTTTTTTGTACAGAATGAAGAGGACGAGGACCAGCCACTCAGCCTGGCCTGGCCTGACACCCCACGCAAGCAGCTCACCTACCTTCTTGTACTGCCTATTGTTTTCCCTCTGTGGGTTTCCCTCCCGGATGTCAGAAATCCTGTGAGTACCTGCTGTTACAAGTTGGGGCGTACTGCATAGTTGGGGGTTCTCAAGCTGAATGCGTGAATGTCTCCAGAAAGAAACTGGACTCCAGAAAGAAAGTGAGGACTTGTTTGTTTGTTTGTTTGTTTTTAATAAAAATGATGGTTTATTATACATTTCTTTGAGGAGGCAACATCATTAATCTTCAGATCTACATATCAGTGCTTATGGGCAACTGGTTGGTAATAGCTCCATAAAAATTGCTATTCTTATCATTGATATTTTATGAAAAAGAATGAAAGCTCTGAAAATTTCTTCAGGGCCTTCACATATGCATTTCTAGATCTCTGCTGAAGATTACATCAGTACTGAGGAATTCTGTCTATCTTCAGTGTCCTAAAGAGTGATACCGGAAAGATTTTAGTTCTCTAATTCTCATATCAAAATATGCATTTCTCCTAAATGTATGCTAGACCTTTGTGTTCTACTCATCTTTTAATTTTCGATCTAGAACAAGATCCAAAGTCTTTCCATGTTTAAAACACTTATTAGTTTTATCCCCAACATGACTTAAAGTCATGTGAGACTGCTTCCTAATAGAAATAGACTTAAAAATACGAGTTGACAAGTCTTACCACTCCTACATTCTCCTATCCATATAATACCAAGACTCATAGAAAGTAGAAGAAAAGGAAAAAAAATAGATGGAAAAGTCTTTTTGTAGTGATTTAATCTCCCTTCCTTTCTGGATCAAAAATAGATTTTAAAGCGCTGCAAGAGAACGATACACAGCATAAAAGGTTATAAATCAACACCCTGAATTCTTTTTTCTTCCTTATCATATTTCCCATCCCACACACTCGAATACTTCAATTCAGTACAAGAAAAAAAGCTAAAAGAGGACGTCTGATTTGTTTTTAGATAAAGGTTTCTCAAAGGATACAAAGCGACATTTTCCCTTCCAGCCTTCAAGCTTTATTTTCTTCAAGTTTTCAAATAACTCTGGCAAAGTATTTTTGTTTGGTAACACAGAAAAACATACTACATGAATTTCTAGATTGTTTCTTTCTTTCCTTATGTCCACCTTTTATTTGAATTTTGTTTCTTCCCTTTGAACACGTGGACATATTTATTATTCTATACAGTACTGAATCAGGATAGTTGTTACAACAATAGTTTTGGAAAGCAAATATCTTATGAACTTTTGTGCAACTTGTGTGTAATGTGTGAGTATTCACACTTGTACTGCTCACAGCAGAGCAGACATTCCGCAACTAAAATAACCTCCTGTAACATAAAAATTAAGTACAGTTTATATGCCAGCTATGTCAATGAGCAACAACATTTTAAAAATTAATTCAATGAAAAGTGCAGGCTTTTATACAGAAGCAAGACAAATGTGGATTGTAATTACATGTTGTAATAGCAAAAGAGGTAGCAGGCTACTTCAGTAAAAAGCTGCATTCTTTGAACATTACTGTCAAAGAATTAACCAGATGGTTGCATAAACTCTCTGTGCCCAGCTGTCTAACTTTACAAGGATGCTTCATTAGAGTGTTTGTCTCTAAAATATTCTCACAGATGCCTGTGTGCCATCCCCTCTCCTCCCTTCCTAACAAAAAGGAAACACAATTTCACAGCTCAGCATGTGCATCAGAAAACAAGTTTTCATGAAACCTGTGGGGCAAAGTTAAAACACTAAAACAATATTTAAATAGATTTTGTAGGTAGGTCTACTGTCATGGGCTCAATTTGCAAGTGTGGTTATTTTAGTCAGAAATCCAAATTCTACATCAGAATGCTCAAATTAGCATGTGGTTGTACAAAATGAGCACTAGTCTGCTAAACACTGCTTTGAGAGACCATATGGAGCCTTGCACATCCTCTGTGGGTGTCCACTTTTCAAAAATGAGTTCTTTCCTCGTAGAGTTTCTTTGTTAAAATATATTTTATCTCCACTTGGTGAAGAAGGGTTGATTGCATTTACTAGTATTAGATCAAGCTGTACTTTTCTCCTTAAGATGCAGAATCTGTAGAAAAATTGTTTCATTTACCAAGAACTCCTGTTATGAAGTCTGCAAAATCCTCACTGCCCTGTTATGCTCTGTCATGCAGATGTGCAGATTTATATATATACCTAGAGTGGATTATGTAATAGTTCAACTAACTCCTCAACTGACCTGCTTAAATGTATGTGTAGTGCCTGTACAGTTAGGGCTATCAAAACATTGAAAGGATGATGACGTGACCAAGGTGACCCACTGGTCCAGTGGTGGATATTGAACAGCATCTCATTTGTTATATTCATACTGAGCTAGTTACCCCTTCATGAGCCAGCAGTGTGCTCTTGCAGTTCAGAAAACCAATGGTATCCTGGGCTGTACCAGAAGTGGGGTGTCCAGCAGGGGCAGGGAGGTGATTGTCCCTCTCTGCTCTGCCCTCGTGAGGCCCCATCTGGACCCACAGATCTGTGTACAGATCTGGGGCTCCCAATACAAGAAAGATGTGGAGATGTTGGAGAGGGTCCAGAGGAGAGCCAAGAAGATGATCAGAGGTCTGGAAGCACTTCCTTTATGAAAACAAGATGAGGGAGTTTGGCTTGTTCAGCCTGGAGAAGGATGTGAGGAAACCTTATTGCAGCCTTTCAGTATTTAAAAGAGGATTATAAATGGGAGGGAAATCAACTTTCAGGGGGACTGCCAGGAGGAAAGTTCTTTACAGAGTGAGTGGTGAGGTGCTGGAACAGTCTGCCCAGCAGTCTGCCCCCCATGTGGCAGAGGGGTTGGAGATTCATGATCCTCAAGGTCCCTTCCAACCCTGGCCATTCTGTGATTCTGTGATTCTGTGAGTGGGTGCTCCGTCCCTGGAGATGCTCAAGGCCAGGTTGGATGGAACCCTGAGCAACCTTATCTAGTGTCAGATCTGGAGGTTAGAAAGGCCCTGCCTGTGGGATCCTTGAGGTCCCTTCCAACCCAAGCCATTCTGTGATTCTATGATTCTGTTACAGGCTATCAGTAGTCCAGTTCTCTTGTCACTTGACCCATATGGTTCATCTCTGCAAATTCCCATCACCAGCCAAGAATTTACATGGACTCTCGTTGCCACACAGAGATGTACTGTTACCAAGGGGACAAGGACAAGATGTTCCTTTACAGATCCAGTTACAGGAACAGGTTCTGAGTAATCAGATTTAAGCACTGTCAAGTATGGAAGGAAAATCAAAGCTTGAATAGGGATAAATTTATGCGTGAGGTAAACACATAGTTCATTCAGGTTAAAGTAAAGATATCAGTAATAATGTAGTCTAAAATGAAGACAGATACTTTGCAAATTACTAAGGACTCACTGTCTTTTAGGATCAAACTCTTAGATGAAAAATCTTCACTTTTTATCATTCTTTCATCATTCCACTTGTTTTCAGAACCTGTTTTTCAGAGACTAACATGAATTCAATACAGAAGTATAACAAGAAAAATGTCCTTTAGGTTACTAATAGACAGGAAAAGTACCAAACCAACCAATTTACAGCAAAGCTATGAAGTTCTTTCTCTTTTGTTAAAAGAAAATACCATATAAACTGAATCAACCATGGCTCTTCTCCTTTGTCTGTTACCATGACCACAACAAAACCAATTGGTAATAAACAGGATTCTCTCTCTTTCTAAGGCAACCATCACAATGCTACCAGAAAAAAGTGTTCCTCTCTGTTTTCTCTGACTAATTCTTTTAGGAAAATACTTGGAATTAGCAGCCCTGTATATTGTAAAGAGGTAGGGAGCTACAAAGAGATATATCTCAAAAGAACACTGTCAGTAGTTACAAAACAAGCTTGGTTGTTACTTTACTCTGGAAGAAAAATCTATCATTAAAAAAAAAAAAAAGGAAGGTTGCATTCTTATTTCTTCTTTTTAAAAACTTCCTCTGTATGCAAATCATGTAGTAGCATTTATGGCATCCATCCTTGTTTTCATTACTTAAAGGATGCACAGGTTTCAAATTTTGTCCCTTTTGATTTCAAACATCCATCTTTTTAAAGTAGGTAATGAAACTGCTAAGTCTATCAAAATGCTCATAATCTTGAACATCTGCCCATCAGTTAATTTTACTGGGGGAAGATTGAGACTGGGAATACACAGGCTGCAAAGTTAGTGGCTGATAATCTTTAGGCAACCAGTTTTCCACGTTATGCAGACGTGATTCTTGCCATGCCCAGTTATTTTGCAAGAGCTTGGTATATATAATCCCATACTCTCATTAGGCCAGTAGCTATTACTGGCCAGTACAGCTATTGCTGTATTGGATTTGCATAAGCCAGTGTGTGTGCTTATTTCTGGAGTGCTGTATATTGATCACTGAATTTCCCCTGCTATGATGTTCTCTTGTTTAGATTTTGTGACCAGCTGCAAGAAGGTTGCCTACTCATTCACCACATATACTGCAAAAAAATTCCCATTTTTACATGGAAGATAAAAAAATGTTGCAAGTTGAAAGACTTGACTGCTAGCAGTGCTGAAAAAAGATCTACTAGCCTTTAAATTTAAAAAATGAAAATGCTGTTTAGATTTATTTATCCCTTCTGGACTTGATTCTTCTTTTTCTGGTGTCAGATTGCTGCTTTTTGGCCATTCTCTTTTTCCTTTAAATATAAATCTCAGACCTTAGGTTCTTGGTCTCCCAGTGCATTTAAAAATTTGATTTTTAGAATCAAAAGGGCATATGATTTCTGAGTCAGTTTAAACATTGGAATTTAGTTCATTTCCAGATTTTCTAAATTAATAGAAGTTCAGAATTCTGTTTCAAAAAAGTCATTCTGTTTGCTCCATAAAGAGTTAAGAAGCAGGTCAACCAAAGCTATTTGGATTAGAAAAGGTGCTTGTGACAATAGGGAAATATGTATTAAAAATAAGTTTTCAGGTGCTGTTGTGGTTATTTATCCCTTATTTAAACAGTTAATTTAAACAGTTTGCTGGAATGATTTTCTTACTCTAGCTGAAGTTCAGTTTCTTGTTTATCTATTTCTGCATGTTTCTGGGAAGCATTGTTAAATTTTCATCATTAATGTTGCTGTGAACATTCAATTACAGGATTGTTTTGGATGTGCCAATCAGTGTTTGCAGCCCACTTTTAAGGAGGACATTTAGCTTTATGAGAAGTACTACAGAGAGTGAGGAAGTGTTCTCTACAGTACAGCCCATAAGAGCACCTGCTGTAAAGCTGATGTAGATGTCTTACTTGTCCTTTGTCAGTGGGTGTGTATTGCATCCCTTGCTTTGTCACAGTTTGAGAGAGTTGAACTGCCAGAGATTCACAGCACATTTTCCCTGCAGAAGTTGTGTTGATGGAAAATTTTTCAGTCCTGTCTGTTCCCAGAACAGCCAGGAAGAGCCCATAGGGCACATCAGGGCCTGGTGGTGCTGCAGGGGAACATCTCGCAGTGCAGAGAGCTGCAGTCAAGGTGCACTTCCATAAAGGCCCATATGCACAGCAGGAAGTGGAATGAGAGCAAAATGGGAGGAGGTTGCATAGGTCTAAAAGCAGCTCATACAGGTGGTCAGGTTGGTATAATTGGCCTTGTCTGGCAGTCCCTAGTTATTGAGGTAAATCTGTAGCACTCTGCTAACAGCACGTCAGAGGTCTTCTGCAGTAAAGATCTTTCTTCAGCTGGTGAATGTCCATAAAGAGTTGGTTTCTTTCAAGATTGGTAGCATTTATTCACGGTGTAGATTTCATTTTAAACAGTAATTTGATTTATACAATGATATGCTTAACTACAGTCACGTTTACTTCTTATAGTAGTTATCACTTTTCATTACATAAATCTAGCAAGCCAGTGGGAAATGAATGATGCAAAAGACTGGAAAGAACAAAAACCAAAATAAATCATTAATCTGAATATAGCCTATTAGTTGGCTGCAATTATACTATTTATTCAAAGCTTGATATAAGCAAAGGAAACACAGAAAATGAAAATAAGGTTTCTCTGGTGTGATACAGATCTTGGAATTCAATGAGGGACCTCAGGGGGAGCGTTTTACAATGTTTTACAACAAACTTCTCCACAAAGCTAAGCGCTGCAAATGTATTCTTAATGTATTTTCTGTTCTAATTGAAAAAATGGGCTGTTTTTCCAAGAAGTGTTAATATCCCAATAAATTTTGGATACGTATTTTTCTAACTACCATATGACAACATCTGTTACAGCGACTGCAAGTGATGTTGCAGAAAGCTGTTAATATGTGAATGAAATGTATGCATACTTGTATGCTTGAAAACATTCTTTCCCAATAGGCGTGAAGTTACTAATAAATTTAGATTCTAAATCTCCATTCAGCTCAACACTGGCAAGTTGTAGTGTAACAGCACATGATAGAAATAGACAACAGAAAACCTGCCATTTGTTATGAAAGCTGTTGTTCAGAGATGAATCTTGTCATAGACTACTTTATAGCAGAAGCCAGTACAAGAATGAGGCATGGGTAAACACACAGCAGTGAGGAAAATCGTTTCTTAACACTCTTAACTTTCATCTTGATGATATGATGCTGATCAGAAAAGATAGAACAGGTGATCAGAAGAAGTAAGAGGTCACTTAGAGAATAAATAAGAATTCCGCAAAACAGCCTTCAACATAGGTGTTCACTGTTTGTCTTTGTTTCTTTTGCAGAAGTCAAGAAAATTTTTTCCTATCACGTTTTTTGGTTCAATCAGTTGGATTGCATTTTTTTCTTACTTGATGGTCTGGTGGGCACATCAGGTAAGAGGGTGATGCTTGTGCAAAATACAGGTTCTGTATTGTGTTCTGCGCTCTGAGAAACCATTCAGAATCAGGGTCCATTGTGTCTCTCATGCTGAGAAATCCTCTGTTTCAGGAGCTGCAACAGTGGATGAAGTAAAACAGTACTCAGTAAATGGAAAATAGTTGAGAGAGCTGTGATTGTCCTGACCACAGGATTTGATCACTCTGGTAACATCAGCAGCTACTTGTCAATGCCTACTGATTTTCTGTGAAAACAGTAATTCTCCAATCCTGATTGTATTCTCCAAGACAAACAGGAAACTCCAGGATAATATTCCTTATTAAGCAGCTTTATAGCAGAAAACATGTCTCCACCACAGGACTGCAACTCATGTGTGGTTTTTTTTTCTGTTTTTGCTCAAACCTTTTTAGGTTGGAGAAACCATTGGTATTAGTGAAGAAATCATGGGCTTGACTATTTTAGCTGCTGGCACATCCATTCCTGACCTTATTACCAGTGTTATTGTAGCACGCAAAGGTCTGGGGGACATGGCTGTATCCAGTTCTGTTGGAAGCAACATATTTGACATCACAGTGGGGTAAGTCCTATAGCATGAAAGCTGTGTTTTAAAAACTTTTTTGTTCTTAGCATTGTTGCCTTAGATTTGTGAAGGCGTTGCCAACAACAGTTTTCTGCTTTTGATATGAAAAAGTTTGAAAAAGAAAGTGATGAAAATAAGCAATGGATGTTACAATTTTATGCGTTCAGAAGTCTATAGACATTTGAATGATGGGCTTGCTACAGACTTGTTGCCTGATTTACTCTTTTACTCATTGCAGAACCTCCTAGGCAGGTAAAGTGCACTTGAAGTAATTCAAAGGCTTTGTTCCAAGAAGAAATTTTTGAATATGTTTATGCTTTTGTCAGGTCATTCTTTTGAGCTATTATGCATTGAACTTTACTAGGGCTTTCTTTATAACCACTGATCAACAAATAATTCATTGCCTTTACAGTATTCAGTGCGTTGTTAAAAACAAGTAGACATCAGTGTCTTGTGTAGCTTTCATGAGCTGTTGTTCTTTATTTTTTATTGTTATTTTATTTTTGTGATTTTTTAATATATCTGACAAATTCCAAGTTAAAAGCAATTGCAAAATTTCTCTTTAATGCACAGGTGTTTTTGTATAGGTCTAACAATGTGAAGCAATGTAGAATTCTGTGGAAATGCTCTGTTTACTGTTTCACAGCAGCCCTAGGGAAGGGATGTAAGGCATGCAGTTGGGATTCAAGGTCCTGTTTGATCCACTGAAATCAAGCTAGTCCTGGTCCATCCCATGTTATAATTTGTGCCTCGGTATTTCAAAATTGTGCATGAGATGTAAAAACAGAACTGTCTTTATTCCTTCCCATCTTCAGCATAGGTAGAGGCATTGAGAATCATGTCCATGCTCTGTTTTTCTACCTATGGCTGTTTTTTGCACAAGAGCAGGCCTCTTTGTAGTTAGAGTCCAGTCAGAAGAACAGTACAAGTGTGAGCTGCTAAAAATGTACCAGCAGCTGCGCTGGTACTAAATGAGATCCCAAAGTTTAAGGAAACAGCTTTTTTACTCTATTTCTTAGCTAATGCAGTACCTTTGGATGCTGCATAAAAAATGGGCCATCTTTTTTTTCTCTTAATCCAGAAGCAGGAGGGGTTTGAAATTTTTAGGAAGGGTTTGAATATTTTAGCAACAGACCTGCAAGACTTTTGAAAACCTTATGCATTATGGAGTCTTTCAATCTAGAGCGCGTAGGGTGCATGGCAGAACTTTTCTCTTTGGCAGTGCTTTATTTCTGTGATATATATTTTAGTCTCCCTAGCAGCAGAAATGTTGTTGTCCGCTAGCACAGTCTGGTAGACTTAGCCCCTGAACAAATAAAATGGCACAGTGTAGCTGCAGTTTGGTTTAGTTAGCATTGAGTCTGTAGAGAATTATTATCTCTTGAGCTGCTTATTCAAAGCTTGAATGTTGTGAGCTTCTGACAGCTCTCTTCATGCATCCTAAGCCTGCTAAGCTCTGATCGGGGGCTTAAATATTTATTTCAGCTTGACATCTTCCTGAGGGATGTTGCCTCATTCTGTGGCATCAAAGATGAGAAATGTAATGACAGTAAACACAGAAATAGAAATTAAGCTAAGGTTCAGTAGAAGTTCACATTTTTGTGCAGGTTTTATAGTAAATGACTTCATGACTTTGAAGGGATGAATTTTTTGGGTAGTGCTTTGTGGAGTGCTGGTTCTTTATGGGAAGGACACATCAGGTGAGTCACCCTTTTGCTGGTGGGCTCTTGAAAAGGCACTGGAAGTACGTTCTTGTGCAGATGGTGCAAAGTCCTAAGCAAACAAAAGAGTCTCCCTGCTCACAGGCACATGTTCAATGATTTCTGTCAGCTAGGGGAAATACCATCCACCAATGTCATGGTGGAAGGAGAGTGGAGAGCCTGAATCCCGTGCTACCACAAGCATGTTGTTAAATCAGATATATACACACATTAGAAAAATTCATGCCTCATTTTATGAAGCTTCTGGTTGAATTTTGAAGTACCTCCAGAAACTTTCCCTTTTCTAGATCTCTGCTGTTTTTCCAATTTCTCTATTTTTTTCATATTATTATTTTTTTTTCTTTTTACAGCCTTCCTCTCCCATGGCTCCTGTATGCTGTGATTAACAACTTTTCTCCGGTGACTGTCAGCAGCAATGGTCTGTTCTGTGCGATCGTCCTCCTCTTCATCATGCTGCTCTTTGTCATCCTCTCCATCGCTTTCTGCAAGTGGAGGATGAACAAGTTCCTGGGCTTTCTCATGTTTGGGCTTTATTTCGTGTTCCTGATTGTCAGCGTCCTCCTGGAGGACAAAGTGATCCAGTGTCCTGTCTCCATCTAGTGGAAAGTGCTGATTCTTGAGAAACAAAGTTATAGATGTTTATTTATTCAGTATATGTATATCAAAATGAAATGGAAAAAAAAAAAAAAAAAAACAAAAAAAAAAAAAAAAAAGCCGTGATGGAAAAAAACTGTAAGCCTCCTACCCTTCAGTTTTAAAAGAGAGAAAGAAAGAAAATGATAGAAAGAGAGGAACTTGGAGTAAAGACTGATTGCTGCAAAGCAGTGCGCTCGCACATGGAGCTGTGCCGAGGTGTTCTTCGCTGGCTGCAGAGCGACCTCGCCACTCAGCACTGGGGATGCTGCACACGCACTGAGAGGGTGAAAGCTACTCTTTCTCTAATGCCTATGGTACACGTCCACAGACTTCTTTCTCTCTGTCATAGAACACACAGATATACGGAGTGCTCATTTCTTTAAGCTATAATCTTCTAAAGGGGAATGCTAATTCTGACTTTGGGGAGGCACCACCTCCCACACATCATGGTATGGGATTTATCTGTTGATCTCCTGATGCTGCTGAGTGGAAAGCGTTTGCTGAGTGCATGAGTTGCAGGAAGGGAAGATCTTGCATGTCTCTTCATTGAAGTGGACTAACATGTTGTGATTTCAGCAGAGCCAGGGAGTTACCAGTGGTTTGATCCTCTGCATCACGGGACTACAACGGCCATCAGCAGGATGTCAGTGATGATTTATTACATCTTGCAAAGCTCTTCAGACTGCTGAAACCCCAGTGCTAGCGCTGAAGGGACTGTGTTTGCTGGCCAGTATGTGACTGATGCAGATTTTCACTCTATTCACAGGCAAGGCCTGTCCGGGGATTTCTGTCTGGGGATTTGCTGTTTTCTCTGATACCAATGCAGCATGCAAAGAGATGATACAACTGATATGTGAACACAGCATTTTTTTCTAATGCAGCAATACTACCAACAGTACCAATGGCTTTCAGATGCTGTTACCATGATGAGTTTGCCTTTGATGCCAGAAGTAAAAGGCTAATTTGCTTATGCGTAGTATTTCATACAGAAAATATAGTTATAAAATGGCAGCCTACTTGCTGAGGTGGATATATGCTTTACAAGCTATCTTTTTCCATTACTTGAAGTGTAAAGACCTTCACAGATACAGATAGTCATTGTTGGAAGAAATACTCAGCTGCTGTACAGAGCTGAGGCAGTTCATTTTGCTCATAAAATCCTTATACTAGGTATGAAAAAATAGTTTAAATGTAGTGGAACTGCAGGAAACCTACATGAAAATTCTTCATTATTGCTGAAAGTGTGAATGTCCAAAGAAGCCTGGGAAGGAGTGAAAATGCAACATTCTTTTACTGAAATCCTGAGAGGAGAGGAGAATGTCCAAAGCTAGAACAAAATATATAATCATAATAACAACAGGGGGAGAGAAAGCTATGCAGTGTTCATGTTTCCTGGATGATCAAAAAATGGGAGAACTGGAACAGGTGTTAAGAAATTATTTCAGATAATCAGTGTTTGCTTCTTCAAGGCTTCCTTTGCAGTTAGAGTTCATGAAATTTCAGTATATATCTGTGACCTCTTTCAGCATTGTTCTGTATTCGTATTGTGCTCACAATGACATTGTAATGCTCGCAGCTGTGTAACAGAAGGCTCAGCACATTTTGTCTCGTCCGTTTTTCTGATGCTGTCATCATGCTTTCCTGCCTGTTTTCCTTGCTGTTTGCTTTTCACTCATCCCCTTGTTGTTACTGTATTCCTATTACATGTGTTTGTATATAACAGTAGCTGGCTTGAGTAAGCCCAAGAGTAAGGACTTGAGAGAACACAATGGTAGAGAAAACAGTAAGAAATACACATTAAAAACTATTGAAATATTAACATTGTGAGATATTATGAAAAAAAAAAAGTGAAATACTATTGAGCAAAAGCAAGAAAACTAGGAATTACAATGTCTGTTCCTCATGTCTTATTGTAAGATATTAAGTCCTAGTTAAAGAATTGCATTCAGAAGCAGCATTGGATCTTTAGCATACACTTGCAACATCTCTTGCTTCTTAGTGCACTTTGGTGCAAGCTTTTCTCTCATTGGGAGCAAAGAACTATATTTAAAATCCTTTGTTGCTCCAGAATCCTCACCTATATTAACTGCAGTGCTACGGACCTCTTAACATTTGTTTCTGTGTATGTGTGTACGCAAGGGGAAGATTGGTGCAGACATACTTACAGTGTCCTCTGCTGAAAAGAGCAGCAGTTCTGCAAAAGCAAATCTGTGACCCAAATTCTGAGCTCAAATGGAGCCAGTGTCCCAAGAAGCAAAGCTGACTCTGCCGTACAGCCTGCCCCAGGAGAACCACAAAATGCTTTCTGTTTCTGATGACAGTGCTCAAGGCAGCCTTTTGTGTGACGCAAGTGATTCTTTACCAGGTGAGCAGAGTAAGGCAGTATGACCTACGAGAGGGTGTGCAGGATTGAGATGGGTCTGTGCAGTGTACATGGCCACTTACAATATACAGAATACTCAGATTCAGTGGTTTACATTTTAAAGCAAGAAACAAAGAAAGACCAAGAGTCTGATCTATGTTCAGTGTATTACTCTGTTGTGCTTTTTTGTTTGTTTGTTTTTTTCTTCTGCGCATACATGGGCATTGCAGTGTAATCCATGGAATGAAAAGGAAAAACCCCTACTGGGAGCTGTAAGAGCACACTGATGTGCTCTGCAAAGCTCAGGCAGCAACAGCGGAGTGCTGCCCCACTGAGGGCAGGCAGGGAGTAAGGAGTAAGGTTTGAAAGCCCTATGCACTGCGAGCATATAATTCCAAAGATGGCATGATTACAGACTGGAGGTATAACTGTGTGTGGCTAAGGCTGCTGTTCTATAATGGCATTCATGCACTGTTAAAATAACTGACCTATTTCTTTCCTGGAGGACACTGTCTTTGTCTGCTTGCCCCTATCAACACATTTATCTTGGAAGGTATTGGAAGTAATTTTCTTCCCCTTGGGAAGGAGACAGCTCACAGCTCCCACTGCCTTGCATCTGCTGGGCTGGTCGTTATTCAAGCAGCAGGATAACTGCTGCCATGGCAGCTCAGCTCCAGGGATAGAGGGGATTTCAGGTCTGCAATGCTTCCATGAGAGTCTGGCTCTGAAAGACACTTGTATAATTGCTGGAACAAACTTGCAGGATAACTGTGTGCTCTTTGGTTATAAAGCAGCAGCTGTTCTGGTAGGGTAAACAGAGTGAGAATGGAGACCCCTCTTCCCATACAGGAGGAATTTGTAAGCTATGGAAGTGAGGAGCTGAACAAGAAGCTGAGAGCTGCTGTAGCAGTCACTGTATGCCCAGAGCATGCCAGTTGCTAGGACACCCGTGTTTCATAGTGAGAGCAGATAGTTTAACTTCACCCTTTTCTCTCAGGCATCACTGTTTTCCCAACAGAAGGTGTTTCCCACTGTCCATAACCATTTCACTCTTGGATGTGTGAACATTTCTCAGCGTTGTACACCTAGAAATCAAATTGCTGTTTTCAACCAGAAAAAGGTCTGAAAGACTTTATTAGAGAACTGGTTCCTCAGACTGCCTGAATCCTGCATTCATTACTACACATGGAAGTCTGATGATCATGCACTCATATGCCTGAGCTTATTCAGCCAATGTTGAAAATCTTTTGAGGCATAAAAGTATTATCAATATCAAAATTGGCATTAAAATAAAAATCTTGTTATTTCTTAGCGTTTTCTGGCCAGCCCCACATTGGCAGCACAGTAAGGTAAGCATGCCCAATAAGGCTTCAGGTTGAGTAGCCAATTCTCCATGCCATCCTTACACCTGCACACAATTGGTGTTGGACATTATTTTTGGAAGGGATTTCCAGTAACATTCAAGTAAGGTCACGAATCCGATTATAACCTGTTGTGTGCATTTTTAGCACTGACTTCATTGGAATTAAAGAAGAGTATGCAAAATGCCATTAAAGTCCTGTGAGAACGTGCTGTTTTACATACACCTGCAGAAAAAGAAAAAGAAAAAAAAAAAAAAGAAAAAAAAAAAGCCAGCTTCCATTGGCAGAAGATACTGTTCTAGAACCATTAGGGTAGATACTATAGAAGTGTGGTAAGAAATGTTATCTGAAGATGATGTCTTAAGAGCTACATATAGGCATGGAAAAGTCTTTCAGCAAATGCCTGGGCATTTCTTAGTTGTCAGTTTTACTGATAGGTAGTGCTTTTGTGTAGTGCAGACAGGCTCTCTGTGCCTGTATGCCTATGCCTATTTATTCAGTAGATGCTGGTGTCTGAGTAATCCTCATGAAACATGAAGCACAGTGAGTGACAAAGAAACTTATCTAACTATCATTTGATGTTTGTACTGGCAATGAACCTGCCGTGTGATTTCCATTTATGCTACTCTGAAGTAGTTTATGATAATTGTCACTCATGGTACCATTGTGTGTGGATATGAAGGTCCATAAAGAGGTAGATTAAATGTGTGGTTAATCCAAGTACTATAAGAAATAGATGCTTAGAAATATTTGTACCTTTTGGGCGTTTTTTAAGGGATTATTTCTCTGGTTGTCTTTCATTTCTTTACATATTTTGGGAAAGAGCAGAAATACTTTTTTTTTAATGATTCTCCTCTCAGTAGTAATTCCTTAAGATAGCATCTTAGGATCCATATAATTTGTGTTCTGAATCAAATATGAGTCTATATCAAAGGGGTTTATTTAACCTATAACAAAGAAATAATCCCTTGGCCAACAACCAGCCCATTGAAATCCAGACGATTTCTGCCAGTTACAGACAGGTTTTTATCCTAGGATCCTGCATTTCATAAATGCATCCTACAACACACTGATTTGTCCTGGGAGCTGTATTAAAGGAGAAAAAAAGGCGTTCCCTTTGTTCTTGGAAACCGTTATATACCTCTTCTAAATAACAATGACACAACTTAATTGAGAAAGAGGCATGGTTAGTTCCTCTGAGCAGGTTATTCTTGTTTTCCTGAAAAGTTTGGTGCACTTCTTGCATCAAATTGTAGCAGAAGATACATCAGCAGAAGGCGATTTCCACGTTTCCGAATGTGATAGTTTGCACTGAGATGCGTGGAGCAGAGTCCAGCAGATACGGGCTTCACTCCTGGGTGATGCCAAGATTACTTCTTGAATCTCTTGCTATTCATGAGAATATCACTATTGAGATATTAGTCATTTCTTTTTGGGCTGGGTAGATTAACTTCCAGTCTGAAGTTATTGCACCATCGGATAAAGAAGTCATATATGGATCACAGTCCTATAGTCCAGACGAGTAATGTGGACCCGCTGTGCGTTGCTAATTGTCAGGGACAGGTCACAGGCTCTTGTCTGTTGCTCGTGGATGTGGGTTTTCATTTCATCCAGGCATCACCTTGGATTTGTGCAGGCAGCTCACGCTTTCTCACGCCAGTGAGCCAGCCTGGCTGGACATAAGCCATCTCTTCTCCAGAAGCCATGTAGTCACCTGAGCCCTTGTTCCTGGTCAGCCAGATATGAGTCAGCCCCAGCCTAGAAGCCATGTAACCATTTATAGCACGTGTAGAAGAGATGCGCAGCTGGGCACTCATTCCCAAATGAGCCATAAGTGGCCAAAGACAAGACTGAGTAAGAAATGATGTCAGTAGAAAATGGTAAGTGAACTTTACATTCATGTAGATTAATTGCAAATTCACCCCTCATCAAACACAAAACCAACCTAAACGGTGAAATTTGTATGTGTTTTTAAAGATCTTGCACTTTACTACATTTTTTTTTATTTTATGTCACATAGTTGTCTTAACGCAAAGAGAAGCCATAAGAGCCCAGAAGACTAGCTTTGGGTTTCTAAATAAGGGGATAATGAATTTTAAAGTGAAGAATCCATTTCGCATCTTTGTTTAAGGTATGATGTAAAATACCATCAAACAAATGTACAGTAAAGCAGGATCTGGTTTTGCCTTAGTGGAGCTGTGAGTAAGTCAGAGGGCATTTGCTCATACTCTTGAGATTCCCTGTGAGACTGTACAAAATGCTGCACACTGCCTTTGCAGCAGGAGCTCAGTCCTGCCATGCGTGTTCACCCCAGAAGAAGGAATACAATGCTCACAGAGTCAGGCCCAAGGACGCAATTAAATCCTCCTGTTACTCCAACACATTGTCTCACCAAGACCACTGTAAAGGAAGGCCCCCATAATTTAGAAAGTGCATATAATCCAGGTAATTCCTGTCACATCTTTTCTAGAAGAAAAAAAAAGGTAAGTATTTTATGGTCAGGCTATCCAACACCAATCAAACACTTCTTTTAATCCCCTGTCAAAATCAGGTAGTGTCAAAAGGAATTTGTTTGGCTTTGTGTTCATTTCCATTACCAAGACCTCTGTTATGCAGTCCTAATTTTGCAGTCCTGACTCTGGGGAATTGATTCCCGTGAGTGGGAATTATTTCTGTCATTAGAGGTGGCAAGATCAGGCCTCTGTGTTGTCATGTGAAAGTAACCGTAGCATGCTATAACTGACAATCAAATGCTATTTTTGTAATACAGATTTTTTAGCTTGATTGTTTCAATTTGTAGTTTTCATACTTTTCCATCTCTCATTTTCATCTTATTGTGATAAAAACCTGATATCCCCCATCTTACTCGTTTCAAACATAAAAAAAATACTACCATGGAAGCTGGTCCAAGCAAGCCCCAGAAAATTCCAGTTTTTCTCTTATGTTTATGTGTATGGATCATTACTCACTATATGAAATTCGCTTATTTCTGAATCATTGTATTCTCTGTGATTATAAGTTTGTACATAGTATGAAAGTTATATTTATTTGTACATAGGCTCTCGGAAATAATCCCTTTTATCAACGGTCCTACTTCACTGCATCTACAGAATGTTTCACTGTGTTGTGTACACTTTTTCCACATAAATGTGTGAAACTTATGATATTGATACAGCTTTTCATCTAAATCACTTTAAGTAATTAAGTTGTTTAAGTGTGAATAACAATAACAACAATAAATAATAATATAAAAACATTTGACAGCCTGTCACTTTGCTCAGTATTTTCTGTCTTAATTTTCTTGGACCCAGCATGGCTGTGAAAATAGTTTTTTAACTGCTTGCTGAATGAGGATCTGCATGGCTACTATTAATTGTAAGTGTTAAAGCCCCTCTCAGTTGCCTCTTGCCATGTCACTGTCCTACTTGCTGTGCGTACACAGAGCAAGAAGGACATTTGTGTTTGAGTGAGCTTAAAATCTAGTTAAATGAGAATTTTTCACTAACAATCCAGTATGAATCTACCAGACAACAAGTTCCTGAAGGTTGTCTGTTGTCCTGTAGCCACACTGGGGCTGAGTTTCCCTGCATTTCTTCACTGACGTTTCCTCGCAGGTTCTTTTTAAAGCAGCTCTTTAGTTTTACACCTTGTTGTTTACTGCTCAGTCTTACATGCTTGCAAACTAGGATATTTGGCTTTTTTTTTTTTTTTTTTTTTTTTAAGTTTGTGGCTGGATGAATGATGCTTTTAAACAAAATATCCTTCAATAGATAACAACAAAAGAAAATCAGTAATGTTAATAATTTCCCATAATCAAGCTGACTTTCCAGCAAAGAGGACACCACAAGCTATGCAGGGCACTCTGCAATTTTATTTGACCAAAGAGACCTTATTACTTACTGTCCTGAAAGTTCCAGGGCTCATAGAGGTTTTTAATTCATCTTTAACCAAAAGTTTAAAAATCCTGATTGGAAAAGCACAAGAAGTTTACAAGTACAGTATGCATTGAGAACAGTGTCCTGAGATATTCATGCCTGCCAAATGGGGAAAAAAAAAAAAACAAAAACGAAAACAAGAAAGTGAAACATCCTACAAGAAAACAAAGCTGCGGTATGCTCAAACCGTGCCAGCATCTGATTCCTGCCTCAGCTGTCACTACTCCTTAAAGGAGGCAGCAGATTTGAAATCCTCCATACCACAGCAGGCCTTGATGGTGTAAGGAGGAAGAAAAACGTGTTTAATCACCTCCTCAGTCCTCTCCAGGAGAATGATGGAAAGTTTCCTTGCCTTATGTTTCCTCTGCTGCAGGCAAGTACTTCACTGCCTCATCCACACTGCCTGGTAAAAACCAACCTCTGCTCACTCACTATTGCTGTTTCATTGGTAAGGAATTTGTTTGGAGGGGTCACTGACAGGGAGAAAAGTGCTGTGATGTTAAAACTGAGTATTTGATCCCTTCTCTGGGAAGGCTTCAGAGGTTCTGTTTAAAGGGAATTCTGTCAGCGCCTCTTTCAGAGAAATAAATATTTGTGCCAAACACTTGTAGAGGACACACAGATACAGATTATCGCTCTACAGGATGCTCGAATCATTCTGTCATCTCCTGTTTAGGCAAATTTCATTATCATTGTTTTGTATGACTTTCACTTTTTGTGGGCAAGGGTTTTTTGGGGGCCTTGAGGTGCCAGTGCTTAGGCCTTAAACCTACAGCAATTCTCTCTGATGCCCCAAATACAAATGCTACATGGCACCAAGTTAGGCATTTCAGTGACAGACTGGGAAGAATCTTTGAATGAGCCAGAGTTAACTCCAGATCTCTGGAGTACCTGCAGCCATGTTTCACCAGTCTACAGGCAATGATATGTGTGTGTGCAAACATAAGCCTTCCACTACAGCTTTCCCCAGACAGCTGCATTAGATGTACAAAAATGGGACACGCTTGTTCCTCACTAATGGGTGAGTTCCTGCAGCAGAGCTGGGTCTGAGCCTTGGAGGAGGCCTGTCTTGCAGTTGGAGGTGTATTGCCAGGGACAACAGGCCAAGCACTGAACATTTAGTTCAGGAACATAGCAGAGAACAGGACGGGTGGGCAGGGAGGGGAAGTACAAGGAAAACTGATAAGAAAGTTATCAGTTATAATTCATTTCTAGAATTACTCTTGTTAGACTGCTTTCCTTCCTGTCTCCCTGCAGACTGGTCTAACTGTACTGTAAAATGACAGAACAGTCATCAGTTTGGTGACAGCAAAAAACACAGACCTCACATGCTCATCTCATACTCTTGGTTACTAACTAGGTTGAGGGAAAAGGAAAATTGCTCAAGAATTTTCTAGCTCCCTATGAACATCTATACCTACGCATGTCATCACTTCCCATTTACTTGCCTTGATACCATGCCATATTGCAAGGCTAGATTTGGGCTCCCATGGCAATGACCAACTCTCGCTAATTTGGCTTCTGCATTTTCTTGTCTCAGGGATTGCAGCATGATCCTTTACAGTGAGGAGATGTTGCCAGCCAGAACTAACTCTGATGAGCTTATGGACCTCACAACATGCAAGATTCTTCAGAAGAGTTAGTTTTGGTATTGGAAAACTTGTGTTTATCCAGGGTAACATGCTGAATGGTTCAGTGTTTCTGGCTCTATCAGAAGCGTCAGTAAACTCTCATTGGAGAAAATAAGAAAAAACCTGTTAGGCAAGACAGTGAGGCCAAATCTTCCCTGTCTTCAGCCCCATTTCTACTGTTCTACTGCTAAAGGCCTCTCCACACCTCTGCCATCTCCACTCCCCACACTGCCCAGACCTTGAAATAAAGGCTGTCATAAAAGGGTACTCCATGATTAAAGGCAGGCAGTGCCCAGAGCATGAGGTCTTGTTTTAAGATTCAGGTAGTGGGAAGGACTCTCACCAAGAGCTAAACCCACAGCCCTGGACAAATGGGAGTGAAACAGCTTTAGTGCAACTCTGATTCTCAGCTTGAAGATTTGTTTCATTTAAACCTCAGAGTTTCAAACTTTTCCAGTTTAATTAGTATCTCAGGCCACCTGTGTTTATGTAATCTATTGGACCCCAAGGAGAAGTGTAGCCTTGCTTTCTGTAGGAAAGAGCAGAGTAGGGGATAGATGCCAACACAACACTCCAGGTGCACTCCAGGCACTGCTGTCCTTCAGACAAGGCCAATTTGCCCACCTGACAGCATGATTCATGCTACTTTTAGCTGTCCTTGGTACAAGTAAGCAAGTGAAAGTACAGAGACGAGAGTTAGCTCTGTAATCATCACCTGGTGTCATGGAAGGAAAAGGGAGAAATTTACATTAGTATCACTCTATTCATGTCCTCATCCATTTCACAGCGGGTTTGTGCCAAAGTCTGGGTACCAGGAGGAAGGTGATACTAATTTACATGCACTCATTATTTAACCTGCCTTGGTGAACTCATCAGTCCTGGCTTACAGAAGGGAAATAGAAAAAAAATATATTGGCATAAAATGTGCCCTGGTATCTGTTGTAGATTGGCTGAAGCAGCTGTAGACACAAAATTCAAGATGCAGGACTAATAAGAAGAGGGCTGTGGCAATGGTCAAAAAAGATATCTAGCAGCCATCAGTTCTACCACAAACAGCATCAGGAAGAGCTTGGCACACTCATCTCCCAGAGAAGCATTGCTCCTAGGAAGTGCCAAAAGAGGCAGGTGGATTGCAGCACAAGGTCATGTCCTCAGTGCACACAAGCAGTCTCATCTGGATTAATAAATGGCAACATATGGCTGCCAAAGCCCTCATTTTTTTGGAATTGCATCAATACCAAAGTGTCCAGCAGCAGGTGTGTTTGAGGACACTTGCAGGCAATCATCCATGCTGTCAAGGAGACAACAATAAAACCCCTAATGCAGGAGAGAGCAATGTATAGCCAAGGCATACAGAGTAAGCAGGGAGTTAATGTGTTCTTGTTCCAAATTTATACTTACCTTAGCATTATGGCAGCTGTTCTACTCACCAGCCAAAATCCCTGCTGGCAACCTTGCAACCAAAGCATCATCCTCTGGGCTGAATGTCACACAATAAGGGCAGCAACGGGGAACTAGTAGAGAGCACTGACTACCTCTGCCAATAAAGAGCAAGTCCCTACACAAAATTCCGGCTTTCTCCAAATTGCCACTGTGGAAAGCATATCTTTCTCAGGCTTAAGTGATGGTCAATGGTTTATGGTCTGGTTCAGCCCAGTTCTGTGACTAGCAGGGCGGAGGGATTTCACAAATTCACGCCACCAGAAAAGGGAAACAGGGGACCCCAAAATAATTAATCTGAGGCAACGATCTGAGGAGAAACAAACTAATTTACTAAATACAGTATCGGAATGCAAGATAACACACTATAATACAATATAATTGTAATTGAAGCTAATAAATCAAATATAATGAGAGAGAGTGTCCAAAAGATGGATATGCCTCACCATAAAGCTGAGGTGAGATGCACAGGTTGAGCAGCATGGAGGAGAGCCTGACAAAGAGAGCATCAGGTGACCTTGCCAGGGTCTCATCTCTGACCACAAAGCCCCCTGGGGAATGTAGTTCTTCTTCTCTTCCAAACAGGTACCCGGAATTGGAGCACTGACACTTTAACTCCCAGTGCACTATATGATGTTATGATGTGGAATACAGATAACCAAAAATCATAAAACCATGACAATGATGAATCTGCTGGTCTTCGTTAGCCACACAGAAAATGGCTTCTCAACTGGAGCCACGTAGGCTGAATTTCCTCAGCCCCACAACATACCTGGGAAGACTGCAGTTGTTTTCGTTCTACACACAATTGCATTCCATTGTTTCCTCAGAAATAGCTGGTGGAAGAGCCCTCAGAAGAAGGCAGGCCCTGAGTGAAAACGTTCATCTGCCCATCATCAGCAGATGCATGAACTCTCAATGCAATGCATACCTGACCAGCAGGATGCAAGCAATGGTTTGTCCAGGTCAGTTGCATCTGGAGGTGCATGCAGGCCACATAGCCTTTTCCCTGATGACAACCAATGAGTCAACAGCAGAGTGAAAAAGGCTTTGCAGTCTTTCAGAAGAAAGGACAGGGAAATACATCATCATTTGGAACTTAGAGGGAAATACAAATGGCAGAGTCCTTAGTGAATCTCTTTCCATAAGTTAGCATCCTTCTTAATGACAGTTAAAATGCAGGTAGTTTGAATGAACTAGCAACCAGAAAATCCAAGTTAACTTAGGACAAGTTATTTTTCTAGCCACATCTCCACTTTTTTTTTTTTTTTTTTTTCCTGAATTTTCATTTACAGTGGGAAGAATTTGCCTCAAGAACTTCTGCCTTTGTTTGTGTCCTGAAAAGCCTGAATAAATAGAATTAGGAAAAATCAAGTGAGTGATTTTGAACTGAAATCTTATGCAAGTAGGAGTCACTGGTGTGTGAATTTATTTGCTAGAAAGGTACTCCGCACACTGATGGAGAGGTGTTTTTAGTGGTATATGATAAATGCCATCTGTTTCATGGTATCAAATTTGCAAACATAACCAATGCCTAAGAATCTCAGCTATTCAAAGTATTTTCAACAGTGAAAAATATATTTATTTTTTTTTTAATCAGAATCAGGTATTAAAAAATTTCTGTGATTTATTGCATTTAATGTCCTTAACTGGCAGTAAACTTCAGATAGCAATGTCCTTTTAATTTACAGGTACACAACTCTATCTCCATTTTCTGTATGTTGCTTAGTGTGTATTAAATCCATCAGACTGCTGAAGATCTAAATATTTTCCTGGTGTAACTGTCTTGCTTTTGTTATGCTATTTTTTTTAGCCTGTGAGTACTGAGTTCTTGAAGTTACAGCTCCTCTTCTGCGTTAATGCTCCAGCCAGTGAAATGCTTGATTACTTTTTTGTTGTACTCAAACTCCTGCAAAAAGCTCATCTTTGTAAGCAAGTAAGCACTTGCTTTAGTGCAAGAGTCTCCTCTGGCATAAGGCGGCACCTTCCTCTGAGCTACAGCAAGAAGAGATACCTACACATACGGGAGATGAAATCTTTGCACTGACATGCTCCAATAACATCTTTCAGCCCTCAAACTCTGTTAAGTGAGGCACTGTAGCTAATGTAGGGTGGAAATGTAGCAGAGCATGTATTTCCTGTGTGAGTTATTAGGCTGTAATAGCTTTTACACTTTAAAAATAAAATGCTGCTCAAAAGCAGTGCTGATTTTTCAATGCAATATACGCTAAGTGACAGCATTTGAGATAAGTGGTATCTCTTGAATATAGCATTCCTTCTACAAGCTCTCTTTAATCAGATACCACATACTCTATTATGCATTTCAGCTTTCGTTTCACAGCAGCTGGTGAGAACTCATGACAAATGGTTATCTCTTGTCCCCAATATGCTTATTAAAAAAATATGTTGTGTATTTGCATAACTGCTTCTTTTTATGAGACTGTGTCTGAAGGAAGCCTCTTCTGAGTAAGGGATGATCAGAACTTGAAGATGGAAAAGTATTCTGTGTTCCCCAAATGTAGGATGCTTTCTGTGCCAAGGGCAATACTGGGAATCTTAGTGAAATAAATTTTCCTTCAGTAACTCTGAAGAGGCATCTATTCACTTTACCTTCAGTGCCTCGGTATGAAGAACAATGGCAAAATGTTCAGAAAGGAGAACTCAGTGATCAGGCTCTCTAAATCCTTAGAGTCAAAGCTGCAGACAACACAGCTCTGCCACATGAGGGATGATCACCCTGTGGTTACAGAGATAAGAGGTGAGGGGAAGAATGTAAAAGCAGGTAGGAAATATAACAGAGATAGGAACATCTGCGTAACACAGCATCTCATTTTGTTTCTTCATCACTGTAATTCTTTACCCCCCTTTTAATACTGTGCATTACTCCTTCTGAAGCTTGCATTCTCTTCAATGTTACAGTGCAGCCTGAGTAAATCCAGCTAGACTTTCCCACAGCTCAGTCTCTACAGGTCTGGTCAGCAAAATCTCCATCAGCTTCACAGTGGGAGATGTAGTAATTTACCATGAGTGACTCTAAAGGAGCCATGTTGCACCTTAAAGAAGTCAGGTGTTGTTGAGCTGCTAATTTCAGAAACGGTATCGAGTCTATCTATTAGTGAACACAAAAGATTAAGAGCACACACGAGTAAAATTTGTGCAGTGCTTAATGAAGCAAGAGGCTGGGAAGATAGTACATGGAGTTCAAATTCATTATAGGTTGCAGGAAAAAAAAAAAAAAAAAAAGCCAACTGTTCAGCTTAGACAAATTATTTCTGTCTTGCAAGGTGTAATGAGGAAATATTCTGAAAGTATGAATTCTGATGCAGTCAAAGCAATACCGGATCAATAGCAAACATATTACATAGATCTCTCAGTCTTCTCCATTTCTTCGAAAATACTCATATGATTTCATAAGGAAAGGTGGGATGCCTGTGCCCCTCCACACAACTTTACAATTTACTCATTGGTTGTTTTCACTAAGATCAGAGAGAAAGGCGAAGGTCTTGAAGATAATTCATGTACCATGAGCTTCATGAGAACAGTCATCTGAGTTAGCATCACATGCTTCTGCTTAAAACAAAGTGAATCACTTTCTGCATAGTTAGACACAAAGAAACCATGCAAGAGAGAATCAGAGACCTAACAAGTATCTGCCGTTCGGTGTGCAAGAGACAGAACTGCAAGACACCTGACTTCATCAGTTCCCAGGGTTTTATTTGCTTTCCTTACTTGGCTGGCTGCCTACTGGATTAATTCTCAGTTTTCTGACTAAAGCACAGCAAAGCACATTTTGAGGGACAAAACAGACAAGCTCTCTCTCTCTCCACTGATTCCACAGAAAAGTGTGGTTATCTGTCATTATTCTTGGTTTTCTTACAGATTTCTAGTGACAAAAGGATTAGTCTCAAAAGATGCTTATCGCAGCTTGAGCTCTCACCCCAATGCTGATTCAGAACAGGATGATCCTTGCAAGAAGTGTTCCCTCTAGCAATCACACAGTAATGTCCTCATGAGTTTGCATCATAAATTTGGACTTATATAAATCCTTCCCAACAAAACTGCTTCTGACAACAGTAGAAACACACCAAATTTAGCCCCAATTAACAGACTTTCTACTTCCCAGCTTTCCTCTGCAGATCTTAAGAGAATTGCCAGGTTCTTTCCCATGACTCCTCTAATTGTATATCTGACGCAGTACCTCTGAGTGATGAAGAACACTAGTAATGCTTAAAACCATACATCCCCAACCATTAGAAATCACAACAATCTCTAAAAAAACAAAGTGGTACTCCAGAAATTATTGCTGGATCCAGCTGACCTCACAAACCATATCTTAGCAGTCTACCATTCTTTATCTAGAAGCAGGCCCAGTAAGATCTTTCTTACACATCCAAACCAGGACATTACCACCAATGTCTTGTAACGATAATTGTATTGTTAGATCTATGGTTTTCAGGAACTAATACTGCCAGCTGAGTCATTTGCATTCCGTACCAACCTGACCATGAAAGAAAAATAATTTTTGTCAATTGCTTCACTTAAAACACTTGCCTGATGGAGGTATAAGAAGAAGAAATTCTTTCTGCAAATCCTATTTGATGCTGATAAGTTCCATGTGAAAACAACAGAGACTCAAATGACAGGATATTTGGATGGTTTGGACAGAATTAAAAAGTCTGTCAGACATTGCACCTTTTCCCATCTATCTTACTATTTAAAAAACAGTGGCATCCAGATGACAGTCACGGGGTTGATAGTAAATCTAGTGTGGGTAAATTTACAGTTGTTCTAAAATAAAGGCAAAGACACAATAATGGACAGCATTAACTGTCCTCTGGTCATCTGCCATTTGTTTAGTCAGGAACCGAAATCATTACAGCTCCACAGCCTGCTTTCACAGAATTACAGACTCACAAAACTGTGGGGTTGGAAAGGACCTCTAGAGATTCACTGAGTCTAACCCTCTGCTAAATCAGGTTCCCTACAGCAGGTAGCACAGGTAGATGTCCAGGCAGGTCTTGAATATCTCCAGAGGAGGAGACTTCACAACCTCCCTGGGCAGCCTGTTCCAGTGCTCCATCACTCTGACAGTAAAGATCCTCCTCACATTCATATGGATCCTCCTGTGTTTTATTTTCTACCTGTTGCTCCCTGTTCTACTGCTGTTCACCACCGAGAAGAGCCTCTCTCTATCAACCTGGTTCCTGCACTTTATTTATAAACAGTGATGATATCCCCTCTCAGCCTTCTCTTCCCCAGGCTGAACAGACCCAGGTCTCTCAGCCTTTCATCATACAGGAGATGGTCCAGGCCTTTAATCACCTTTGTTGCCCTCCACTAGACTCTCTCTAGTAGTTCCCTGTCCTTTTTGAAATGAGGAGCCCAGAACTGAACACAGTATTGCAGATGTGCCCTCATTAGGGCAGAGGAGAAAGGGAAGATCATCGCTCTGGACCCACAAACCTCACACTCTTAATGGACTCCATGATATCTTTGGCCTTCTTGGCCACAAAGGAACACTGCTGACTCACGGCCAACCTGGACCCCAAGTCCTTCTCCGTAGAGCTCTTTTCCAGTAGGTCAGTCCCTAACCTGTACTGATGCATGTGGTAATTCCTTCCCAGGTGCAGGACTCTACGCTTGCTCTTGTTAAACATCATCGGTCTGTTCAATGGCAGCACAGCCATTGATACATGTATCAGCCACTCCTCCCAGCCTCCCAGCTTCCCAGCTTCGTGAAAAAAAAAAAAAAAAGACATCCCTGTGACATGAGAAAAATGGAACTACCTACGTTACATGATACAAATATGTTTCACTTTTTTAATCAGCTAACACATGTCTTTTCTTACTCAGATACTGAGGAGTATTTAGAAAGCAATGTCTCATCCACTCATCTGTATTTTGAATTTGTAAGGCTTACTACACCTCTCTGGTTTTACAGACAAGTCCAGCTCCTTTAGGCAGAGGTAGATCACTCCTTGGACCTGCTCTGTAATATTTTTTGTTGCTGCAGTCACTGACAGTTGTTGCACAGGCAAAGAATTAAAGTCTCACTAACTGCTGGCATAGGCACTGTCTCGAAAGCCAGGACATGGCATTTTATTTGCTGCAGAGAGAAAGAGTTTGGAAAATTGAAGTAATTCAAAGAAATATCAAACCAGAAAACCACACATCAGGGTAGCAGCAGAACAATGTGTTAAGATTAGAGGAAAAAGCACAGAAAAACAAGGCCAGAGGACTAGGTTGTTGGGTGCCATGATCTCTGCAAATCACCATAAACACTCTCAATAACATCATTTATGAAACTGTCTTTTTTCTTCCCTTTTCTGTATGCTTTGCTCTGCAAAGCATTTCTTTCTTTGTGCAGACAAGCAAAAACTGGTATTGGCAAAACGCATAGTAAACTTTTTCTCTTCCCAGACTAATCATCCCTTTCCCTCTGCAAAAACACACAGTGCTGTCCATCACAATTTAAGAAATGACATGAAAGGAACACAGAGCATGAAGTCAAAAGCGCGCATTTGTTTGACAGAGGGCAGATGCAGCCACCCCATCGCTGGGTGCCTCACACTCTGTGCTCTGAGGCATTGTTCTGTGTCATTAACTCTGTTCCTCTCACTTGTGCCTGTGGAGATGTGCTGCTCTCCCCCTCTGCTGCCCATGATCTCAGCTGAGTGAAGACACCCTGTGGTGGAAACTGGGTACAGGCTTCTGTAGTTATAATCTATGAACCTGTGAATCGCAAGCCTCATTTTGACAAGGTCACATCCCTGCAGCTTCATGAGAAGCTTGTAGTCTCTGGAAGTTGACACCGTGCTGCAGTTCTGAAGCCAGGAGACAAGAGCCTTGTCCTTCTGAATAACTGAAGGGAAGGTCGCTCAAAATCCTTGATGATCTGCCCTAATTCTGTGCATAGATAGTGGTATTTGTAACCACAGAAACATCCCTGATGCCTTCTAGCTCAAGGATGTAGCCCATGATTCAGTGTAATGAACAGAAACATTCAGAGTGCCCTGGTATGAGGGACTGAGAGTCTGAAACATTCCATCCATGTTTGTGTGTGATCCAGTACTAGAAGTCTCACTTTCCTACAGGTTAAAGGAGCAACTAAACTATTTTGTTCTTTCAAAATGAATGAAAATTTCACAGTTGTACACCTGGAGGCTGTCTGCCTTGTCTTCATATCTGACCCACTGATTTCTGATACACAAAACAGCATCACTGAATTTCATGGAGATTTCCCTAAAGACATACAGTAGTGAGCCAGAGCCTCATCAGGTGGTAATTAATCAGCAAGACCCTGGAGGTGTGGGATAGGCATACAACAGCAGCTGAAAGGATTCCCACACACACACAGATGAATGTGGCAGACCAATCCCATTGATCATTTGCTTTCAAGGCACTGGAACTCTCTATCATGCCAGCAGAGGCAGGACTTTTTTTTTTTTTTTTTTTTTTTTTTTTCCTCACAAGGGTGGTACGCTACTTTCAGTTCAACAGTTCTTCGTAAGACTGCAGCTTCAAGAATTCCAGGAAAAAAGATAGAGAGTTTGGGACTAAATTGGAATCTTCCCAGACTTCGCCTGGCTTATGAATTTTACTATAATTACAGAGGTGGCAAATTGGCTGGTCCAGTAATCAGGGTGTTTCTGTACTTTCAAAGTTCTGGTACAGCCAGGAGTGCATGAGCAGGACCAGCAGAGAGGCCTTTCCCTGTGGAAACTAAACGTGCAGTACAAATGTGCTGATAGTGAAACAAATGCAGCCTCTTTGTCCAGTGCTCCCTTCTGCTGATGTGAACAAATTGTGGACAGTTGGAGCCCTTGAAGTTCTGAAGAACAGGCTAGAAAAGTATCTTTGAGGTTGCTTTTCAGTTGGTAGAGACTTAGATACCTTCTGAAGAACCTTTCTAGCACTGTTTTTCTATGACTACTTAAAAAAATTATTTTGGTCAACTCCTCTCCTCTTAGCAAAGGAAATCACAGGGCAAATAGTAAAGATTGCCCAGACACTGTGGTCAGTAGGACCACACCACTCCTCTGTGGAACACTGTGCAGGCTGGGATGGTACAACACAAATCCTGTTATCTGTTTGTTCAGGACCCTGTGATCGCTGCTCTCTGCACTGTCAGTTAAGCAGATCACTTCCCTGTAGGCATGCTTATCCAACATGCTTATGTGGAAAATCGCATTGCAGTGCTGGATGGTTTCTACTACAAAGTAGGTCATGTTCCATTCTCTGCAGTCCTCTCACAATTCCCATTTTTCCTCTGAGCTTTTTTGCCCTCACAGTCTGTCCCAAGCCAGCTATCTGCTTATGACTTGTTCCCTCTTGCCTACCAGTAAGGCTATTATTCACGGCCTCCTTTCCACTCTTTCATAAGCCACTTAGCAGTTTCACATTGTCAGTGAAACATCTTCCATGAGCTGGCAGTCCCTTCCTCCAGAGCCCTCCCTTTTTTTCCTGAAGACTTCTAGCGAAGTACTTGCTTTGCATTCCAGCTTTTAAGTGATTTTTTTCAAGCAGCCATTAATGTCAATAATCGATATTACTTCTGAACAAAACCAATACATATCCTTTACACCGTTTCTTCTCACCCAGGCACGTCCTGGAGACCTCTGGGAGCTCACTGACAGAAAAGCTATCAGGCAATGTGGAGTCTGCCTGCAAAGGCTCTCCTGTGGAATAAGACTGTCTATGACCCAGAACATGGGAGCACCCAGACTGGCTCCCTGCAGCTCTGGGTTTCTCCTCCTCACACTGTCTCCTCCCACCCTTCAGATTAGCACATTTGTTTTCTCCACACAGCTGCACAACTCAAACAAACTGAGTGGAGATGACCTCATTTCATATCCATGCCAGAAATAATGGAGATCTAGGATCACAAGGCACATTTAGCAGAAAATGACATAGGAGATTATATGAAATAACAGCTTGGGGTAGAATAGAAGGAGAAAAGGGCTGAAACACATATACAGGATTTTTATTTTTTTTTCAGTTCAGCGGTGATGAGGCCAATCAGATACTGTGTTGTGCCAGAGAAATGAGACGGAGATGATAGGACAATGTCACGAAAGCCAGCTTGATGCCAGGAGATATAGCCTTAAAATTCATATTTAATTACTTTACCTCATATCACCCTATCCAACTGCCTTACACAAATCAAGATAGTTTTGTTAACAGTTACTGAAATACTAAAACACAGTTTTAGCACAGAGATAGCAGTCCTCCAGTCCTGAACTTCTTTCCAAAGCAGTCATTAAGTTTGCTGCGTAAAGTTCAGCTGGTCTTACGTTGTTCAGAAAGCACTGTCTCACTACAGATGTTTTAGAACGACTTTCATCTTTTTACATGAAATGTTTATCTTTTCTTTACACACTTTTTTCATTCTGTCCTTGAATATCTACTGATTACATTCTTTTATCAACAGTTTGCTATGCTCTGTCTGTACTGCAGTTTTTTCTTTATCCAAATGTTGGTAGAGACTTAGACACCTTCTGAAGAACCTTTCTAGCTCTGTTTTTCTATGACTACTTAAAAAAATTGTTTTGGTCAACTCCTCTCCTCTTAGCAAAGGAAATCACAGGGCAAATAGTAAAGATTGCCCAGACACTGTGGTCAGTAGGACCACACCACTCCTCTGTGGAACACTGTGCAGGCTGGGATGGTACAACACAAATCCTGTTATCTGTTTGTTCAGGACCCTGGATCCATTGTTCAGGATCCATTCAATACAGTCCCATAAAAGTAATTCAAAAAGAACTTCCAGGCTCACTAAGTTCTCTGAATTCTCCAGCCTTCCTGCTGATACAAAGGTTATATTGAACATGAAAACTAATACAACTTATCAGATTTATATATATTTTTTTGCTATTATAAGCTGCAGGTATTTTTCTTCTTCTCTAGCATGTATTAAGCTGATCACTTTGTAACTGTAAGAGTGTTTCATGTAATCTGTGTCACACAAGAAAAAAAAAAATCACGTAACTAACTGAATTAACAGAATCCATCCAACAAAATTAAAGGCACTATGCTTACTTTGGCATTGAGGTAAGAATCCTGGCAAAACCAAAGCTATTTAGGATAACTGAAAGACAGACAGAGCCACAGTATCTCAGTGTTTTGTAAGGTGCTACGGATAAGAGGTGGAGCAACTCCTTTGGAAACTTTCCAAAGGTAATTGGGATTATTTCTCAACACGATTTCTGACCATGGCAGAAGTAGACACAACAACTAAAGAATGCAAAGAATTTTATCATACAAAGAAGATATATGACTAGTTACTAAGTTATGTAAAACAAACTGCAGATTTCAAGGCTTGTTTTAGAATTCTAAAAACAATGCAGAGAAGTAGGTTATACATTTAAAAGAGGAGTCAGGATTTTGACACTTTAGAAGCTGACAAGGAGTGCTTCAGAAAGATAAATGCTGGTATGTCAGAGATTGAACCAAATAACCTATGTGATACCATGACAGATACAATCTAGCTCCTACGTTGGCAGTCCAGTGAGTCATGCTGCAGAGCCAGGAGCTGGACTCCATCATCCTTACAGGTCCCTTCCCACTCAGAATGTCCTGTGGCTCTGCGATTCTACAGTCAATTAGAAGCCATTACACACAGCATGTGGGGCACATTTTCCAAACTAAACCATGATCCAGGTGCCAGGAAACATTCAAGAGCCCTGAAATAGAATACTGAATGAAGGCCTGTGTCATGTCTCCTGAAGTAGACAAAAGCTTCTCAACATGAGCAAGTCCTGGCAGCTTAGAAAAAAAAGTGCTCAGGGACAAACTGCTTGTTAATGCTAAAGTTCAGATTGCATCCAGATACTATAGGGTCTGATGCTATGTCTGTCAGTGTCTTCTTGAACTTATTAAGAGAAATACATTATATGTCATTTGCACATTTGACAAATAGCAACTTCAGCCTTAAAAGACATGGTTTGCTTGCAGGATTTGCATGGACAAGCAGATGCAATATTTTTTGTGTGTTTTGAGAAAAACAAAGTCTGGGTTCCCTCTCTGTAGGTCTTTGCTTTACTTAAACTAACAATTCCCATCAGAACCATGCCTTTCTAAGCAACTTGCTGGACACTGGAGACAACAGAAGCAGTAATCAGAAAGTGGGCCAGACAGAACTTGGGTGAGGAAGGTAATTAAATATGTGCTCTATGGGATACAGAGCAACAGAGTTTCCTCTGGGTTCCACCTTTATCCCACCATGGTCAGCTCAATTAGCATTATTGCTAACTGATTTCCATCATGATTTATATGGACTGTAAAGGAGAACTCTCCTGCAAAAGAGAGTTCAGGCACACTGAGGTCTCTAGCAATGGCTGTGCTTACGGGAAATGAGCAGAGGCACTGACAAATTACAAAGTCCAGTCTCTATGGAGAGCACAGATGCTCTTATTTACAGCTGATATTTCTCTCTCAGGGAAATTAGTTAAAACCCTCATCTCGGGATACGTTTGCAACAAATTTTTTTTGTCCAGCACCTGTATATAAACAAAAATAGATGCCTATATAATACTTTGCTGTCACTCAATTTTGTTCTATTTTCTACGATACAGCAAGCTGCCTTTGGACTTTAGATCTGTTTTTCAAGATATTTGTGGACCTTCCCTGACTTTACTTTATTGATACCTTCCCTGGGCATAGTACTGAACAACTAAATGAAAGCTGACCTAGGAGATCCTGCTGAACTCCACTTGACACCTTTTTCTAGTTTGGTAATAGACCACTGAGAACAGCCCAGAAGCAGTGATCCAAGCAATTTCACACTCATTCATAGAATTTTTATTAAACTCAGGTTTTCTAGCACTTTTATAATAATGTCCTGTCAAGCAGTGCAAGAAATCTCATCAGTCTCAGAAACCTAACACAATACCATCTCTTCCATAGCCACAGGGACTGCAGATATTCCCCTTGCTGAAGAAAACTAAATTATGAAGACACAATTTGCTCCTGACAAACTTCTACTTAGTTCTTTGCTATATGCTGGGAGTTTGCAAACACTTTTTTTTTTTTATCATTCCTGAGTCTGCTGGCACAGAAGTCAACTCATCCAGATTTCCACCTTTCTCAGGTGGCACTGTGTTTGACAGCCAAAAGGGTGCATGGTGATCTGAGACTTTCAACTGCCCCTTTTTGGGAAAGGCGCTGAAGATGCTTAATGATGCATTATAAGTTTGGAGAAAACAGCAAGTTTCCACATGTTATGAAGTAGTAATTCTGTCATCCCTGGAACACTAGCCTACACAATTTCTTCCTACAGCATTGGTCCATGTGCAACTGGTTTCAGATGCTGTGGCTGGTATGAGCTGCAATTAATTAGGGCCCGTCAAGAACTTGAGCATCTCTTTAGTTTGCTCCCTCAGTAGGTTTCTGGTTTTTAATAAAAAGTTTCATGTGGCAGCTTGTCTCTTAGGCATGGCAACTTGAGAATTTTTTACAGTGTGGAAATTATCTCTAAGGCTCTTGTTTCTGTCATATTCGGTTAAAATGAGCAAGGATCTCTGAATTTATCAGAGAAATGCAGTATTACAATTACAATCACGTTCCCCTTCTTTCCAGAGGAAAGTCAGTAATCTTCAGACAAAGCATGTTGAGTGACAGAACAATCCATCTGTTTGTGACATCTTGCCAACTAGAAATACTCTGAATAAACAGTATCTTGAATTATAGATATATTTTCTACTTACTTAATGGTTTCAAGTCCAACACTGGCTTATGGGAATCCAGAAATGTTTCAAGTAAGGGAGGGGGATTGTAACTAGACAATCTTTAAGGTCTCTTCCAACCTAAGCCGCTCTAAGATTCTATTATTTTCTGTGGAGTGAGAGAAACAGTCATAAAACCATACAAGGAGCGGTGTAGGTAGAAAGCTATTATAGCAATTATTTCCCTAAGGTGGAAACACAATCTAAGATAATGAATATAGAAGACATGCTCTTCGTTCTTCCAGACATACTCACTCAGAACCAGTTTTCTGGATTTGTGGAAATAGAGGCCACTTGTTTTCAGGTGTTTCTTGCTACATGTCTGTATTATTCACATGCTTGCAAGTGAATCAAGTATTTGTTCTACTTAGATTGTAAAAAAAAAACAAAAACCAAAAAACAAAAACAGCAGGAGGTTTTGTACTTAATGCAGTGTCTCTCTTCCTCTAAGATTCAAAACTGCTCTTACCTTTCTGAGATAAATTAACCTTATCACAGACTGTTCTTCTTCAAAGCATTATACTGGCAGCTGCACTTCTCTCCACAAACATGAAGCATGAAAAGGCAAACAGTATTTATTCTGAAGGCAATTTAATGTTCCAAGTGTTACATGCTTTCCACAAATACTCAGTATACAGACTTCAAATGAGATGCAAAACAGAGCAATTCCTTACACACTATTTACTGAGTGACTGTGAACTTGGCAAGCGTTCGCCATGACAGATCTAAACATCCTTTCTTAAATATTCCTAAAGTTTAACTCAGATAATGATGCACCTCACATACCAACACCTATCTATAAAGAATCCACATCATGTTCAACACACTATTGTGTTCCTCTAGCTAAACTAAAATGCTAATTGAAAGAGAAGTCTAGAAACCCAATAACTTCCTGCCAGCAAAGGAAGGAAGCATTCCAAGATTTTAAAACCATCATTTCATACTCCAGGATAACAGGCCTATTTGTGCACACTTCTAGTCATCTTTTTGATACGGGCAGTGTACAAACCACTTGGTGTGCCAATTACATACTTCTTTCTGTACTGATGTTATCCTAAACTGGAGCCTTAGTTCAAAGTAAAGCTGTGAAGCCGTGAATAAGCAAAATATGCATTTCTTTTCATTTTTGAAATAAATGTGGTTTTTGTTGGAATAGAAGTTAATAATAATTTAAGGTAAAGTGCAATAACTACATCTGAAAATGCTGGAGTGCCCTCATACCTGGAATACCCCCAATCTACAGTGTAGTTTCGTACAATGGATAGTAATATTTGTTCACAGCATCTCTTATGAAAAGTATGAGGGTTAGAGGTTAGTTAATAAATAAAGTTGAGATTATTCTGAACTATACCTGCATTTATTCACCTCTGCAATAGCTGATTGCCCTACATTTTTTAAATTACAAAATCATTTCTTTATAAGCAGTCAGACTCTAGGGCAGAAGACAGCAGCTGTCTGCAGGATGGTTAGAGCCCTCACATCACAGTTTTCTTTCAAACAAAATATTAAGCAGTAAGTCTCCAGTCATTCTGAACAGTACATATATTTGCAATCTCTAATTCCCCAAGCAATATTGAAAATATCTTATTATTATAATTTAGTAAGCACTATTGAAGAAATCTAACTCAAGGTAGGGCTTTATCTGAAGACAGCAACCGTAGCTGGGTTCCAGCCAATAAGTCTATCAGTATAAGGATCTAATCACAAGATTAATACCTGAGAATTGGTTAAAACTGAGCATTTCAGAATCAAGGAGAGAAGAAAAAATGGAAAAAGTAGCTGGCTTTCAACGAGTAACAAACATTGCTGTGTGTACAGTTACAAAGAAGTTTCATACAAAAATATGTGCCTTAAACCATGTTTCTGTCCAACAAATCTACAAGCAAGTGGTATAAATATTCATTGCTGCAATGAAGTAAAGATTTGGCTGCTTTTGTGATCCATTAATCAATCTGACAGTAGGCTACTTACCCACCTCAAAGTTCTCAAGAAGTTATATCCCCTACTAACAACTTTGCTTTACGGGTAATAGCATACGCATCAGCTTCCATTTTCTCAGCATAAATTTGAATACAAAATTATTAAAAAGATTTTACAATGCTTGAAAGCTAATTCACCCCAAAGTTCTTCTTAAAAGCCATTTTCCTAAAGATGATATTGTACAGAGTACATACTCATATTCGTAAAAAATAAGGACATGAGACTCAGTAGCAAAACATAGAGAAAATGTTATTTCTTGGTCTAGTATCCAACAAGGAAATACCACTTAACTAAAAACGCACATCTAAATCCTTAACCTACATACAGTTCTGATATTTGGTAGAATTTAAGTAGACCCCATTTTCTCCAAGTAATCACAACTAATATTTAAAAAAACTTACCTGTGCTTTGCACTGTTTTGTTATCAGATCTAGCATTAATAGCTTGCAAGAACCATAGGCATTCCAGAACTTAAATCCCAATGTAAAACTTTAAACTAACTGCACCCCTTACAAAACAAGCTGAAAACTAACAGAAAGCTTGAATCTACTATTCCTTTCTAATGCTGCAAGACTGAATATCACATTCCATTGATTACTGAAATCTGTCTTTTCTCTTTGTTTTTAAGCAGGTACCTATACTACCTATTTTTTTCCTAAATATCATCAGCAGAGCACTACTGGACTACTGTTTATGTCACTTTGCAAAGCTTTGCTGAGAAGTTAACTCTCAAATTAAATATACAGCTAGATACCTCAGGAGTCTTAGCAATTTAACCACACTGTCAATTTTGGTGATCTGTGTTCTGACATATTTCTGTGTAAGCTTCAATAACAAATTCAATACCAAACATGTCTGCAGAGGTAGAGAAGGATTCCCACAACATTTCTGTAAAAGGAAAGCGTGCAGCATGTTAATGTCCACAAATCAGCGGAAATACAGGAACATTCAAAACCCCTGAATTCCTATTTAGTTTTAGGGACTGGATCTTCTGTCAGCTATTTCCACACTTACACTGTCTAATTGCTTTGAGCCAGATATCCAGTGATAATCATTTTTCACTGGTCTCCTGCTGTACTTGGGGAAACAATCAAATGCTTTCTGATCCAAATTGATGCACATCCAGAATCCCTGTGTTACACTCCAGGATGGGAGGAACATGAGCACGCCCTTGTGGCCGATGTGCAATTACATCTACTTCTCAGCCGAGAAGGACGCACACATCAGAGCTGAGGACACAAAAATGGCAGCAGGCCTCTGATAAGTTTCTCTTATAAAGAATGCCTCAAGACAGAGGTTAACAAAACTGAGCCAAGCATGAAAAATGATCTACTGCAGGGGCTTCATTTCTAGTTATTGACACTTGGAAAAAATTTTTATCAAATGAAATGCTACATTTTAAAAAAAAGTGCAAAATAGAGCCAACCAGTGAAAATAGTTCAAGGGCTTTCATGTTCCTGTTACCTCTCTCTTCTCTGGAAGGAGGAGAAAGAACACAGTTGCCACCTGTTTCTACGACTTGGGAAGGCTGCTTATCTTAAGAAGATAAAATACAACCCTATTCATTTATCATTGTTTTAGATACTGTCTGAGCTGGAATGAAAGTTGAAAATCCATCCCACTCCACAGCTAACTTCATGTGATCTTCACCGGTGATTTCTTGTGTGCGCAGAGGAGGGTGACGTACGGAACACCAATGAATGCCCATCTCTCACTTGGCCAGAACTTTATGACTGGGCCCTGCTCAGGGATCTCGGAGGCAGCGTCGAAGTAAGCAAAACAGACACAGCCTAGGTAAGCCGCAAGGCAAATCAAAATGTGCCTGAGAATAGAGCAAACCCCCCCACCAAAAAAAGAAAAATTCAGTAACATGACTTCAATGAAGTTATCAAATACATCAGCATGACTTAAAATCAGTCTGTTACTCTCCTTCTTTTCCTAGTCCCTAACAGTGCTACTATACGCCAACGGGCAAAGAATACAGAGAATACATAAAGCTACAAAACTGGATCATCCTCTACATAAACTGTCTGCAGCTTTTTGGTCTCTTTCCACCTTACAGAGTTGTTTAGAAATGATGAATTATAGCACTTTGGATAAGAGGTCACAATTTGCTGTGACAAAAGAAAAAGCTGTTCACTGCTTCCACTTCATCCTCAGCTATTAACTGTGGATGCTTGAGCCTTTATGGTCATTGCTTCAGTTGAGCGGTGCTTTTGATTTTTAGTAGCCAGTAGGGACAGGAAATTCAGTTGCAATTAATCAACTTAGTGTCTGAAGAATGTGATCAGGCAAAATAGCCTTCTAAATCTGCACCCTGGATAGCGTGAGACTTGCTCCTGGCTTACAATCTTACCAGTAAATCCATTTAGCACCAACCAGAAATAGCCACTAGCAGCCTATGGACACAGCACAGAATGATACTGTGGTGAGGATCTGTCACGCTTGATTCAAACCATGGAGATTATGCACAACACTTACCATACACAGTGTAAATAGGGGAAGTTAAATGACGACCAAATTTCACAAAAAGCTTTGTCACTGATCCAGCAGAAAAGTGCTAGCATCCACCAAAGACCTGAAAACAGACCAAGTTTGTACACACGCAGGTTTTCACACCTGAGGAGAAAAATACAAAGAAGCTACTGTAAAACAAAGCAGTATTTGCTTGGTTCTTGATGCTCTTTGGCTCTAAGTAGCAGAATATGGGAGGGGAGAGGAGGGGAAAAAAAGGCTACGCACATCTTTAAAACACCTCCACTATAAATGCCCTGAATGGTGGAGCTTTACTTACAATAATATGACTCTGACGTGAGGCACGTGAGGTTACAAAACAAACCTCTCAATCAGTAGCTGTGTTTTGGGCATTATCTTAAATACCAAAGAGCAAATGGTGAGCAAACACTGAAGCACTGAGGGGATGAGGTCCCTTTCAACCCCTACAATTCTGTGATTCTGTGATTCTGTGGTATGTAGAATAACTAATTAGTCAAACATCCTGTCAGTAACAACTAGCCATTCAGCAATCAGTCAATTTTATTCACATTCTATCTTCCATCGATTTGCAACTATATGAAGATTGGTAATAAAGAGGAACAGAATGAGTTTTTTTTAATTAATTGGTTGATTTTTTTCCCCTACAGTATTGCAGTTCCAGAGAACTACTAACGCACAGGAGCAGAGGCATAGGATACAAACAAGTATGTTTCAGTAGACAGTGCAGGCATGCACATCTCACACAGAATTCTTCGCATTGTCTAAACTGCAATTCTCTCCCTCCACAACAAACCATACTTGTTAACATAGAGGGACACTGTAGTGAAAACATTTGCTGTGATCACATGCAGTGAGGTCTGCAGGTAATCATCACCAAATACAATAAGAGATGCAAGAGTATGTGCCTAGCACTGCCTGTGTTGCAGATCTATTCAAAAGCTCACAGTTTTATTCCCCTATATGATGCTTTGTTCTTTTCCATGTCTTGGAATTACACTAAGAACTACGCAGCTTTGCTCAAAAGACTAAAATAAAAAAAGGCAGCATCAATAATCTCTTGAAGTTATTAGCTTGCTCTCTACCCACACTTGCTATTTTGAGATTAGGCCTCTTTGTACCATTAGATGCAGTCCTGACACTTACAATGCAAAGCTAGCTTGAAACATGGGTAGTCCTACGTGGCCAAAGAATGTGTGGCTCAGTTTCCCTGCCTTCTGACCTAAGCTATTATTTGGGATTTTCCCCCATTTTTTCAAATTAACTGTTAAACTCTTAGTGTTCTTCACAAGAATCTGAAATGCTACTAGATAATTCTTACTTAATGAGCAGTCATTCTCATAGCAGTGATGCATACAATAAGCATCTGATCCAAATCAACTAATAAGATGACAAAGTAATTTGTTAAAGTTACTTATTTTAGCTAGTTGTCAACAGTAAATCAGTGAGCCAGCTGTCCAGCCAGTACAAGGAATACTCAGCCTTCATAGGAAGACACTGCCCACTACGTTCTTTTGCATTCTACTAGGAGTAGTAATGCCAACTCTGTCTTCAAGCTACAACTTTTCATTACATTCTTCCTCATGTTAAACACTCTTAACTACTAGCACCCACAGATAATGCCTCCTGCCTCTCTGTGGAGGAAAAGCAGAACTGCAGCAGCTATCACGGCTTTGCTAAAGGAGTCCAGCTAGGCATTCAGAAAAAGTGAAAATAAAGTACTCTCTACCGAAACATTTTTCTGAATACATTGCAGAACCAATAGTTTACCTTGCTCTGGTGCACTGCAAGCTAAGCAAATTGCACAGTTTTCTCCACAAATCTGTAAGGTATTTTTTAATCTTGAATGTTTTAGTTGACATTTTTGAGGTGTTTGGGATTAAGAAACTCCTAAGACTGAGTAGGAGGCGCCTCTATAGCCAGTGGATTAATGACAGAAAAACTACCTACTGCTTAATCTTGTGGGAATTTTCTCCAGTGTCCTCTGCACAAATTGGCTTTAGGTCAGGCATGCTTTTTTAAGTCATCTGTAAATAACATCACAATCAAAATCACACTAATCTTCAGGTATCACAATCTCTGCTTCCATGACAAAGGCATCTACATGACTTCCACAAAAAATCAATATTCCACATTGTGGAACGAAATGGCTTTTTGTTTGGCTTGAATTCTCCAGTTCATTTGACAAATAGCCTTTAAGAGGCTATAAAAAGCATGAAGAAAAGACTGAGGAGATTATTGAGTTGCCTAATGACTTCTAGAGCACAGCTACAAGAATTCTTTCTCTTGTGAAACAAGCCAGTGAGAAAAATACAATTTGACAGGTTTATAACAGAAACCATATTGGCAAACTCTCTTCCTATTCAACAGGTAAGACTAGACTGCTATGCTGAGTAACTGTGCATTCTGACTGAGCAAAGGTTGTGTGTACAGACAACATGGAGCCTTTCCAGGACCCGTCTGAGGAATGTAAATAAATATGTGCAATTGCATTCCATTTAAAGTAGGTGGCTTGACCTCAAACAGACAGCTCCTTTAGTCATTGAGTGACCACACTTGTCAGTATCTGAGTAGTTTTATCACCAAGGGGAGAGGTAACTATCATCATTACTTCAAACACGGCTGTATTCCAGACTGGTGTATCCCAGGATATGAGAGACTGGGCTGGTGCACACTTCCAACAGTATTATCTTCCAATGTCATGGCATCCATAACAAAACTTATCAACTTTTCTTCAAAATCAGTGTAGTTGCCGGACGTTGATTAATAACTTGATTTTGACACAGATGACTGCCTTGACAGCCTAGTTTTAAACTTCTAACTAGTTTAACCTTTTAGTCAAAGGAAAAGTGATGTGAGCAAGCTGAAACAATGAAATAGAGTTCCTCCACAATGAGACTGCTAGTAGCAGAATCAAATATGCATAAACAAACATGAAGGCAGTGTGGTCTTCACTGCTCAAGACAGAGATGTCAGCTAAACAAGAATGTCCTACCACACATCTGCTCAGGGAAATAGTTACTTGCATGAAGAGGACACTAAATCATACTAATCTGATGATGCTATAATCTTCATTGTTATTTGGCCTGGACCAGCAAGCAACATAATCCACAGCTGCTTTCTAGCTGATTGTATCCCTGTGACACCCACGAAGTTTTTCTGTTTGAACAGAAAAAAGGAAAAAAAAAAGTGTAAAATATCTTGTCTTTTGGGAGTGAGTATGCATTTAACTGCCTTTTGCTCTTTTGATCATCTTACATCCACAGCATGTCCTTAGCACTCTACTCCATGAGTTCTGCACTTAAGAGCATAAGGCTCTTTTGTGCAAATAGTCTCTCCTCATCAGAAATGAATGAGTGGCAGAAAATTCTCACTTGAAAACAAAGTGTTTCTGATTTGCTAGAATTCAGTATAAGATTTATAACAGCCTACAAAGGGAATAACACTGTGACATATTATACCAGAACACTTATTTAAGCACAGATCAGAAGAAACTTCTCTAAACCAAGAAGTTCTACTTCAGCAACTTCTTCTCCTTTCTTTCCAAAATATTTGCGTCACAGATTAAGAACCACAACAGCCTGCCAGGACTCAGCCTTGTATCCCCCTAGCGACTGCAGCAGTGGAGAACAGGAGAATCACAGGCATTAAATAATGTCTCAGTTGTTTTTTCTTCAGCAAAAAGAGGTGGGATGATCCCACTTCTAATTTGAATTTATCATGGATCAGCATAGCTTAAAATGAAATCTGTAATTATCTGCCTTTTACATTTACATCAAAAAAATACCAAAGCTATTACATTATCCAAATAGGTAATTCAGAGAGCATATATCACTCTAGGTCCACTTTTAATCATCACTTCAAAGGTAGGCTTCTCTGTGTCTGTAATTCTCAAAAAAACCTGATAGGTAAACTCCACATATTTTAATGCAACATGACTTCCCACATGGAATTTCAAAGAGCAAGTACATGCAGGCATATTAATTCCTAGATATGATCCAACAGCATTCAAACCTTAAAGACACTTAACTATTCACCCTCTCAAGTTTCTCAGGAGCTCATGCCTGGAAAACTGAAATGGCAGCTCAAATAATAGTTCAATGCCAGACACAAATTTCCCTTTGCCCTGCCAGTGATCCCCTGGTGCTTTCTTAAAAATAAGACACACCTACTAGCATTCTTAACCTACCAGCCTTCTCCTCTGCATGGAACTTCCATGCTGCTTCCCAAATTTCTCTGACAATAGCAATATCTGCTGCTTAGCAGAACATCAAAAGAAAAAAGACACAAGAACACTTATTCAGAACATGATTTGCAGATGCTTACACTGCAAGGGAAAGTAACATCAGAACAGGATATGGTGGGAAAACAGGACAATCTCACCAACAGAAGCAGTTAGAATGCAGGCATTTTGTCTTACTCTACATTATTTTGATGGACATTTTCAGATGCAGTGTAAGAGCCAACATAAGTCTGTCTCAGACACTGAAGAAAAGTAGGAAAGAAGTTTATACGCTGATGCTTGCCTGGTCCTTTCTGCCTTGGTGAGGAGATGCAAAAAAAGTCTCTCAAAGTCATGGTAGGACTCTTTAAAATGTTAAAACAAACCTCAGACTATTTTCTACCTGCAGTCTGGTTTCACAGTTTCTAAGGTGACTGAAAGGTACCCTCTGTGACCTAGCGATTAATCTTATCTTTGTCAGTCTGGCTCCAGCTTATTATTTGTGTGATGTAAGACGGACAGTAAGCCCTGTGAGCTGGCGTGTCTTCCATGCATGCTTGGACCTTGCTCCCTGCAGTACTCAGGCTGTGATCATATGATCATCTCACTCCTGTGCTACACAGTATAAAAGCCGTCACTGGAGTGAAACTTGCCAAAACTCCACAATGAATAGAGTTAGATCAGGAGGAGGGAAGAGATACAGTGCAAGAAGATAGACAACATCTGATCTGTTATATGAGGCAATGAGTATAATCACCTAGGGAAAAAAAAATCCTTGCCAAAAATGTCTGAACTTACAGAGCAATCTCATGCCAGATCTGTACAATGGAGAAGCATTTCTGATCTGCTATCACAAACAATGAAGCAAGATCTACTCTATCACTGTATGGTGGCCTAAGGATCTCCAAAGAGACTGCATTCAGGAGAAATGTACTCACCTCTTCAACTCAGCAATGAGTAAAGCTGTGCAAGGAACACCCAGAGTCATTAGTGAGATGTTATTAATGGCAGGTTTAATGAAGGCAAGGCAGGTAGTAACTCCAGACAGGACACCAACAGCAGCTTTAAACCGGCTCCTGAAAGTTTTTTTGTGGAGAGGAAAAGTGCTTTTAACTCAGAGCTTTTAATCAGTAAAGACAGAAATCTTAACACAACTTTAATAGCATAATAAAGCTTACATTTTTTTTGCGTGTGGTCAGGAGTGCAATGACAATGTGCATATAAAATGGATGAGGATCCTGCACACAAGCGCATACAGAGTGCATACTCTGCATACAGAGTTAATCACATAGCTAGCCTTTTCCTGAACTACAGTCTTCCAAAGCAGCCTTGTATATACATAGACATATGTGTGCATGTGTACACAGACCCACACTAACCACTGGTTTCAAAATCTTAAGAACCTGCTCCAATTTTTCTTCTTCCACAAGAAGCTGAGAGCAAGATCTTCTCTGTATCCAGCACTGTACTTCCTCAAATCAGCTTTGTGTCATGATTCTTCTTGCTTTTAACATGGATTTTTAGGATATTTTTGTTACTATTGCTGTCCTTGCTTTTAGAGCCGCACTACAGTCTGTTTAGTACGTTCTTTGTGTCAACGAAATCACAGTTGGGCCACAAATGGACAGTGACAACTTCTAAAACAAACATACATTGTTTTTTAAATTTCAAATTTGGACTTTTAAACAACTCATTTCTAGTCTGTGACAGGACTGTGGAAGATATAGGACCATTACACTGTCTCCAGGCTACTGACCCACAACTCCATAAAACTAGTTGATGTTCAGGGATGCCTCTTTTCTCTTTAATTCCACATCTCAAGTAGAATCTCAGTACACCTGTTATCACCATTCCCTGATCATCAGTATTATCATCCTCATCTTCACCAAACTCATTTCATGGGCCTCTTGTTTCAAAGCATTTTAAAGTTGGAAGGCAACACATTACACAAGCAGGAAGGTCTGATCTGATGTGAGTGCCTTAATGACTGAAGATACCATGAATCAGTCATGGTAAATAATAGCATTTTCAACATTCAAAATCGGAGTGTGAGAAGGATGAAGAATGTAAAAAATCAGAGCAGAGTACTGGGCATATATAACTCTAGAAAAATAAGTTAAACAAAACAAAACATGGAAATATGTATGTGTATGTACATATAAAAATCCCCAAATCATAGAATTGCGGGGGTTGGAAGGGACTGCAAGAGAACAGCAAGTCCAATGCCCCCACTGAAGCAGGTTCCCTACAGGAACAGTATAGTCACCCATGTAGGTGTCCAGACGAGTCTCAAATATCTCCACAGAAGACTCCACAACCTCTCTAGGCAACCAGTTCCATCGCTCTGTCACCCTTACCATAAAGAAGTTCTTCTGTATGACTATATGGAACTTCCTATGTTCATGGTTTAGTCCCACCAACCTTCAGATATTCACAAACATTTAACAGATCCCCTTCAGTCTTCTTTTGCCCAAGTTGAACAGACCCAGGATACTCAGCCTTTCTTCATAGGAGAGATGCTCCAGGCCCTTTATCATGTTTGTGGCCCTCTGCTGGACTCCTTCTAGATGATCTCTGTCTTTCTTGAACTGGCAAGCCCAAAACTGGACACAGTATGCTAAACGTGGCCTCAGTGGGGCAGAGTAGAGGAGGAGCATCACCTTCCTTTATATGTCTATGCATAAATCTGATCTGTTCTCAGATAGACGTTTTTGTCCATTAAAATTCTTTTTTTTTTCTGTGCACTTCAGAAAGAAAGCAAAATCTTAACAAATACTGACAGTCTTTAGGAAAATAGTATTGTAAAAACATGAGCATGGGGTACATCCTTCAGTTCATCTCTGTATTTTTATGGATCGATTATAAACAGCCAGATCATTATGTATCACTTTAGTTTTATCACCAAGTTGAAACAGGATTTCTCCACTAAAGTATTACTACTCCTTTTAGAAAGGATATCACTTAACCTTATGGCTAATTCTACAAATCTATAAAACAAACTATCAGAATATGGTGATATATAACATGCAAGAATTCCTTCAGGCTTTTGAGGAACAATGTATGTGCAGTTAGAGAAATTATTCAGGAGACTGAACAGTTCTTCACTTTAACTAACTATCTAAAAGTCATGTAATCTACCAAATAATCTCATGAAAACCTCTGTTTGCTCTTTAAGTATATGGTATCTTACAACAGGACTACATTACAGTATGAAAAAGTACTAAATTCGTGGTAATAACTTGGCAAAGCTATTGCATTACGGACTACATATGATAATACAAGATATACTCCTCACAGTGCAAGCTATTTTGAGGAATACTCAATGCAGGCAACAACCTTCTCTGTGAAAGCATTTTCTAATTGAGTATATGTCAAGGAAATAAAAAATGAAGAAAGTAGACAATAGTATGAGAAAGAAAAAGGAAGGAGCCTTAGCAGTTTTCAGAGAGCAGAACACTGGCGCTGCGATTCCATTATTCCATTATTATTCCATTGTTATTCCACCTCTTCATTATGTCAGATTTTTTATGCATAAAAGAACAATATGCACAAAGATTACACCATATTTTCTATGTAAGGGGGAAAAAAATCACAAACAGATTCTTTAAACTCTGGTTATAATGCTCTTCTTGTTGAACTTCATGCCACTGGCCTCAGCCCAGAAAGGGCTTGGGGCAGAATGGCTTGAAGACTGTGTGGAAGAAACGGACCTGGGGCTGTGGGCTAATGCTTGTCTAAACAAGTGTCAGCGGTGTACCCAGGCAGCCAAGAAGGCTAATGACATCCTGGCTTATATAAGAAATAGTGAAGCCAGCAAGAGCAGGGAGCTGATCGTAACTCTGTACTCAGCTCCGGTGAGGCCACATCTCAAGTACTATGTTCAGTTTTGGCTCTGACTACGAGAAAGACATCGAAGCACATTCGGAGAAGGCTAGCATAGCTGGTGAGGGGTCTGGAGCATGTCTCCAGGAGGAGCAGGGGAAGGAGCTGGGATTGTTTAGGCTGGAGAAGAGGAGGTTTGGGGAGACATTATAACTCCCCACAATTTCTTCAAAGGAGCTTGTGGCAAGGTGGGGGTTGGCATCCTCTCCCACCTAACTAGCAACAGGACTAGAGGAAATGGCCTCAGGTTGTACCATGGGAGGTTCACATTGGATATTAGGAAAAAATTATTCTCTGTGAGAGGGTTAGGCATTGAAATGGGCTGTACAAGGGAGGTGCTTGAGTCATCATCCTTGGAGGTGTTCAAGCAACATTCAGACGCTGTACTAAGGGACACAGTTTAGAAATATTAGTACTAGGTGGATGGTTGGACTGGATGATCTTGGAGGTATTTTTCAACCTTGGTGATCCTGTGATTCTATTTTAAAGCTGCAATAAAAAAACATCCATTGCAGCAATGAGAGACTTCTAAACAAACAGCATACTTAGTCTTTGAATACTTACAAACTACATTTAACCTCTGGCTTAAATGTTCAGATAAACATTAAGCTGACTTCCACAGGTACATTCTCATATGTATAATCCCGGATACACAAAAGGAACATGAGAAGATAGTACCTGTTACTTCATTTCAGGTGCAACTTACATAAACTATTCATGTCTTTCTAGAGCTAACAAGAATAGGCACTTTCAGAGTCAATCATCACATCCCAAAACTTGAAGTTTCAGGGCATAAAACTCAACATCAGGAACACAGACTCAGGACTCCTGAACAAAAAGAACATAAGATGAAATGTTTCAAGAAACAGGCATGTGTACTACATTGCACGATTACCTGTCATTCCGAAAAACTCTTGGTAGATATCTTCTAGGGAACCACATGGCAAGAGCACACATAAGAACCCAGAGTATAGCCAGCTCATCCAGCATCTGGCCCAGGAAACTGAGGGTGGCATGAAAGTAAACAGATCCAATTCCTGAAAGAGTTGATCAGAAGTTACAGTCAGTAGTTACAGTGCTGTACAGACTAAAACACGCTGCTCATTATCAGGAATTCATAGCAAATAGTTCATACAATCTGATCTAGAAAAAAAAACAAAGCAAAACACCAGCTTGTCTAAAAAAGCAAACTAAAACATCAGCACCTCATATTAAATGAATCAATAAATAAATATAGATAACTATTAAACACACACATTGCCAAAGAGGGAGCTAAAGGTGCCATCTCCAAGTGGAGAAGTAAATATACGCAAAAAAAAAACCATCGTGTAGTAAATTTAAATGTAAATACAATTAAGAAGTGAATTCAAATGCTCTTTCTGAATTTTCTCAGTTTTCTCAATAACACAAGAACGGATAACATGAAGATGGAAAGCAGCATGTGATGACTATACAATCTAAGTTTACAAGTGGAAAGTGGCACATGGCCCACATAACTCTGAGTACCCCCTTTAAAGTTGTCAGTGCTTGTAGAACTGAAAAAGTTCAAGAATTTGCCATCTACAATATTGCTAAATCTGTGGATCAGTCATTAAAATGTCTAACTACTAAGCAAAACCTGTTATGTTCTCCAGTTTTGTTAAGAACTCTTAGCAATCATTAATTCAGCATCAGAGGATGGAGAGTCAGCACTGCTCTAGTGTAAGCCTGGATACAATAACAGAACTTGTACAAAGGAGAGACAAAAAGGGTGCAGAACTAAGGTCAAAGTCCCTCCGGACTCCAACTGCAAGAGGCATTTTCCTTTCAGAAACTACATCTACTTTTGCTTCAAGCAAGTGCAAGCAAACTCTTCTACAGACGTCAATATTGCTTTGTTTTGCAGAAACAATCATGCACAAGCAGGAAAAACCGATTTCCTCTCTCGTTCATGCATGAGCAGGCAAACAGAGATTAATCAACTTACCGACCACAACTAGTAGAGTCCATATTAAATATATTCCACTGTTGAAGCAGGTTGCATATTGACGGAATAAGCACATGCATATGGGTGGTAAAACAAAAAACAAGACGTTGCTTATCTATTAAAAAAAAAAAAAGTATCACAAAGACAGAAAATAAACATTTAGTTTCTATAGGATAATCCATCTACAAAAAGTCATTCAGTGATACCTCAGCTCAATAAAATGTGGTTCTCGGATTCTGCCAAAGCAGATCAGTTTTTGCAAAGTATCATTAAGCTGAACTTCATAAGCTAGTAAAAGCATAAAACTCCAAGCAATGTAAATTGTGGCTAGTCACACGTTTAAATGACTTTTCAAGTCTATTTCCAGAGGAATTTTATTAGAAGGCTGCAAATACTCTGCTGTAATTCAGGAAGTCTTCAACAGCAAACAGATTAACAGCAGGGAGCTGTAGCAAGTGAATTCTCTTCTCAGTCCTTGTCAAATCCAGCATGGAAAAAGCACTAGATAGGCTGTTCAGTTTTGTTGAAGTCAGGTCAATGAACAATTGCTATTGTTTGGCAGACCTGAAACACAAAGTTAAGCTGAAAGAGTTTGAACCATTTTTCGAAGGGTTAAGAAAGCTTTAAGTTGTAAATCCTCTATACACTTTATTTCTTCCCCTGGTTCTCCGTTACAGAAGTGAAAAAATAAAACTGAAAACTAGTATTTTGACTATTGTCAAAAGACAATTGATAACTTTATTATTTTAATGCAGCATATGTGTCTTGAACAAAGATCCGTTTTTAATTGCTTAGCAACAATCCAAAGCATCATTCTTTGGTTACACGCTGAAAATGCTTTACCTGTCACTAGCAGGAGCTGTTACTGCAGTATCATACAGTTCTTTTAGTAAGAAATTGCCTATGCTGAAGGCCAGCCACAGACATACTGCTACTTCACAATGGGACAAGGGCAAGGATGAACTTCCCAGCCTTGATCTCCTCACAATCTCTGCAGCTAACCGAGGCACGTGACAAAATAATCTCTAGCAACGTCCCCCTAAAATGGACTTATAAAAGAATTCTGTGATAAACAGCATTCCTTTGGGATAGATCTCCTCCCCTCAGACATTCATGGACACTTAATGACATGAATAAAAATCTAATAGAAAAGGATTCAGGAACGGCATACAGAGAAGGCATTTATTCATTTCATAACTATCCACCATTCAACTGTCTCAGACAATGTGAAAGCAGAGGTTGCAGTGACTAAAATGGGCACATCTAATTTAACTTTTGCAAGACTCGTCAAAACATACTCCTAGTTTGGCATCCAAACTGACAAATAACTATAGCAGTAGCTTTTCTACTTCATGTGTGCCACTTTCCTTCACACTGAAGGTACCTCCTCAAAGACAAGCTGCATTTCTTTCAAAATTCATTTAAGTAAAACACTTAGAAAGATCTATCACATGCTCATTTTAGAGATGTAAAATCCTGTATCTTCTCTACCTAGAACAAAGCTAGAGCAGCCACTAGAAAAAAACAGCAGGAAGAAATTTCTGTACTGACACCATCTTTAGACACCTTAACAAACTAACATCTGCTGAAGCATGTGTCCTAAGGCTCCATGAAAAGCGCACAGACAGTTTCACTGCCATGAACATCTGGTTGCCTGATGGTGGGGTGCAAAGACAAAGAGAAAAGAGGGTATGGATAGAAAGAGAAAAGAGCGTGGCAGCTTTCAGAGACAAAAAGCATGAGTTTCCTACCACGAGGAGAAGTCACCATGCTTCTAGCAGTTGGGCCACAACGATAACCAGTCTCAATGGGGAAATACTAGAACAGAGCTACTGCTCTGCTCCCACTGGATTGCCCTTCTAAACCAACATGAGGAAGGACAAAATCCTCTGGCTCATTTTGACACAGACCAGGCCCCTCAAGGACGTTTTCACAGAAGCCACTCACACTGCTCAGCTTTGAACTGCCAGCTTACTCTGCCTTGCTCCCAGACTTCTCCAGACTGTGGTCAAAGCTGCCCGAGTGCAGAGCAGGCCAGAGCCTTACCAGTTTCATTTAAACGTCTTTACAAACTGTCGTCTAATTAATCCTTTCTCTCTTCCTGCAAGCTGAAGTATGAAACCAGCCTCACAGTTATGAAAAAGCTGTCTGCAGTGTTGTAGACAAAGCACCTCCTAAGTAGCAACAGAACACCTCAATCCACCAAGGCAGCAAATCCTGCCACCACTACAATGGCAGGAGGCACCTAGCAATGCCAGAGTGCAGCACATCCCTGAGGATGCAACAGAAAGACCAAAGACTTATTTACAGACAATGTCCTAAATCACATTTTAAGAGACAAATTTGCTTAAGTTGCATAAAACCTCCACATTCACCCAAATATGTTCATGCAAACATCTTTCATTCACATAAAAGCCACCCACCACTGTGCAGCAAAGATATACTGGGCCATCTGGAACATACTCATGGACCAGAGTTGTAGTCTGCTACCTTCTTTTACAAGCAGAGAGTGGGAAGGCTCTCCTTATCCTACAGCAGATTGGAAACAAACAATGACTGGCAGCAGGGATGATGGAATATAAGCAGGTCCTCCGAGAGCCTCAGAATGCTCTGAACATTTTAAGCCAAGGTTAGGTCAAAGAGATATCAAGGAAAAAAAATAAAACAACCCAAAAAATGATTATAAACTAAGGAATGTGAAAAAGAATCTTTTCAGTAAAGTAAATCAGACTAAGTAATCACACTGAGTAAAAACTAGGCTAGATTTATACTCACTGCAATGGCCTACAGGGAAATTACATATCATTGTAAAATCCGAAAGAATTTTGATGCCCAAATTCTTTTCTGTTAAGTTTGGAAATAAAACATGATACTACTGCCTCTCTTTCATGAAATAACTCAGTTTTGTTTCTTATATTCCACACACAGTAATTTCCAAAAGCTGTATTCATACCAGAGCTCTGGAACATGATCTGAAATATGCTGCTTAAGTTCTCTTAGTTTCAAGTTCACAGTTAACTACATCAACACGAGAGCTGACTAGCTGGCTTTCAGCCTCTGCTATCAGCCTGGCTCCCTACAAGAACCGCACCCTTAGAATCACTGCCAGGATTAATGCCAGGTTTCCCAAATAAGTGAGGCACCTATCCACTGGGCTCTGATTTTAGAAAGTATGTTGCATAAACAAGTTTTCACGTAATACACAACTGGCCTATAAGATTTGGTAATGTACAATTCAAAAGTCTATAAAGTTAAGATCAGTGCAAGGAGTTTAAAGAAGAGGAGTACCTAGAATTTCCTTTGGGATTTACAAAAAGGTAATTCAAAGTTACAGGAAAAGGTAAGAAGCCCATCAATAAACGTCCATCTTCTGGCATTAAACAATTCTGGACCTCTACTTTTAATTTCCAACTACTTACTTGTATGAAAAGAATGCAGGACACAGATGGAATTCCAGTGGCCAGCTCAGATCACGACCACATAATTTTGCCCACGCAGTCTGTGTGTGATATTTCCCATGGTCTTACCAAAAATTATTTACTATTTGCTAAGTCAGACTGCTAGCAGCTGCAGCATTCAGCCACTGAGGCTGCATGTCTTGTGAGAATGGGAAGCAAAAACGGAATATCTCTTCAGTGAAGTTAGAGGTTTGTATCTTTAGCATTCTGACACAAGAGCACACCACATACATATATTGCAATACTAAAGTAGTAAAAAGGGTGTTGCCAGAGTATAAGCATATTCTCAATCTAAGAGCCTCTAAAAACATTTATCTCCTTGCTACTACAGACCAGACAAGGAATAAAACCACTGGCAATACTCTTCAAAGGGAAATTTGGCAATAAATATATGCACAATTGGATATAAAACACTAAACTGAAAAGTACCAATTTCACTAGTAACAAAAAAAGTTAGAGTTTTCAGTTTTTCCAGAAATTTTTTTTGTTTTGTTTTGTTTTCTTTTGCAAATACCTCTGCACATGTAATCTTTTTTTTTAGTGTGTGGAGGTATGTGCTTTTGTTCAAGAGTAAGATTACACTGTATAAGGATTAATTATTAAATAGCAAAATAAAATTTAAAAAAAAGCTAGTTTTCTTATAATTTTCTAGTTATGAAATATTTTTAGTGTGTAACATGAAATCATCTTGGACGTGTACGTTTTATAAAAATTGTGCGACTAATTCGTGCAGAACTGCTGAACAGATATTCTTCTACTCAATCCTGATGAGCACTTTGATTTGCTTTTTAACAAGATCAAGTTAAATTTACGCATAACGTTGAGTCCCACAAGAATAATTAAATGGATCTTTCTAAATATGTTTCAGATAAGCTGTTCCAGTTTTCTGCTTATATACTGCATGAGACCCAAACGACATCTCTGACTTAGCTGTGGCAATCTAAAATGCGGATTAGCAAGGTTTTAATCTACAGCTTGAAGACCCAGATCCCACATTCAGGTCTGCTGAAGAATGTTACCTGAAACTTCTAAAGGTTTTCAGTCAGTGTCAGAACAGAAACATCTAAGAAGGAATAAAATTCAGAGTCCACTTGCAGCACCTGTCAGGGCCAAATCTTTCCTGCCAAGCTGTAAGAATCTCTCTCTCCAGCAACACAATCACTCAGCCCCCAACAATTCACTGCAAATTAGTTTTCAGAAGCTGCAAATACAGAAGTCAGTCTCCATAATCTCTTCACTACTGAAGCAAATCTACCCTCAACACAGCCTCTACTCCCCATGTTTTTGATGTACAATTAGCTAATTTGGATGATGCTTCTGCAATACAGAGAGTTTCAGGGTAAGCTCTGTGTTGTGCCTCTCTGCTTGTCTGGAAGCTGAGTTAATCACCTGGACATACTTGCAGCTCCCAGCATTTTGCAAGCTTTCTTGCCACAGCTCATCAGCTCAGAGCAGTCAGAAGGATATCCAACCCCCTGCATTGCTGGCTTCAAAACACATCGCTTCTTCAAGAAACTTGTTGTTTATCCTGACCTTTTCCTCCCTTTGTTTTTGGTTCTTGCACAGTGACATCAGAAACAAAGAAAGCAGACTGTTTCACCACACACCCTCAAACACAGACGATACACCACTCAGATGACTCTGGTGCTGAGCTACAAGGAAAAACAACAGGTTAGCCATGTACACCATGCACAGTTGAACTATTTGTTATAAATGGAGTGCATCCCTGGGTACACACTCCTGTGAGGGATGAACACTCGAGACACCTCCTTCCTTCACAGAAGTACAGCACTAGCATCTGATGTTAGCAGTCAAGAAACACAGTCTGAAAGAGAGCTCAGACAAGGACAGAATTTGGGGAAGAAATTAAAAGGCCATTTTGAAGTACGTAAGTCAGACAAAGCAGAAATCCCACCTCACACCTGCCACAGAACATAAAACCCAGAGCAACACCAGAGGCATGTTGTTTGCAGCGCTCCCTCCCAGTGACATGGTAAAGCACATCACCAGAAAGCCCGATGATGTGTGATCTCACTCCCTGTTGGATCTGTTTGTCACTGCAAACTCTCAGATGAATAAACAGGATGCTGGGAGCAGCGCTCCCCTCCCAGATCTCTGCGGTGGGGAATACTCTTCCACCAGTGCTCCCTAGCAGCACTCCACAGCAGCTCTGGGCTGGGATGACAGGAGTCAGGAGTGAAACAGGGCTCCTAGAGGAAGTAATAATTACTTCGGTCCTCTTTCCTCTCCCTCCTTTTTTCACGTTTCTTCCTCCCAGCAGCACTGCGCTGACTGCACCCTGCAGCCCTCTGTCAAACTGCTCCTCTAACTTTGGCTCTGGGAGAAGGCAAAGCTCTAAAACATGGTTTTGCCTGCAGACACCGAGTTGCCTGCTAGCGGCCCGCCCCTGCCCGGCACGCCGTCGGGCAGACTTACACCTGCACCACTGGACAGCAGCTGCGGCAGCACGGCACGGGACACCCGCGAGCGGGCCAGCACCGGTCAGGAGGACATGCACGCCGTTCGCTCGTAGCTCGCAGCCCTGTCTAAACCTCCGGATTTTTGCGCCTGCGATACGAAACCGCACAGCTGGCTGTCACTCCTGGTACCGCGTCCGGCAGGACACCGGCGGAGCCCCTCCGCGAGCCCCTCAGCACCGCCAGCCGAAGAGGCACCGTGCCCGGGCAGGCGCCAGACCCGCCCTCGCAGCCCGCGCCTGTGCCCGGCCCGCGGCCCCGCCTCCCTCCCACCGCGCACCGTGTTGTAGAACTCGGCGATGGCGGGCACGATGGTGTAGTTGTCCTCGCACCAATCCACCTCGGAGCTGCCGGCCCGCAGTTGGTCCCACCACAGCATCGCGCCCATGGCGCCCGCCCGCCCCTGCCCGGCGACCGCGGCTCGGCGGGGCGGGGCGGAGCGGGGAGGGCGGGGCGGCTCTCCTCCCTCCCACCTCCCTCAGCCCCGCCCTAGTGGCGGGGCGGCCCGGTTTGCGTGGCTGTGGCTGTCGGGGCTTGCTTCGTGCCATGGGGCGCTTCCCAGGCGTTTCTTTCCTGTTTCTCTGCCCTGTGCTCAGCGCGCAGCCTGCCCGCCTCCTTCCTGCCCTCTCCCAGCCCGCCTTCCTTTGTGTGCATTAACAGTGCTCGTTCTAACACTTGGATGAAAATGGCTTGTCACGTTTTTTCTGCGCTGCTTTGCCCCTTGTCCTCTCAGCTGAAAAGAGCCTGGTGCACCATCTCGCTGTACCATCCTCTGAACTCCTGCATTTTGGGTATTTATAAGCAGTGATGAGATCTCTTTTCTGTGGGAGAAGCCGCTTCTCCAGGCTGAACCCTGGTCTCTCAGGCTTTCCACGCAAAACGGATGCTCCAGATTCCTAATCATCTTTGTCGCCCTCAGCTGGACGCTCAAGAAGTTTCCTTTCTTGAACTGAGTGGCTCAGAATGGGACACGGTACTCTAGATACGTTCCTGCAGGCACCTCCAGGTTCTTAGGCTGGAGATGGTACATTAGCTGGCCCAGCATTCCACACGCACCCACACACACTTCCCACTACCCGTCCGTCTGTTCATCTGCCTCTCCCCATAGTCACAGACAGTGCAGCAGACAGGCAAAGGAGAGCGTATGGGAACTATTGAGTCATGGCCTGAACCTCTGATTGATCACCTGAGGCAAGCCATGAGTCAGCCAGAGGAGCACAGGTGAAGGCAATCCACCCCTCCTAGACCTATTTAAGAGGTGGCTACCAGTGGGGAAGGCTCTTGTCTGGAGATCCCTCTTTCTGGTGTTTTGTGGTGAGCCCAGCATAAGGGTAAGCCTTCCATTTATTCTCTTTTGTTATCATAGTCCACTTTCCTAACTCTCTTGTTTATATTGTGATTGTAACATCTTGATATCCATTGATTATACATTGTGATTGTAACATCTTGATATCCATTGATTATACAGAGAGCAAGCCTCTGGAACTCAACTACTTCATCTGAAGCAAAGGTTTCTGGCTTACTCAGGCCTTGGCAGGTTGCCTTTTAAAGGAAGCACGCTTAAGTGAAAGCTGATCTGTGTGCAGTAATACCTGGACTTCGCCCCTAGAAGACAATTTGCACACAATGATGGTATTTCCTGTTTCAGCCATATCAACTGTTCAGTTCTAGGACAGATCTAGCAACTCAAGACACTCTGTGACTGCATTGTTTGTCTTTAATAAAAAAGGCATTTTTTCTTATTTTAAGTAAAAATGGATGGAATTCTTTTCCTAAAGAAATGACATAATTCCCAATCATAGAATCATCAAGGCTTGATAAGACCTCTAACATCATCTAGTCCAACCATCAACCCATCACCATGTCCACTAGGCCATTTCCCTCACTGCCACATCTACCCTTTAAGTGAACACTTTCAGGGACGGTAACTCCACCACTTCCCTGGGCAGTCTGTTCCAATACCTCACCACTCCTTTAGAGAAGAAATTCTTCTTAATATCCAACCTGAACGTCCTCTGGTGCAGCTTGAGGCCATTTCCTCTTGTCCTATCACCAGATGCCTGGGAGGACACCCCTCACCTTGCTACAGCTTCCTTTCAGACAATAGTAGAGAGTGGTAACGCCTCCCCAAGCCTTCTCTTCTTCACGTTAAACAATCCCAATTCCCTCAGCTACCCCCAAAAGACTGTGCTCCATACCCTTCACCAGCTTTGTTGCCCTTCTTTGGACAAACTAATTGTATGACATAGATGCAAGGCAGGATTTTCCTCTGAAGATCTCTCATGGCACTTGTTAGATTCCCCATGCAGCATAAGGAGCCAACTGCTCACATGATTTAACCATCAATGCAGTCCTAAAAATTTTTTTAGTGTCCCATGCCTACTAGCCATATTGTCCTGCCAGTTGCTAACAGTATGTAGATAGTCAATAGTTCAGTTCTTCAAATCTTCTAGTTTTCAAACACAGTGTCGACAAAAGTGTAGTGTTAAGGCTACATATAATGTTTCTCCAGACAACTGTGCCCTTTTCCTCTCTGCTTTCTAAACGACAAAGTGAAAATTGCTAAAAAATTTCATCAGTATACCTGAGTGATAAAATCATGTTGCTTTGTGTCTTACTGTTCAGTCAGCTGGCATTGCTCTCCTAAAGATGCAGGCTGTCACTCTAGGATTTTGGTTGTGTCATTCCCATGTCTTTATTGGAAGAAAAAAAAAAAAAAAAAAAAAAAATTAAACATTTGAGAGTAACGTCCATACCTGAGAACAGACATGCCCCACATTTTGGAATTAGGAGTCAGTTGGAAAATCTCTGTTACCGAGTTTTAAATGCTGCAAGCTCTCTCCAGAGCAAGTTTTTGCTTCCCTGAAGACATTAAAGCTTTTCCAGCATTCTCAGTTCCTTTAAGCAATCCCTTTCCCAGAAGCACGCTGCTTGCAACTCCTGGAGTCTCTGGCTGTGGTTTGTCAGTTGCACCAGCCCTGGACTTCTCTTCCTGCTCTAAGAAGATAGCACGATTGCTAAATTTGAACTCTTGTGCACGGTGGATTCAGTCACATTAGCCGAAACTCTGAAGTTTGGAAAGCAAAAGCATGCAGTGGAAGGAAAGAAGTACATTTCTAACAATTATCAAAGCCATCCACTCAGTTTCCACAAGGGACGGTTACTCAAACCGCAGTGATCATGCAGCTACGTGCTCGCTTTGGAGGCCGGGCTGCCTCACATCGTCCCGTTACGTAGCTCCCCGTCGGCCCGCACCTGCGGCAGTGCCGGGGGTTTAGGCGGCCTGGAGTTTTTTCTGGGTCAAAACCGCTGCTCTGCAGCCCATCGCCCAACGACCGCCCCAACCTGCTCTCACGACAGCCGGAAGCGGCTCAACCATCGCCAAGCACTGACGGGCCGGAAGCTGCCTCCCGCCACGCCCTCTGGCGAGAGAGGTCTCTCTCGCCATTGGACAGCTGCGATCACGTGGGGGCAGGCGCGGCGCCGGCGGACCGCTCTCGCGAGGCTTGGCGAGTGTATGTGCGGGTTGCGGGCGGAAGTGCGGCCTTTTTGTGCGGCGGCGCAGCTCGGTGAAGATGAAGGTAAGTCTGTGGAGGTGACCCGGGCGGTGCTGCGGGGCGGCTGGGTTCCCGCGCTACAAATGAGCCCGGCTCTGCCTCTGGGTCTGCTGGTGGGGCCCGATGGGCTGCGGCGGCGGGATCGGTGCGGTTGCATAGACTGGATGGCCGTGGATTGCGGGTGGTTCGAGATGGCGGCCGCGCGGCTCCGTGCCCCATGTTGGGGCCTCTTCCTGGGTTGTGGGCTCTGGGTTATGGGTCGAGTCGAGTCGTTCTGTTAAGAGACTCCTTACCCGCCGTAAGGTGAGGAGTAGAAGGTTCCTACTGGCAGCAGCGGAGCTTCAGCGAGGAGGTAGCGGAGCTGGGCCTGCTCCTGTGGCCTCGTCTCTGGGGAAGTGCTAGGCAGCTGTCCCCTAGGCTACTGGCCCTGCAGGTAGCCCTCGGGAAACTCAGGTGATGACCAAGGCATAGCGCAGCTATTTCAGGTTGTCTGTGTTGTTTCTTTGATAATGAAAGTGTGAGGAAGGGAGTAGAGTTTCCTGTTACCTGCACCATTCTTTGCTTGGTGGCAGTCAGTTTAGAGGGCATAGTGCTCTACTTGTGGTGAAGATAGTTGTAGGGGGAGAGGGTTTTGTATCATTCTTGGCACACACAGATCTGCCTGGTTCTGTAAGTGCATTAGTAACAGTGTACTGCTAGTAATCTTCTGGATTTGAAATGTCAGTGTGAAGCCAGCAGTTCAATGCTAATTTTCTCAGGAGATGTCACGTGAGAATTTTCAACTAAATCATTTATTCTTTTTTTCCTACTATTAGCTCAACATCTCTTTCCCAGCCACTGGCTGCCAGAAGCTTATTGAAGTGGATGATGAGCGCAAGCTGAGAACGTTCTATGAGAAGAGAATGGCCACGGAGGTTGCAGCTGATTCTCTTGGTGAGGAGTGGAAGGTACGAGCCAGAAAGATGTGTCAGGTGCAGTCAAGTTGCATAAGTTTTCCAGTTGATAAGGTATTCTGTGTTGCACATGGCAGGAATGTTAAAAGCATCTCTTAAAATATATATTGAATTTAATGAGTAGGCTAGGTTGGTGGGTTTTTTTTTTTTTTTTTTTTTTTTTAAGTCTGCATCTGTTAGACTGTTTTTCTGGATTTTTAAATAGTTTTCTGTTCTTGATTTGGGTACCCTACCAGCATTCAAGACAAATGAAGACTGTACCACAGAAGTCTTAACTGTGTACTGAACAAGTTCAGAAAGTGTTTAGACTGTTAAGTGCACATGAGAAAACGCATGTTGAGCTTGATGAATAGGTTTGGAGTAGCCAAATGTCGATATGGGCAGTCCAGCTGAGCTTGAATAAGCTGATGTTTGTTGCTGCTGTCTCCCCAAAGAAAGCAATAAAAGCTATTTTTACTGACTCATAAATAGAAACTCTTCTGTTGTATGCATATATGCAGTTAGTGATGTTAGCAGACTTTTGTTAGGTTCAGTGTGAAGGAGAAGAAAAGGTTGGTAGGAAGGGTCGGGGCTTAGTTTGATGTGTTCAACTTGTAATAAATAGGAACTTGCTGCTTGGATACATCTTTAAAGAGGCAATAAATGCTGTTTGGGGTAGGTAAAGACACATTTCACATCTCTGTTAAGTAAAAAGCCTGAACTGTTGAAATGATGCTTGTTAAAGAAATACTTAGTGTCTGTAGTTACAGTAACTTTTCTGATGGTACAGCATTTGTTAGGAACAGGATGCTGTCATCTCCACCTCTGCTCATTGAACTGATAGGGATGTGAGCAACTAAGAGGTGTATTTCTCTGTTTCTGCAGGGTTATGTTGTCCGGATCAGCGGTGGCAATGACAAACAAGGCTTCCCTATGAAGCAAGGTGTCCTTACTCATGGACGTGTCCGCCTTCTGCTCAGCAAGGGCCACTCTTGCTACCGCCCCAGGAGAACTGGAGAGAGAAAACGCAAATCTGTTCGTGGTTGCATTGTTGATGCCAACTTGAGTGTTCTGAACTTGGTCATTGTGAAAAAGGGTAAGATGAAGCAGTTAGGATATAAGTAGGCCCCTGGAAAGAACCTGCTTGCTAGTGGCTGTAAAATTCTGTAGAATACAAACTGTCTCAGTCTTAACAGTTTAACTGAACATTGAAGTGTTTTCTGAACATTGTATTGTAACTTTTAAAACTGATCACTGGGAGCCAAAATATTTTCACAATCACAGCAACATTATTGCATTAAGTCAGAAAGTGCAGACAGAGGTCATACTACTGGCAGGTGTACCCCAGATATTATCTGTTTACCTAAGCTGCTCAGAAACTAATGCTTCCTATGCCTTTCCATGGAAGTGACAACGGATCCAAGGATCAAATAACATTACTTGATAGAGCAAGTTGTCAGCTATGGAATGCTACTTTTGAGCATAGGCACCACCATTATCTCTGCATTTTCATCAGCAATGAACAAGAGTAAATGTAATAAAATAGGAGGCATTACTTTTGCAGCAGCCCTCATAGCATCTTGCTTTTGTAATGCATTTTAAATTAAAAAGCAATCAAGTTTAAGAGATGTTTAGTAGATGCAAGATTATTTAACATACCTAAACTTGCTTTATCAAAGGTGAAAAGGATATTCCAGGGCTGACAGACACAACTGTGCCTCGTCGTCTTGGTCCCAAGAGAGCTAGCAGGATCCGCAAGCTGTTCAATCTCTCTAAGGAAGATGATGTTCGCCAGTATGTTGTGAGGAAACCTCTGAATAAAGAGGGTAAGAACTCAGGTTTCACAGCACTGTGATTGCATGTCATTTTCAGCAGATACTGAGTTTCGTGATGTGAATGATGTATAGTAGTATAGCAAGGGGTTTACTGTCATAGTAGTAAAGTTCTGTCAGCTGTTAATTTATGGATAAGAAATAGGCATTTCCCTTTTCCCTTCATTTCCATCCCACCACTTTTCTCTCAGTCTGCTTTGGCGCAGTTTGAGTTAAATATCTTACAGACCATAATGTCATTACTATTTGTTCTAATAATCTGAAAGAAATTTTAATAAACTAGGGACTAATTTGAGGTAGAATGTCCTTGAAACTTGTACATTAGGTGGAGAAGAGCAGGATTGTATAGACGGTACTGTTAAGACTTTTCCACAGTGCTTAGAACAAACTACAGAATTATTTTTTCTTGAGAGAGTGGTGTTCTGCTTCCTACACATCGGTTTTTAGAGCATGTAGTATGTTTCTGTTGCATTTGATCAGGAAACAAACAAGGATTTTTAAAACAACAAAGATGGCAGTATGGAAGCTTCTTAGGAAAAAGACTGAAAAGTGAAATTTTATTTTCTGCATCATTGGAACTGTAGTGTCTTGTTAAAGACTGCGATTCTTGTCGACATAAGACAGTTCTTGTGTCTGCTGTAGTTAAGCTGGGTCGAGTAGTGAAATGTTACAGATTGTATGTGTAGTGGAATTGCAAAGTCAGAGCCTGAACCAATGTGTGAGCTATGTTAGTGCCTGGGGGGCGGGGTAGAGCCATCCCTTCTGTCTCCATGATACTTCCCCTGCCATCCAGTCTGTGTGGATCCCCCTTCCTCCCCCACCCCTCTCTGCTGCAGTGTAGGGGGGAGGGTCACATTCCTCAGCTCATCCTTTTCTCCAAACTGTTACTAGGAGGGGTGAGTTAATTTCTCTTGGGTATATTTTCCTATTGCACATACTCCTCAAATAAAGGCTCTGTCATTGCCTTCGTTTGCCCTGCGGTGTGTATTGTTTGTAGTAGAATTCTGAAAGCTTGCTCTGGAATTGAGATGATAACTTTCCCAATTATTAAAATGTTTTAGGTGTAGGAAAAATGTTTTCTGACAGGTATTTTGAGACGCAAGGTATATTCACAAAACTGCAGGAATTTAGAGATGTGATACTTAGTGTTTCCCTGCTAATAACAGATCAGTGTTAAGATTGTATTCTTTTAATGCTGTGTGTGACAATGATTGGGTCACCTTGACTAGACTGTTAGTGATAGTGTTAGAGTAAGTGGAATGTGCTGTTTTACAGTGGCTAGAGGGGCTTGCATCCTCTCTGGAAGACAGCTTGTCACACTACTGATTAATAACTCATTTTAAGGCAAGAAACCCAGGACCAAGGCTCCTAAGATCCAGCGACTCGTGACTCCTCGAGTTCTGCAGCATAAGCGCAGACGTATTGCCCTGAAGAAGCAGCGCACTCAGAAGAACAAGGAGGAGGCAGCAGATTATGCTAAGCTCTTGGCAAAGAGGATGAAGGTGTGTGTACCCTCATAACATGGCTGTTACCTCATACCTGAGAATCATGGCATTTTATAAGCTTAAAAATGTACTGTAGATAACTTTGACTGGTAGCTGAATGCAAGTGTGAATGTTTCTAGCAAACAACTTTGTGCAAGTTGCTATTTACTTCTCCCAGTTCTGCCAACTGGGAAAGCAGTCGAGTTGAGTCTGATCTGTTTCTGAGAGCTAATTTTGAAGAAAATAATGGGCAGTTATAGCCCGTGACAATTATATGTTTTTGCAGTATGAATTTTAGTTCGTATTAATTGAGTCTGACTAGGCTGCTCCATTAGAATCCAGAGCTTGTGTTTGAACAGAAAGCGATAGTGAAGTAATTACTCTTAGGATATTTAGCACAGTAGTGAGTGTTTTGTGAGTTCCAGACTGTGATAGAAGGTAGACAGAGCTTTTGTGTGCCCTGAATTCTTCATTAATATTTCCGCTGTTACTTTGGACACTGGTTTGTACGTGCTGGAGACACATGGGTCTGCACAGGTTTGGTACTTACAGAATTCTTTTGGTCTGGGAGGAGTTTATTGCTGGATTTTCTTAGTGTGCTTGATAATGCCTAACACAACACTGCACATTTCTTGATGTTTTTTGTTTTTGTTTTTCAGGAGGCCAAGGAAAAACGCCAGGAGCAGATTGCTAAGAGACGCCGGCTTTCTTCATTGAGAGCTTCTACATCTAAATCTGAGTCAAGTCAGAAGTAAAGATGTACATGATACTGAAAATAAAACCCTTTTGTGGTTAAATTTTACTGTGAGACTTCCAGTGAATATAATTCCTGGCTATGTCTTAAAATAAATGGTAGTCTAGACTAACTGCAGCACTCAGACCTATACAGAAGCTCAGTCTATTCTTAAGAACTTGTAATGCTTTTTGTGAAAAGCTCCAGTTTACCTTGTGCATACATATGGATCTTTAGAAGCAAGACTCACCTGCTAGAACAAAACCTGATCTTGTGTTTCACAAGTGGTTAGTTTTTTTCCCAGTCTTAAGCATTAGATAGTGTTTCCAGGTGAGGGAGGAAGCAGTTTGCTTTTGAGTATATGTTGAACTCTGCTGCCTTAGGTGATTCTTGTGAGAGTTAAGTGCACGTATTTCACCATTTTGTTCTTTAAATCAGTACTGGTACAGAGAATGAGTAAGCCATCTACCGAAATGTTTGATTTAATAATTTCACTCTTTAGCTTAGTTCTAGTAGTCTGCATGTATTTAGAATGTATTTAGGTTATATTTTGTGGAGATCACTCAGTCTTACAGGAAGTCTGCTGTGACTGCATACGAATTAATTGGTGTTGGAATAGGATGCAGCAAGGAAATCTTTAGGTCAAATAGTCAGTATCTACTTCTGTATTTTCTTCACATTTGTGCTTCTCTTTCAAGTACAAAAAACTTGAACTCATAAAGCTTTACCACCACTGTAGAAATCAGAGCTGCTGAACAGGCAATTTGCTGGCAGTAGATTAATGGACATGGAAGGATCAAATTAACCTTCCTTGAAGTCTGGTTTGAATTAGGAATTGAAGCATAATCATTTCCAACTCAGAGGCAGCTAATAAGGTAGTGTTTAATCTGTCTATCTGTTAGCAGTACACCACTCTGCCACAATAGGTTTTGCAGTAAGGTTTTGCATAATCAGCAGCTGCAGCTGCAATCTTAAGGTCAGGTCAAAGTCTGATACAAAACAAGTGACAAAACATTAAGTGCTTTTTGGCAACAGTAGCCTGCGTGCAGTGTTGGTGGGATGGCTGCTCCACAAGGCTGAAGTTGTTCAGAAAACTTAAAGCTCAACTGTGAAATAGGTACCTGACTTTTCAGGAAAGTAATGGACTTTAGGTACAACTTCATCTACTGCTACCTGGATCTCAAACATGGAACTGAGATCATTTCTCCCACAGTAACTGCTGCACGGTGGTATTCAACTCTTGCAACTTACTAATGCAGTACCAGCACTGCTCTGTGTTGGCTGTTGCTGAGTGGTTCTGGCACAGCAACAAGGCTGGCTCTCGATGCTCTCCTCAGTTGGGAGGCTGAAAGTGAGCAAGAGGCAAGTTGGTCACAGGGTAGGCAAGCTACATCACATTAAGCAGTAAAAGCTGGGAAAGGAAGAGAATGCTGAAAAGCATGTCTCTCTCTCCTATGTGTAATGAGGCCTTGCTTCCCAAGACATGGTTGAACCTTGCTTGATGTGAAGTAGAGAAGAAGTCTCTCCCTCTGCTTCTATTTATGAAACTACTTTTATCTCAACCCATCAGCCTTTTTTCATCTTATTTTCTCCTCCCTGTGCTTTCAAGGAGGGGAGGTGAGAGTGGCTCACAGGAGCTTAGCTGTCTGTGAAATCACTCCAGCAGAGCGCCACAGGGAACTGTAGCAATGTCTTCCTCCTTCTGCCTCAACAGTTACCACCAAATGAGATCTTCCTCCTCCAGCCTTCTGAATCCTCTCTAGGCTGAACAGTCCCAGATTTCACAAGCACTGAGTAGTACAGAAAGATCACTGCTGTACCTCTGCCCGTGTTAGGATTGCTGTCTTTCATGTAAAGGCATGCTCCTCAGTCATGGTGATGCTGACATCCCCTAGGAACCCTAGGTTGTTTCTGCCAAGCTGCTCTCCAGCCCATGCTGGTACATGAGGTTATTCCTCTGCAGGTGTAAAGTTTGTAGCAAAAGACATTATTGAAGATGGCAGAGAGCCTGTGAATGAACAAACAAAGCAACCCAAAGTCTTCGTTCTAACAAGGTTATAAAAGAAGCGTCTGAAAAACAAACTATTCCTGCAATTCCCAACACCTGATGATCTCCACAAGCTGCCCTTTTGTTACACATTCTTGTTTGTTTAGGCGTTTGGTTCTGCTATTTTTACTAGTAGATTAATGAACTGGTGACCATAAGGGAAGGCGTTTCAAAGACATTCAATCAGAAAGGCCTGAAGCACTTGCCAGTAACTGGCAATATTTACTGTTCAAATTTTGTCTCTGTGTCAAATTTATTTATTATTTAGAACCTAAGCATGAAAATAGGAGGTAGGAGACTCACCAGTGTCTCTTGTGATCTGCAAGGCTGCATCGCTGAAAGCATAACTCAGCAACATCAGTGAAAGAAACAGACCTCACAGCAAGTGTTTAGTAACCTGCAGCCATGAACCTGTTCTCACGTACCTGATTAATGATGCTTTTCCTGGTGAGCAGAGAGCACTAACTCTGTTATTACGAAGCCATGGTCCATGTCTTCCCTGTAAACACAGCTTCTGCCTCCTTCAGCCTGCTTTCCTTTTTTTTTTCTCTAGCTATGCTAGTCTTGTGATACATGGTTTGTTTATGATCCCTCAGATCCATCTTCTCTTAGAAACAAAACTGCCCAAGACAGTGGCACCCACAGTGGTCAATGGCTGAAGTTCCAGATGGAGATCAGTGATGAGTGTTTCACTCAGCAGCCAGCACTGAGACAAACATGCTTAATACCTCCTCAATTATATTAATTATTATATAATATATTATATTATATTGGGATCGAGTGCACCCTCAGCAAGTTTGTGTGTGATCAACATACCCAAGGGATAGGATACCACCCATAGGGACCTAGACAAGCTTGAGCAGCGGGCCCAGGAGACCCTCATGAGGTTCAGCAAAGCCAAGTGCAAGATCTTGCGATCGGATCACAGCAATGCCTGCTATCTGTACAAGCTGGAGGACATAACATTAGAGCACAAGCCTTGCCAAAAAGAACCTGGGGGTACTGGTGGATGGGAAGCTGGACATGGGTCAGCAATGTGCCCTCACAGGCCAGAAAGCAAACTGTATCCCAGGCTGCATCAGAAGATGCACGGGCAGCAGGTCCAAGGAGGCGGTGTCACTCTAATTTTCACTGGTGAGGCCTCACCAGAGTACTGCATCCAGCTGTGGAGTCCTCAGGACAGGAGATACATGGCGCTGTTTGAGTGATTTTGTTTTTGTTTTTTGCTTTCAACAGTAGCAGTGGTGAAGCACTAGAACAGGTTCTCCAGAGAGGCTGTGGATGTCCCATCCCTGGAGACACTTAAAGGTCCAGATGGATGAAGCTGTAGGTGTCCCTGTTCATTGCAGGACATTTGGACAAGATGAGCTTTAAGGGTCCCTTCCAACTCTAATGATTCTATGGTTCTACTACAAATCTGGGTGTTTGTTTTTTTTTTCCTCTCTCTGTCCTGCTTCAACTGTTCTAGTTCTTTCCCCCCATTAAGCATTCATTGAGATGCTATGAAAAAAAGTCCCAAAAGGCAACTGAAAGTCTCTGATTTTGCAAAACCATAGGCTGAATTTCCATTTAAGATTAAATTTTGCCAAAGAGTTGAATAACTGAGACTTCATGAGGGATTTGTACTTACTTTATTTTGCAAAACACATTAAAAATTGTTTCTTAATCTAGGATATCTATACAAAATTCAGAATACATAGAGTGCCCTTTTAAACTCAAGCAACATTTTTCAAATTTACAAAAACATTACAGAGAAACACTTGTTAATCAAAGCACAGTAAATGGATGCCATTTTTCAACAGTTCAAAACAGTCTCTAAACCAGTGCAAATTTTATTGCATTACAGAAAACTTTCCCACTCAATAAATCCATAATTATTCACACCACATCCTTTCATCCTCATTACAATACAGTTTATTTTAAGCTCCTAAAAGGAGTTTAATGTGCTTCTAAAAACAGCAAACAGTCCCTTTTATTTGCACCACTGACTGATGCAACTGAAAGACAAAAAGGAAAAGCAATCAATTTCTCTCCTCACATGCATGATATACAGCACAGTAGAAAACAGAACTAGAGTTCCATTCAGAACTTCAGTCTCAAGCTTTAGAAGTTAGAAGGGTGTCTCATTTGTTTTTTTTTTAAAAAGGTCAATGAGGAAAAGCTGATACAAAGAAGGCATTTTGAAGTTTTTATTAGTTGGAACTGGAAAAACAAAAAGCATCTGTGAATAAGATATCCAGCTTAACACTTAATTAACATTATCTGCACTGAAGTAGCTGTTCAGTTAACTTTAAGGAGAGAACTTTCAAATTTTAAAATGAGAAACTACTGTGTGAATTTTTCACCCACTTATATTTTAACATTATTTTTAAAATGTCATTTCTATTGTATGCCACTACGTTGCAGCTATTGAAATAAAATGGTAAATCTAATGACAAGCATATTCTTCTAGCTGCAGCAATACAAAAAGCCATTCATTCACAGTTAAAGTGGAATAAAATTACTCAAGAGTCCAATGCAATTTGAGCTTATCAAATGTGTAAATCCATCAATAATAAGTAATTTGCAAAATGAATGAACTTATTTTTTAAATACACATAGTAAATGCAATATTTTCTATTAAAATTGTATTAGCTAAGCTTTAGTTATATAAAATGTGAAGACAGTAATACAGAGATGTTTGTAGTAACCTGTGAAAGCTGGTACCTATTACTGTGCCAGTACTGCAGCTGTATCAGCCTCCTATGCATACCGGATTTTGACAGCCATATGTTGGTAATGTGCCAGAATATGTTCACAACACTGAAGAAACATTTTGGCATTTTAGAATCCTGACTTTAAAACTTTAAGATCTCTATTTTTTTTTTCCAATTCTGCAAAAGATAAGTATTTTGTTAGAAGCAAACAAACTACCGACAATATCTGGGCGAAAGGTGCTAGATATCTTCCCAATGTAACTGACAGCAATTCAGCATTCGCAGGGCAAGGGAACTTCTCTCTGTAAGGTTTGTTATTGCAACAGAAACTTTCCAACTTCTTGGGCTCACCTGAAATTCCATTAAGAGTTTGCTCCTGCACATGTTAACAGGTTGATTAGCACCCTCATTCTGTACAAACATCACAGGTTCTGAATGTAATATTTGTCTACAAACATTTTCTTCAGGTTCATACGTAGGAATTCCAAAGTACATACAAAAGAACCATAACAGTGGGTGTTCATTTACGTGTCAGACTACAGAGAATATTCAGAGGCAAGGATTTTATAAGTGAGAAAAATGCTACTGTTTCTGCTTACGCTGAGAGGCAAACAGAAGCAAAAAGCAAGCTTATCTCCCTCCCTCCTCCTCAGTGCCTCTGTCTTGCTGTTTTATGCGCTATGTATCCATATAACTTTGGAATACTAGGAGTAGGTGTGAAATAAATCAAAAAACATTTGTAGGTAATTAGGTCATTCCTACGTGGCCCAAGAAGTTCACACTGTTGATAACTGCAGAGAAAAATGTATTCTGCCTTTACTGATTCATTTTCAGAGGGACAAAAGTGTTTTCCAATTGACTAATATTAAAGCAGGAACAAGAAGTGCCATCATGTACCAGAGAGAAAGCAACACAGAAGCAAACCTTTGGTTCCCAGTTCAATTGTTATCATTTTTTTGTGAATACTCTTTTCGTGGTTTTATTGTTGTCTTATTTTCTTAAAAAAGCATCTCTTTATCTGAAAACTAACTGAAAAAATAGTTTTAAAAAAGACAGAGTTCTCTTTTTTCATCTGAACTACAGACTTCTTTAAAGAACTAGCTGAATTGTTAGCTATCAAAAATCAGGTGTTACAGAAATCCAAGTTATAAAGATTAAGTGCTCACTTTTGCCTCTGTATCTATGTTAGAAGAGTTAATTTCAGTAGGCATCTCATGACTTCAAGTAATTCCAAGCAGGACTTCCACTATTCTGAAATTCAGGTACAAAACAGGAATAGAAGCTAATTTGTAGTGTACAAAACATCAATATGCAGAAGCATATCAAAGCAAGTTAAACTTCTGCAAATATGACCTAAAATCTTGCAGCGATCCTTTTTCCTCAGCATTGTCATTTTTTCTGCTCTAGTTTAGTTATGTACCCACGTCAGCACTACATGTTGTGACACAATAATCTTCTTTGGCAGTTTCTACAGTAGTACTGCCAATTAATTGCCCAGTTTTCAGTAAAAGGTGAGAAGGCTGTTCTACAGTGAAGCTGATCTGCATACTACTGTTACTTATTATTATCTCATTTGCAATGGTGTAAAAGTAATTTAATGTCACCAGTTACATAAAAAAGCACTTAACGGGTACAATTTCTTTTCAATTTAATGAGCTTGGAGATTTTAACAGTCACTAAAAGGTTGCCTCCTTGTACGTTGTGTCACAATCAGAAAGTTTATCCAATGAACACTCAATTATACTCACGTAGCTGTATGTTTAAGATCAGTATGAAAACATAAAGTTTGCCTTTTTATATATAGAATTATTAAACTATTTGGAAGAATACGTTAGACATTTAGTCTCTTTATAAAGATGGAACCATGCATGTAAGTTGTCTAAAAGGAGAAGAGGATAAAATATCAAGAATCAGGCTTCCATTGAGATGGAGGTCTGAAATCTGGAAGCAACTGTTCATAAAACCCAAAGAATAAAGAATAAAAAAGAAAAGTTGTGTTCTTTGCTTTTAATTGTTGAAATAGCACAACATTTTCATCAGGAGAAAATCTGTCCAGGCAATATCCCCATACTGAATTAGGGCCAGCACTTTTAGACAAATGGCAGGGAAGCAGTCTATAATGCAAACATATTCTGTCACAGAGAGTGCAAATCCACTCTCTCAGTCTTCCAAGAAAAGTTGCTTTTGTTGTTACAGCTAGAACCTCCCTCATCATTTTCAAGAACCTTTAAGAAAGATTGGTATGAAGAGAACGCATTCATACTCAGATGAAACTGTAGTTCTAGCTGCGCTCCTTTAACATGCTACAAATCCTTCTGTTCTTTCTCCAGGAACAGCTGTATCAGAAAAACCCATCAGTAAATTTCAGAAAAAAAAAAAAACCCAAAAACTGGAATAAATCTTGCCATATTTCTTAAGTAACAGACAAATTTAAACTACAGAGCTGTATCCAGGCTCTTCTTTTCCAAAGATATGACTGCTGTTGTCAACTAGTATGGGAGGTGAGGAAGTGTCTTATCTAATAGAAGCAAGCTGAATTTACCTTTTTAGATCATTCATTCAAGCAATTCACTGACGTGAAGTCACACCTTTAAGACCACATTTATAAATAAATTTTAATTGAAATATTAAATTTGGACTGTCAGTGCAAAACAATTAACCCACAGGCTAGCATGAAACCATGGGGGAAGGTAATAAAGAATTCAAGAGAAAGAAATTTTCAAAGCATACTTGCATGCATTATAAAGCATGTTTTGAGATAAGGTCTGTTTGACATACCTTCTCTCAAATCCCATTGTCATCTAAGCTTCCTATCTTACTTGTAGAAAGCCTTCAACTTCTGAGTCACTCAGTGTAGAAGCCTATAATTCCTTTGCAGAAAACAGCAGTATGTCCATAGGATCTTCAATTTGTCTGACAGACAAGACAGGACAGCTGGGGAGTTTCTAGGTTTTACAACTACAGGCATACAGTCAAAGACCATCTTGAATATAAATTGGAACAATGGCAAGGACAAGGGTAGCAATTTTAGGTACTGTGATCTGTTTAGAAGCAACTGCATTGCAACTTCCAATCCAAGGACTCCAATATTTACATTCACACATATATACTGCACACAACAATGCAAAAGATCCCCTTGAAGTAAAGGTCATTTTAAAGAAGTACTGAAGGACCTAAGCACTCTGTATCAGGGAAGGTCTTTCATTAAAATACACAGATACTGATAGCCCTTAGGAAACTCACCAACTTTAGTTTCCTCTTTAATTATCAGCTTTCTGAACAAGTTGACATTGAAGGGGCAAAGATGTAAGAAAGGAAAAACATATACAGGAGAAAATGCAGAGAAATCACTGAAACCAACTCCCCCTATTAATACATTTTACAAACATTTTAACATAGTTTACACTGCATCTCATGAGATGAAAGACAAGGTTATATGCTGTAGATCCATGAAATTACTGTGACAAATTGCTCAATTATCATTTTTTATGATTCAAAGCATGTATGTATATCCCCATACTCCTTTTTTGTTCACCTGCTTTTGTCTCGATGAAGTTTAGCATGTGGTTTCCTCATTTTTATATTAAAGGTGCTCCAAAGTACTTCCGACAACACTCAACTCTGCTGCTTGGTGGTGCATCTATTTTCTGCATCCTTTCGAGAACATCTTTTGGCAGATTTTTATGTGCAAGTCTGTATTCGCTATCAAAGACTTCTGAAATACAATAAGAAGTCATGTCCAGTGAGCAATACTTTTCCTATAAAAATATTTCTGGTGATTATTATAGAATAAAAAATTATTATCTCCGGATAACTGAACTAGCTACCGGATTTTTTTTTTCCAAAAAGGTTCTATGAAAGAAACTAGAAAGCATTTACAGGCTGAAACATCAAAAAGCATTGTAGTGAAAGCACAACATGCAAGGAGTTCTGCTTCCAAGATACTTCATGTCACATGGCTGAGAGTGAGCCCCATTGCTTGCGTGTTGCCAAACAAATGTTAGAGGACAGCAGGATGGGATGGCAAGCAGCTACATAGAAAACACAGAGCTAGTGCAAGATATGTGAGATGAAAGAAAAAAAAAAAAGGCAAAATTGGGAGCAAGTTCTCAGTCTTGAAGTAACACTTCAAGATAAATGTTGTTTAAAATAATTTAATACTTGTTCCATAGAATCAGAGATAATTAAGGCTGGAATAGACTTCTAAGATCATCTAGTCCAACCATCCACCTCCCACCAATATTGCCCACTACCTCCATAATTACTACATCTACCCTTTCCTTAAACACCTCCAGGGATGGTGATTCCACCACCTCTTGTGCAGTCTCTTCCAATGCTTAATCACTCTTCCTGAGAAGAAACTTCACAGAGTCACAGAATGGCCAGGGTTGGAAGGGACCTCAAGGATCATGAATCTCCAACCCCCTGCCACAGGCAGGGCCACCAACCTCCACATTTAATACTAGACCAGGCTGCCCAAGGCCCATTCTGTCTGCCCTTGAACACCTACAAGGATGGGGCATCCACAAACCCCTCTGGGCAGCCTGTTCCAGCACCTCACCACTCTCTCTGTAAGAATTTCTCCCTGACATCCAACCTAAATCTCCCCTCCTCAAAACCATTCCCCTTGTCCTGCAGTTATCTACCCTTTCAAAGAATTGATTCCCCTCCTGTTTGTAGGCTCCCTTTAGGTACTGAAAGGCTGCAATGAGGTCACCCGATGAATCTCCCCTGGCACAACTTAACATTACCCAGGAGAACTGATCAAAATCCACCTCACGACAACATCCTTTTATGTAGTTGCAGAGAGATGTAAGGCCTCCTCTGAGCCTCCTCTTCTCCTCATTAACATCCCAGTTCCCTCAGCCACACCCCACTAAGACAGAATCACAGAATCACAGAATCACAGAATCACCCGGGTTGGAAGGGACCTCAAGGATCATGTAGTTCCAACCCCCCTGCCTAGCAGGGCCACCAAACACACACATTCAGATCAGGTTGCCCAGGACCCCGTCCAACCTGGCCTTAAACACATCCAAGGACGGGGCATCCACAACCTCCCTGGGCAGCCCGTTCCAGGGCCTAACCACTCTCCTTGTATAGAACTTCCCCCTAACATCCAACCTAAATCTTCCCTCCTTCAACTTGGATCCATTTCCCCTAGTCCTGCTGTTGTCAGCCCTTTTGAAGAGTTTACTCCCCTCATGGGTGTAGGTTCCCTTCAGGTATTGATAGGCTGCAATGAGGTCACCCCGCAGCCTTCTCTTCTCCAGGCTGAACAAGCCCAACTCCCTCAGCCTGTCCTCATAGGGGAGGTGCTCCAGCCCCCTGATCATCTTAGTCGCCCTCCTCTGGACCCTTTCCAAAATCTCAATGTCTTTCTTGTACTGAGGGCTCCACACCTGGACACAGTACTCCAGATGGGGCCTCACAAGAGCCGAGTAGAGAGGGACAATCACCTCCCTGTCCCTGCTGACCACCCCTGTGTTTCAGATTCCTCAACAGCTTTGCTGCCCTTCTCTGAACACACTCCAGGGCCTCAATGTCTTTCATGTAGTCACGGGCCCAAAACTGAACACAGCATTTGAGATGCAGACTCACCAGTGCTGAGTACAAGCAGGCACTTCACTTCCCTGCTCCTGCTGGCTTCGCTATTTCTGATACAAGTCAGGATCTTGTTGGCTTTCTTGGCCACCCAGGCACACTGCTCACTCATGTTCAACTGCCTGTCAGCTAATACTATCAGATTCCTCTCCTCTATTCATCCTTCCAGCTACTCTGCCCCAAACCTGTAGCACTGCAAGGTGTAATCATTTCATCAAAACCAAAATTAATGGCCCCACGCAAACTGAATTTTCAGATAAGTGAAACCTACTGTAAGAGTGACAGCACAGCACTTTTCCTTAAAATGCAGCAAGTGAAATGTTACTTAGAAATACACAGATGTCAATTTTCTTCACTAGTTTTCATATAGAGTATTCACATATGCTGTACACATACCACATAAACTACAAAATTCACAGTATTTTTCACTTACCAATGTCAATGTTCTCTCTTCCAAGAGATACCAGAGACAGGAAAAGAATTTCTCTGTAAAAACTCCTAGGAAATATTTTGAAGGGTAAATAAATGAACTTGCCAACTATTCTCAGTTTAAAAAGTCACTGTCAAAGACACTACTCTTCCATTATATAGTTTCTGCAGCTGTTTTTTTAATCATGTTTGTGAAGGATGTATGTGATCTACACGTCCAATAGCTTGAGGTTTTCTGAAGCCTAAATATTTGCTTATGAAGCTGTATTAAGCATGGATCTCAGTAGTTACAGTGGCTCTGAAAATGTCCCTGTCAAACATTTCATAAAGCCTCCAGAAAAACAAGAAATGTAGAATTAAGCTTCAACTCTTTATTAACTCATTGCTGCTTGAGGATGAAATACACAGAGAGAGCTTATTTCACAGATTAGCTATACTTGTTTTGTAGTTTGTTTCAGAAAGTAAAGATCTCTCTCAGAAGGGGTACTATCAAACTGGGTATTAATATTTACCTTGTGAAAGATTCTCCTTTAGGCAGATCAACCTCGTTTGTTTTTTAGTAACTACAAACCACAGAAGCAAAGTTCAACTTAACATTATAGACTCCTGAATGCACTTTGGAAATTACAAACTCCAGGCTGTGCTTTTGTCTGAAGCGCTTTTTGAATTACTGCACAGATGGCAGACGTGGAGTGTCTCACTTCACTTGGGATTATGTTGCATCCCATTCTATTAGCCACTTCTACAAGTTGGCAAAACTTCTGTAGCTGTATCTAGGCAGTTTGTAGACTATTCCAGATTATGCAACAGCACACTGCATTTCTGCACTTAGTTAGATGTGGGGCAACATCAAAATCCACAAAGTACCTGTATTTTTTTTAAATCCATTTTTTAGAAGCTCATTCTGACTAAATAGTTACATTTCTCCATTTGATTTTGGATGAGTTCTGGCTACAGAATGCATCTGTTTGTAAACATAGCATTAAGAATTAGGCACAGTGTTGAGTGGACATAAAAGAACGTTAATATTCCCTGGAAGTCCTTATGGAATTCTCAGTGTGAAAAGTGCATGGTCTGATCTTTAACTCCGAGTAGTAAGAAAGTAAGAAGAGATTTTCACTTTACCTCTGTCGTTTCACATCTGGTTTAACTTTCTGTAGCAGGAGATGGATTGGTTTAACAACGTTATTATGCTGAATACTCAGTTTAATGTTCTCCAACAAAGTGTGTGTTGCCTGCTGATCTTCTGCCACTGTAGAGGGTTTCTTTTCAGAAGAATCTGGTTAAATATAGCAGTTTAGATTCTTAGCAAAGATAAGGATTGTTTTTTTTCCAGTTCAACGTGCAGAAGGCATTTCAGAAAATGAGACATATATACAGAATCTCTACTCAATTTACAGAAATGCATCACCACAGAAAGGCTCTGTCTGCTTATAGGCTTTACTTCACCACAAATGCAAAAGTATCCAGACTCTCAGGATCACAGATGACAGAGAAGTACAAGAGACTTCATATGTTAGCTGCTATAGTTTAGATACATTGCTGTTCTTAACCTTCTTGGAGTGAAATTTAGATTTTTTTTCCTTTTCCTTATTTTTCCAAAAGAAAACACCATCAGATTTCCTATGAATTTTACTTTCTTGAAATTCACTGATAACTTTGGGACTACATATTGGAATAAAGTGCAGTTGCATCAAATGGGAAAAAGTTACCAAGACATTTATTACTGTGATTTGTTGCTCACACTGCAACTAATGTAACATCTTTTTTTTTTTTTTTCAAACAATGACTCATGAGAAAATATAATCCAGTTACTGGCAAAAAAATAAGGCTATTGATTATGCAGTAAGCACTCGGCGTGTAAATGAAATATAGACCAAACCTGGCCTGACAGTTTCAAAAATTGGCATGTATCATGGTTTTCTAAATACATTCTGTAAAGACACTCTGCAATATGACTTGCCCTTCTTTCAGCCCATTTTAAACAGGCCTTTTGCTTCTTTATTTACTTATTTGCTCAAATACACGTAAGTACACATCTTCACTCATAACTGTGTACTTTGGGGATGCTTTCCATATATTAAACTCAAATCAATATGCTTTGTGCAAGTTAAAGAAAATACATATTATTCTGTGCTCTCAACTAATTTTCTGGTCAATCTGGTTATATTTAGGTTACTTTGGACAAACGCTTTTTCATTACCTCAAAACCAGAACTGGCATGCTGCTATGAATATTACTGTGAAAACATATTGAAAATGCACAGATTTTAAAAATTAAAAAGCAGAATGAAATGTTAGGTCAACAAAACCTTTTGGAAAACTTTTTTTTTTTTACAAAAAATTTTTACTGATCATAAGTAAAGGAATTCTCAGAGCCAGCGTGCCACATGTGATGATTTCTCATCAGTCCAAACTAAACTACAGTAGACAAAGGTTTTCTTGGATCTTAGATTTGGCAGTCAAGTAGGCTGCCAAATGCATTTATTAACGGGATTTGAAACCTTTCATTCATTTATAAATACTACAGCTACTGTTTCGAAGTACCGTTTCCTACTAAATTACTGTACAGCTATAACCAGATAATACCAAACATTCAAATCAAGTGAAGCTTATTTAATACTGAATCTAGAACAAATCCTCCCTTCCTGTCCATAAGCGTGTAGCATATGAAGAACTGGTTACATTCTTCTTCACAGAGATGAAAAACTGATGTCACAAATAATTTGACTCCTGAGACTACGTTGAGTATCTAAGGGATTGTAAATACTTCCTATACTAAAAATGATACCCAGCTCTATGAGTGTTATAAACTTTACACACTACAAAACAACTATTTCTTCCTGCAGCCTCTACTCCCTCTGCTTTCTTGTAACATTCACTTTACTTACTGAGATTTCTCCAGGATATATACAGAGGCTCCCCTGGCTCTTGGTGGAGGTTGATATTGTCCCACAGAAGTTGGATGTATACTAGCTTGCTATCTTGAGCAAGAGATGTCAAAGGAAGCTATAAACACAAGGAAAAGGAAAAAAAAGAACAAAAGCACACACGTATTGTATAAATCTGCTCTTGTACTCATTTTGCAAACAAAAAAACAAAAATATTTAATTTCTCTTGAATCTAACAAACGAGTAAACTGATATCTTCTAAGAGAAAACTGCATTTTATAAACATTTTATAACATTCTATAATTTAGCTGGACGTACAAAGATTGTTTATTTTTCTATGAAAATTTGCAGATTATATTTGAGTATGCATCCTAAACTAATTTTTGTGTGTCAAATATATTACTCTATTTGTAACTATTTATTAAAATACAACTTAGTGTCTTTTGATTCAAGTAAGACTTGGTAAGCATATTTACATGCTGATCATACCAACAACTAGAAATTCTACTTGCATACATATCTCAACCATTTATTTTCATAATAAAATACGTGGGACTGAATAACTCCATAATTGATCAAATTAAGAGCCTCTGAAACCAGTAACAGATTAGTGATTACTAATAGAAGAACACACATTGACTTAATCTTATTAATCTTTTTCTTACTATCTTGTTAATCTTATTCTTTGTGCAACAGCAACACTTAATTTATTAAATTCAAACTGTTCATAAAGAACCTACCTTTTTTTTTTTGAACCAAATTCTCACATTTAAGGTACTGTAACAGCTTCAGTTCTAAATAGAGAAAGTTACTAACCTGCACTCCATCATTACAATGTTCAGATGTTAGAATAAGTCCAGGCAAATTGCTAGGTAGATCCAACCTTCGGAAATACCAAACCAAGTTCCAGAAGATTATGGGGTGTTGATTGATGAATTTGGACGTATGAATTACTTGCTCTCCCTCGTTTTCCAACAGGGATTCAAGCTCCTTCCGCAGTACCAAAGGGCTCAAGTAGGGTACGGATACGGGGAGAGGATTAGGTCTTTCAATTAAAGGATCCTAAAAACAAAACAAAACCAAAAATTCTTACTAGAATTTTACTTCAGAATGACTTTCCCTGAAAATCCCCCATTGTAACATTCCTTTTGACATTTGGAAGAAGCCTCTGGAAGTACTGAACATACACTAGCAGTATCAGCAGTTTTGACTGTTGAGGTGTGTCTTACCTTTACAGCACAATCACCTAAGCTCATTTGCTTTCTCTTATATGAAAAAGATAAAAAGCTGATTTGTTATAACTTGTCTCTGACTACACAGTTTCAAGCTGCCTAAGCTTGTACTAAGCCAGTGGCAAATGGATATAGCAGAAAAATATTTAATTACATCATGTATGATACTTAATCATCAGTACTTGTCAAGACAGCCTCTTGCCTACAAAAAGCACTAAGAGAGAGGAGCTTACTTAACTTAAGAGAGGAGCTTAGCTTAAGTTATAAAATAATGTAATACTCTGAATATGCCTTCTACTTTTTTCCAGCCAACCCATCAAGTAAGTCTACTAGAATATAAAGGAGAAGTCTAAGTAAAAGCAGGAAAGAGGAACAGTCTTTCATTCATGGCCTGCTGTGTTGTCCACACTATGTGTTTAGTCTTCTGTACTAGTTATTTCTAAAACAACTTTCCAGCTTTAGAAAGACAAAGAGTAGCTCAGTTCTGACAAAGAGAACATATTACACTAAAGTTACAGTTCTTCAAACTGAACTAGGAAGACACCAAGATTTGTTGTAAGAATATGAAAATAAATTTGGCCATTTTTGTTCCCAAAACAGGCAACAAAGCAAGCAGCAGAACATTATTCATTTTAAATTCACTGTATTCAACACTTTATTGTCAACTCAGCATGTGACTTTGCAACTTACCACAACTTCTTGCAAACTATTTGGAAGACTAACTGTTGAAATGCCATGAGACGGTCTCTGGGAAAGATCAATGTTTTGCAGTGGACCTCCAACACTGTGGCTTCGAGTTAAAGACACTCCCCTTTTTGGTGGATTATTGGCAGACATCTTCGTGGTTCTGAGATCTTTGCTCTGTTCTTCTGCAGCTTCACTGTTTCAATTTTAGAAGAGAATATGCTAGTGTGAATGATTCAATATTCCATTAGCAACAGGAAAGGAGCAGAGAATGGCCATCAAGTATGTGCACGGAACCAAGTTCCTCTATCAACAAGGAATTTGCTCAATTAGCTCCACAGTTTAGGGAAAAACAGAATCTGTCTCTTAAATTAATAAGTCATACACACACACACACACACACACACACACACACACACAAAAAAAAAAAAAAAAAAAAAAAAAGATAGGTATGCCTAAGGGATCAATCTGAAAACACAGCAGTTCTACACAGGCCTCTGGAGTAGCCTCATCATGCTCAAAAAACCCAGCATGTTGTAATAGCAATGTAAAGTTTTGTCAATACACAAAGATGATCCTGCTTTGGTAAAAATACTACAGGAAAGAAGGCAGTGTGTCTGCCAAAAAGGAAGTAAAAGGTTTTTGAAAACAAAAATTGCTAGCACTGAACTTTACCAAGACAATTAAAGCAAACTGCTACTATCAGTCATCGAATTTCATGAATGAAATCCAACTACTTGCAGAATACACCTTCTATGTGCTTTATAACTGAAGCAGTGCATGAAAGTAATTCAACTACAACACAGAACTACAAAATAACAAGAAAAACAGAAGCTGCCTGCTTCCAAATGGTCTGCAAAGAGACAGAAATGACTTATTTAGAGGTGTGGATTTTTAATTTGTCTGATTTGTTAACAATATAAGACCAAAGATAAGAGTTTAACATTCTACCTTTCATTTTAAGGGAATTAAGAACAACTGCTATTACACTGATGAAAGTTTTAAGAGTTTGAGAGAAGCCTTAATAAGAGATATTTAAGGCTTCCAAACTGAACGATGAAAAAGCTATTCCACCAAAATATAAACAAATCCCAGCAAAGCCTTCACATAACAATATCTCAGTTCTTTCGCCTTCCAATACAGCACCTTTTCCTCAATGCTTCTTTCCTCAAATTGTCCAAAAAGATTTACAGTTTGAATTTGAGTTTTAATTTTACATCAGCATTGTCACAATACTTCCTCAGTGTAAGCATAGATCATTCCAATGGCTTTCTTTTGAAGAATTCTGCAGCAAATATACCTTTTTTTTTTCTGCACTATGTAGTGGACTGCTATGATTCTAAACAGAGAAAGGAAGACTAATGCCAGAATTTGTCTTTAAAAGCTGAAGGCCTTCTAAAAGTACTTAGTAGAAGCTTTACCTATTTATAGCAGACAAAGATTCAAGTTCTATTTCTGCAGACAGTTGTGTGCCTAGAAGGCACTCATTTACAAACAGACTCATCATATCGATAACAGTACACTTAAAACACAGAAAAAGAATAAGAAGAAGCAGACAATCAAGTTATAGTTCGATTTTTCCATGATGCATGGTGCTTAAGCCGATTTTTACTCTAGAAATAGACTAAGAACACCGGAAAGTGTTGATACATTTCTGAGAGATTTATTTACTCTTTTTTACCTACCTCTGCACAGTTGAGGAGCTTGATTCTTCAGCTATCGTGTGGCTGGAATGTGGGTGGTCTGAAAAACTGATCAAGTCAGTAACAGCTGAACTGGACAGCAGCTTCTGCTCCAGTACATCCGTGGTTAATGGAGTATTGCTACTTTGTAAACTATCTCCTGAGGTACTTTGCTTCAGGAAAAAGCTAAGTTAAAACATGAATGGGAGATGAGGGGAAACAGGCTAAGATAAAAACATACATTCATTTAAATTAGTATTTTCAACATTTACTTTCAAAAGATAGCAAAAATCAAGAAGAACAACATTTAAAAGTTTGACAATGCTGTCAGAATCTTCATCTTATTCTCTCCTTAGTAACTTAGAAAGGGAGAGTGAATGAAGACATAGGAAAATTGTATCCACAAAATAAGAAGTCCTACCTTATACTCTAAGGACATATAGTTACAAAGAAGCTTAGTTTGTAATAGTTCTATATCAATAACAGTGTATCAGCACCAATCAACAAAGACAGCTGTTACTGTAACATAACTTTAGAAAGTAGGAGATTGTGCCTGACCATGGACACAAGAAAACAGCAACATGATCTTGTTTTGTAAGTGTATTCTGAGAACACATACTAGCAATTTGTGTTTCAGCATTAAAGAAACAAAATGAAAACAGACTCTCTACCCACTGTGCAATAAAGCTTAGGAAGAAAATACCACGACAGGTAAAAAATGCAACCAGTTTTCTTTTGACTATTTTACTACAAGAGCCAACAGTTCACACAATTTATAATTTCCTTCAGTACAATTGAAATGGTTGGACAGTTACATTCTTAAAAACATCTAGACAAAAATACTGGAAGGTATAACAAAAATACTTTCATGAAAAAACATAACTACATATAGGTGAAAAGGCAGAAAACCAACATCTGTGAAGCTCACTAACCTTGCAGAACCACGTAGGTCTTTAAACTCAATATTAAGTAAAGGTAGAAAAATACTTTTACAGAAAGGACAGGTAGTGTTCAAGTTTGAATCATCTGCTGTCCATCCAGCCATAATTTCTTCATCATAAACCAAAGCATCACAAGCTCTACATTGAGAGCAGCTTGACATCAAAACCTAAAACAGGAAGGAATGAATATTATGATTCTTCTTTTAGGATTCCTTTAAAATTGCCTTTGTTGGCTCAGCATTTATGTGAGTTTCATAGAACCCCAGAATGTCTTGGACTGGAAGAGACATTAAAGATCACCCAGTTCCAACCCTTTTATCATAATCAGGCTTGCCCCCTATTAAATTACATTATCCATAGCCTCATCCCATCCTGGTTTTTGACATCTCCAGGGATGGGGCATCCACAGCTTCTCTGAACAACCTGTTTCAGTGCCTCACCTCTGAATAAAGAATGTCCTCCTAATTACTAATCTAAATCACTTCTTTTATAGTTTAAAACCATTCCCTCCTGTCCTACTACTGCCAGTGTAAAAAGTTACTCTCCCTCCTGTTTATAAGCTCCTTCCTTTAAGTACATAAAGTCAGCAATGAAGTCTCCCTAGAGCTTACTCTTCTCCAAGCTAAACAATCCCAGTTCTCTCAACCTTCCTTCACAGCAGAGGTGCTCCAGCTTTCTTACCATTTTTGAGGCTGTCTTTTGGACCCACTCCAACAGCTCTGCTTTCTTGAACTGTGGGTCCCATGTCTAGCACAGTATTCCAGATGGAGCCTCATAAAGGCATAGCAGAGAGGAGCAATCACCACCCTTTCCCCACAGGCCACACTTATCTTGATGTACCACAGGTTGCAGTTGGCCTTCCAGGTTGCAAGAGCACACTGCTGGCTCATGTCCAGCTTTTCATGCACCAAGACCACCAAGTCCTTCTCTGCAGGGCTGCTCTCAATTAGTTCTCCCAGTCTGAGCACATCTAGGATTGCTCCAACCCAATTGCACCACACTGCACTTGGTCTTATTAAACATCATTAAGTTCACGTGGGCCCTCTGCTCAAGCTTGTCCAGGTCCCTTTGGATGGCATCCCTTCTGTAGCAAACTGTGCATGTGTGTGTGTGTGTGTGTGTGGTATTAGGAGCCACAGTGTATGCTGTATTAGGAATGGCACTGATGGTGAAGAAGAAAAATAGATGTTCCTACAGGTGTTGGTTACAGGATCAAATGGATACAGAATGTAAGACCAATGGGCATGATACACCAGATTGGGAAAAAAATTCTGTGATCCCAATTAGAAGAAAAGGAACAAGAAATAGGCCTTGATGTAATCTCAGAAAGCAAACCAGATTTTCCAGCCTGCCTAAATCAGTGCAAAAACAGATGTCAGATTCAAGACCCTCTAATACTCAAGTGAGAAGTTAGAAACAAGTTAAAGACATTTACCTGAAGAAGAGGAGGCAGCAGATGAGGCCATTTATTAAAACAGAGACCACCAATAAAAAAGGTGGAGCAAAGCCAATAGCTTTAAAAAAGCTAATAGAGACCACCAATAGCAAAGGTGGAGGGGGCCCTCAGGTGGTTACCCAAATGGTGCTGCATATGTCAGCCAAATGTCAAAAATCATAGAATCACAGACTCCTTACAGTTTGAAGGATCTAGTCCAACTGAAGGCCATCTAGTCCAACTTCCCTGCAAAGAACAGGGACATCACAGCTAGATCAGGTTGTTCAGGGGCTAATCCAGCCTCACCTTGAAAGTTTTCAGGGACAGGGTATCAATCACATCTCTCAGCAATTTATTCCAGTGCCTCACCATGCTCATTGTGAAAGATTTTCTCCTAACATCTTACCTGTCCACCCCCTTTGAGTCTGAAGCCATTTCCCCTTGTTCTATCACCACAGACCCTGCTAAAGAGCCCCCTTCTTTCCTGAAAGGCTGCTATCAGTTCACCTTGCAGACTTCTCCAGGCTGAAAAGCCCCAAATACCCAAATATATGAAGAGATATAAAAAGTTAACTGAGTAAACTGAGATAGTGTATGTGTGGAGAGTATTACTGACTGGCAGAGATCAAGTCTTGCTTTCAAAAGATGATGCACAGGGATACTGGGGGCCTGAATTTTTCTCAACTACCAATGATCCATCAGAATCTTGTTCCTTAAATAAATGGGCTGCTTATTCTGCTGACACCCTTGAAAAAGGTGTATTGAGACCCCAGCTGTAAATCGTTTGATAGAAAGTTTGCAAAGAGCTGTTTCCAATCAATGCATGATAGGTGTTTAGTCTAGCAACAGCCTTCTCCTGTGTTATTTGTACTTAATCCCTATAAAAAAGCCCCCAACTCTGGGTCTGCCAGATACTTCAAAGCTGAGGGCTTTCAACTAGACATGAAGGGAGAAGGGGATAAAACCAGGCCTGGTCGAGATGAGCCTAGAGGAATAATGACAGGGTTGAGGGTGAGGTAAGGGGCTCAGCTGAAGTGCATCTACAACAATGCATACAGTGTGGGCAACAAATAGGAGAAGCTGGAGGCCACTGTGTGGCAGGTAAACTATGACTTAGCTGCCATTACAGAAATGTGGTGAGACTGCCCCCACAACTGGAGTGCTTCAGTGGATGGCTGTAAGCTCTTCAGAAGGGAAGGTGGTGGTGTGGCTCTGTGTTAGAGAGTGCTTTGATGCTGCTGAGTTTGGAACTGGGAATGATAAGGTTAAGTCTGTATGGATAAGGATCAGGGGAAGGGCCCACAAGGTAAACATCCTGGTGGATGTCTGTTACGGACTGCTTAACCACGATGAAGTGACAGATGAGGCATTCTATGGACAGCTGGCAGAAGTTGCACAATCACCAGCTCTTGTTCTCATGAGTGACTTCACCTTCCCAAATGTATGTTGGAAACACAAATGCAACACAGAAGAAACAGTCTAGGAGATTTCAACTGCATATTAAAAATAACTTCTTGATGCTGTTGGTAAGAGAGACTAGCAGGGGAGGTGCCCTGCAAGATCTGCTGGTCACAAACAGAAAAGGACTGGTGGGGGACATGAAGGTCAGAAGCAGTCTTGGACAGAGAGACCATGAAATAGTAGAGTTCCCGATTCTTGGTAAAGTCAGAAGGGGGGGCTGCAAAATTGCTACCTTGGACTTCCACTGGGTGGACTTGGAACTGAACATGCTGATAGGGAAAGTCCCTTGGGATTCAGTCCTGAAGGGTAAAGGGGTCCAAGAAGGCTAGATGCTCCTCAAGAAAGAAGTCTTAAAGACACAGGAGCAGACTGTGCCCCTGTGCTGCAAGATGAGCTGGCAGGGAAGAAGACATGCATGGATGAACAGGGAGGTTTTTTTGAGGCTCCAGGGGAAAAGGATAATCTTCCTCCTGTGGAAGAAGAGACAGGCAACTTGAGCAGAATACAAAGAAGTTGTTAGGATGTGCAGGGAGAAAAAACAGAAGGGCAAAAGCCCAGCTTGAACTCAACTTGGCTGCTGGGATAGAAGAGAACAAAATACTTTTTTTTTTTTTTTTTTTTTTTTTTTTTACAAATACATTAACAGTAAGAGGAGGGCTCAGGAGAACCTCCATCCTTTACTGGATGCGGTGGGGAATATGACCACTGAGGATAAGGGAAAGGTTGAGGGCCTCAATACATTCTTTACATCTGTCTTTAAAAGTCAGACAAATTATCCTTAGGGTACTATACCCCCAAAGCCTTGAATGAGGAGCAAAATAAACCCTCTATGATTCAGGTGGAAATTGTTAGAGACCTACTACTCTACGTGGACTGCTACAAGTCCACGGGGCCAGCTGGGATCCACCTGGGGGTGCTGCAGGAGCTGGCAGAGATGATAGCAAAGCTGCTTTCCACCATCTATCAGCATTCCTGGTCAACCAGAGAGATCACAGAGGATTGAAGGCTTTCCAACATGACTCCCATCTGCAAGAAAGGTTGTAAAGAGAATCTGGGCCTGTCAGCCTGACACTGATTCCAAAAAAGGTGATGGAGCAGGTCATTTTAAGGGAGATCATATAGCATGTGTGGGACAACTGGGGGATAGGCCTAGCCAGAATAGGTTCATGAAAGGCAGGTCCTGTTTGACCAACTTGATCTCCTTCTATGATTGCGTGACCCACATGATGTGGATGAGAGAAAGACTGTTGACATAGTCAATCTAGACTTCAGCAAAGCCTTTGACTCTGTCTCCCACAATATTCTTCTGGAAAAGCTAGCAGCCCGTGGCTTGGACAGATACATTTTTTGCAGGGTAAAGAACTGGCTGGAGGGCCGGGCCACAGAGAGCAGTGGTAAGTGAAGTCACATCCAGCTGGTGACCAGTCATGGGCGGTGTTCCCCAGGGGTCTGTAGTGGGGCTTGTCCTGTCTAATAGCCTTATTGATGGCCTAGATGAGGGGATTGAGTGCACCCTCAGTAAGTTTGCAAATGGCCTCAAGTTGGGAGGAAGTGCTGGTCTGCCCGGGTATAGGAAGACTCTGAAGAGAATCTGAACAGCCGGGCTGAGGCCAATGGGATGAATTTCAACAAGTCCAAGTGCCAAGTCTTGCACTTCGGCCACAACAACACCAGGCAATACTATAGACTTGGTCCAGAGTGGATGGAAGACTGCATAGAGAAAATGAACCTGGGCATATTGGTTGACACTTGGCTGAACATGAGTCAGAACTGTGCCCTGGTGGCCAAGAAGGCCAGTGACATCATGGATTGTATCAGAAACAGTAGTACCAGAAGGAGCAGCAAAGTGATTACTCCACTGCATTCAGCCCTAGTGAGGCTGCAGCTGGATTACTGTGTTCAATTTTGGGCCCCTCACTACAAGGCAGACACTGAGGCCTTGGAATGTGTCCAGAGAAGGGCAACAAAGCTGGTGAGGAAACTGGAGCACAAATCTTATGAGAAGGGGCTGGAGGAGCTGGTATTGTTCAGTTTGCAGAAGAAGATGCTCAGGGGAGACCTTATTGCTCTCTACAACTTAGAGGAGGTTGTGGAGAGGCAGGAGTTAGCATCTTCTCCCATGTAATTGCCAATATTATTACAGGGAATGGCCTCAAGCTGTGCTGGGGAGTTTGAGGTTGGACATTAAAAAAATACTTCTCCAACACAGTGGTTGGGAGCTGGAACAGACTGCCCAGGGAGTCACTGTCCCTGGAAGTGTTCAAGAAACATTTGGATGTTGTAACTGGGGGACATGATTTAGTGGTATTTGGTGATTGGTGGATGGTTGGAATGGATGATCTTGGAGGTCTCTTCCAACGTTAGTGATTCTATGATTCTATATGCAGTTCAATTATAAGGACTGTTTGTGGAATGTGCTGGCCTTGCAACCTGGATAAAGAAAGACCATGAACTAGGGAAAAACAGCCAAGGAGTTGATAAACTATACAGAAGGATAGGAATCATGGGGAATTATGTTAAATCTAAGCCAGCTGTTAGGAGAATAGAACTGTAGGAAAATTACTCTCTCTCTCTGAATCCCTGGGGACAAGAAAAATTATATCATGGACTGAAGGAATTGAGAAGAGCATTCCCAAGGATTTAATGAACACAGCCAATGTCTAGTTTGAATGCATTAAATCATCACTGCCACTCTGGCTGCAACTGAGCTTCAATATCTATTTGCATTACAATAATCCCAGATTCCTGTACACAGCGGAATGCATCTGAAGACAAGGGCTATTGTATGCTGAATCAGAGCATCTTCAGGGACTATCAGTTTTTATAAGAATTGCATTTCTGTTTTTACTTTTAATGATCTCTTGTAAACTCAGATTGTAAATAAACTGGTAATATACTGCTTGCTACTGTAGCATAATCACAGGTGTCATGATTTTGTATGGATGGGTTGTTTAAATATATGCAATGAATCAGTTGCCATCTAAAACAATCTCATTAAAACCAATCTCAATGTCATTAAAAGACATTATTCAGCACCTCCAACAGAATGATGATGGAGAATTTCTTTTAGAAATTTTAATTTAAGAGAAATTCTTTTGTGTTTTTATACTTTCATCCAAAGGATGGTTAGTATTGCTTCTTGGAATTGTAATTATTATTGTGTTGCTTCTACTTTGTATTCCATTTTCATACGTAAAGTCTGCTTGTTCTCTTTCTTATTTTCCATGCATTATGTACAAATCAACACTATCAAAGATGACCTGTGAGACGTTCAAATCTTGGTGAGGAGGACAATGCTAACTGAGAAATCACTGCAATTGTGGGACTGAATTCTTGGATCCTAAACTGGTTCCCTGACAAGCTTTTTTTTTTACAATTCATGGGATGGGGGAGAGAGTTCATAAATGTGGATTCTAGGTATTTTTCTGTCTGTAATAATTACATCCCTTATGACAATACTATATTAAACTCCAGAATACTATCTCTCTTTTCTCTTCATCTGTGGTGTGCTTAGAACTACCTCAAACACATATAGGTAAGACTATGACAATGCGTTACTGACTAAAGATGGGGTTGGAGGAAGAAGTTCTGACGAAACAGGATGGCCTTGGTCTGGCCAAAACTCCATTGTTCAAGGGAGACAGAATGACCTTTAGAAGTGACCAACAGATATTGTAGATGTGACTGCAGGCATGCCAAACATGCAGACCCTGCAAATCTAGCAGGCATAAAAGGATGCCTGAGAAAAGCTTAGGCACGACTTCTGGATCATTCTGGATTCTGTGCTCCAAGAGTCTGAGAACCCCACTCCCAAGTCTGGAACCCTCTTTCTCCGTCCATCTCTCTCCCCCTCTCTCTCCACTCCCCCCCCCCCATTTTTTTTTTTTTTTTTTTTCTCTTCAAGTTGCTAAGTAAAGCAAGGCTCATTTTGATTTCCTGTTAATCACAGAAGTATAGAACACCAGTTTAGAGACTTGAATTTATTGCTGCTACTGACTATACTCAAGTTATCTTCTCCTCATAACTTCTACTATGAAAGGCAAACAGTAGTCATTTTGGTAAGTATTTTGAGAGCTAGAAGAAGCATAACACAAATTCACCATTTGCAATTGCTCACTACTGTGAAGGCATCAGCATATACAAACTGCAAATCAATGCTTCCACAAAAGTAGAAATTAAAAAGAAACCTTTGTGATGGAAAAAACAGATGGTTAGTTCTTACCCTGTAAAAGTCTCATTACTAAACTAGATCGAGAACTGGAGGAAAATATGCTCAAAAATACTACTGTAGTAGTTGAAAAATGATTTATAATAGCTCTTTTACAGGCTTCCCCTTACTTCTTTGTTTCATTTGCACAGGAAGTAACAAAAGACACCACCAAACACATAATGTAATACTTAGATTAACAGCAACATTTTTCTTCTATATAAAGAATATAGTTTATATACAGAATTGTAAGGTAGCACCTTACATAAGTTGCCTAGGCATGCCCATCAAACATAAAAGACAATTACATGGGACCTAAAGAAAACAACACTACAGAGAAGCGATCAAGGCTGATGAAGTGACTGTTGTCTATTTTTTGAACTCTGAATGTATCTACAAGCAAAAATTGAAATAGAGAGGCAAACCATGTCATTGTACAGTGCTAGTCTGGTACAAAATTTTTTTTTTCTCTCCATAGCAGCCCTTATTATCCTGAATTTTTAATTTATGAACAACATAATGTTGATTACACATCAACATTTTAACTGTTGCTGTCCAGAGCTCACACACCACCAATGCCTTTTTTTTTCTTGTCTCTCTCTCTGCTACCCCAGCAAGTAGGCCGAGGTGAGCAAGAGACTGGAGGAGGACACAGCAGGAGATACTCCATCTTACATGATACCATCCTCAGCAAAAAAACTGGGTGTGATGAATAGCTTTTCTAAGGTAGCTGCTGCATAGGGAGCAATAGTCTCCTGGTGGTGAGTGACTGAGAGTCAGCATCACTTGTTTGTTTCCTCTTCTCTTTTTTTCCTCTCCAGTTAAGAAATAATATCACTTTTATTAAACTGTTAACTGCTGGAGATACTCCATAGGAGAGCCACAAGGATGATCAAAGGGCTGGAGCACCTTCTCTACAAAGACAGGCTGAGGGAGCTGGGCTTGTTCAGCTTGTAGAAAAGAAGGCTGCGGGGTGACTTCTAGTACCCAAACATTGCCTATAAACAGGAGGGAGCCAACTCTTCAGAAGGGTGGACAACAGGGGAAATGGTTTTAAGTTGAGGGAGGGAAGATTTAGGTTGGATGTCAGGGAGAAATTCTTTACAGAGAGTGGTGAGGTGATGGAACAGGCTGCCCACAGAGGTTGTGGATGGAGGTGTTCAAGGCCAGGTTGGACGGGGCCCAGGGCAGCCTGGTCTAGTATTAAATGTGGAGATTGGTGGCCCTGCATGTGGTGGGGGGGTTGGAGATTCAAGATCCTTGACGTCCCTTCCAACCCTGGCCATTCTGCGATTCTGTAAACTGTCCTCATCTTGACCCTCAATTTTTTTTTTTGTTTCTTCCCTTCAGATTCTCTCCTTCATTCTAATGAGGTGGAATGAGTGGATAAAGGGGTTTAGAGACATGTAGAGACAACCCACCACAATTATCTAATAGAAATAAATAACTTTCTTAGAGGAAAAGAGAGTTTGAAAGGAAAAGGAGACCTATTTTCATACAAACTTCTGCTGTTCATCAAGTTTTAACCTTTTTTTCCTAAACTATCTTCTCTCTAAATGAAACATTCATAAAAGCACTTGAAACACTTTTTCAAAGTGTTGATGTCATATCAAGCCCCTCTGCAGCATAAACATGCAGAAATGTTTATAAGGAAAAATTCAACTGCAATCCAACTGAACAGATAGTTAATTCACATAATCATACCAAGTAATTGTATCTTTAACTTATGAATGTATTAATCTTACCTCCATTGCGTAGTTCTGGAAAATGCTGGATAAACTTGTGTTATGAGAAGAGCTGAGCTCTGACTTCTCAGAATCTGGAACTTTCATACTTCTTGGGAATGAAACTTCACCTGCACAGTAAAGAGTAGTTCAGGTCTCCATTCAAGAAGAGAAAGGCACAATTCCAAAACAGAACTTCTATTTAGCCAAGACAGAAACAAGTACCAGATCTCAAAAGAAGTGCATAGCTCTGTAACTTTACTAGAATTGCAACATACAATGATATTCTGATTAACATTTCAAACTTGTTTTTGTCTAATAATATGGAACAGTCAGGTAAAATGAAAAAGCAACAGTGAATAAAATCTGAAAATACAGAGAACAAAGAATGGCAAGGGGCAGGCAAGACTGCTCAATATACATAATCTAGAAAAGGTGTTCAGCATTTCTTGAACAATGTATCTGTATGTAAATAACAAACAGAAGCATAGCACCAGGGGAGACACACAGTATCACATTGCCAGTACTGTGGTTAAGTATTCCCTGGCTAACGTTGCCATAAAACAAATAGTTTTTCTTCATTAAGGCTAGGGTTCAGAGTTATGAGCTTTAATGAGAAGAGGAAAAACAGCTGGAATAGCAAAAGTAAATGGTTGGAATCTGTTTAACTAAGCATTCACTATCAGCATTACTTTGAGTAACAGTCAAAATCTCCTCTGACTAAAATCCCTACTAGAGCCACCTTGAAGAAGGTTCCTTTGCTTCTCTGTATAAAATTCGTGAACAAATTTACATACCCTGGACAGCTGAAACAGTTTGTTAGTTCTTACTACCTTCTCAACTCACTGGGATTAGAGAATTAATCTTCAGACTTAACATTTCTAACAGATTTTGCTAGAAAGGACCATCTTATGACAAGCCCTCTTCCTCTCTTGATGTACGTGGAATTTATCATACTTATATCATTAAATTACAACAGAGATAGCTAAAACAAACATGAAGATGCTTCTGCAACACATTTTTTTTCCCACAGATTAAGAGTCAAATCTGAACTGAAAATGATTAGATCTAATTCAACCAGTTTGGGGTCTGAGGAAAAAAAAAAAAAAAAAGCAGTTTGGCTTACAGGTATATATTTGTCAATTATTTTCCTTCAAATTAAGACTGCATTCAGTAACTCCTATTCCACATGAATGCTGGTGGTTTTGCCTCCATTGGTTATGCAACTATTTGCAGTTCTTGAATATAGAGGAATTATTTTACAGTTAAGTCCTGTGTTTTGTATCAGCATTTTATATATTCAGCAAAGAGAAGGATTAGCTATTTACTACTGCAAATGAATGGAATTTATGAAATAAATAAGAAGTCTGTGCTTATTTTAAGAGCTAACACTGCTTCTGTTGTTCTAAATGATTTCAGACATAACAGTTTCACTCAATTGTTATATTAATAAACAGATTTTGGAGAAAAATAAAAAATCACCTGCATTGTAATGTTGTCTTCCTGCTTCTCCACTGCTACTGCTACTGCCAAGACTAGTAGTGCTTTGTGCAAGCTCATTTGCAATTAGTCCTGGGACTCCAGTTCTTGATGACAGATTATCCCCTAAAATACTATCTTCAAAACCAGCAGGGAAGTTGAAGTCTCCTGGACTGTTTTCTTCCTTTAATATTAAAAAGAAAAATCAGCACTTTTTTAGGTTAATTTAATTCCATCTTTATCTTCATCGATAATTAAGTTACTATTATTTTTACATGAAAGATACATGTAGACAACCTTTCTCTACATTGACAAAACAGAAAAAAATACTTTGTTACAGGAGAAACAAGGAGAGAATGGGAAAAAAAAAAAAAAACCCAAAAAACAAACAAACAAAAAAACACGGAGTAACAGAAAATGCAATAAATTAAGGGAATTATTATGTTCCCTTCACCAAAATTCTAAGGAGTGAGTCAACATAACAAAAAAAGACTGTGAAGAAAACCTAGGCCATTACTAAAATGAAACAAAACAAAAAACCCAAAGAAATAAAAGATCTCTGAAAAGAACCATTAGTATTTATTATTATTGGAAAAATATAGGCAATAACTGGTCAAAAAAAAGAGAAATGTATTTTTTTATTTAGCAGAAAAGACCATATTAGCAACATCAGTTAAATGTGTTTCAAGTAGAAATAAAACTACGCAGCTATTTCCTTTCTTCCCATTTCTTACAGAGATGGGGAATCATGGAATCATAGAATCACAAGGTTGGAAACGACCTTCAAGATCATCTAGTCCGACTGTCCTCCCATCACCCTTACTACCACAAGCACTAAACCGTATCTTATAGCTCCTCATCCAGATGCCTCTTGAACACTGCCAGGGACGACAGCACAACTTGTGGCTATTTCCTTGGATCCTGTTTGTTGAGAAAAGGCCAAACCCCTCCTCATCACAGCCTTCCTCCCTTCAGGAGGAACAATCCCAGCTCCCTCAGCCGCTCCTCATAAGATTTGTGCTCCAGACCCTTCCAGTTTTGTTGCCCTTCTCTGGACACGTTCCAAGGCCTCAGTATCTTTCTTGTAGTGAAGAGCCCAAAACTGAACACAGTACTCGAGGTGTGGCCTCACCAGTGCTGTGTACAGAGGAATGATTACCTCTCTACTCCTGCTGGCCACACTATTTCTAATGCAGGCCAGGATGCTGTTGGCCCTCTTGGCCACCTGGGCACACTGTCGGCTCATGTTCAACCAACACTCCCAGGTTCCTTTCCTCTTCACAGTCATCGTCAGCCCACTACTCAGCCCAAGCCTGTAGCACTGCATGGGGTTGTTGTGGCCAAAGTGCAGGACCGCCGCTTGGCCTTGATGAACCTCATCCCATTCACCTCAGCCCAGCAATCCAGCTCATCCAGATTCCTCTGAAGGGCCTTCCTTCAGGCCCCTCAGGGAGATCAACACCACCTCCCAACTTGGCGTAATCTGCAAACTTACTGAGGGTGCACTCAATGCCCTCATCTAGGTCATCAGTAAAGATACTAAACAAGATGGGCCCCAGTACCGACCCCTGGGAGACACCACTTGTAACGGATAGCCAGCTGGACTTAGCTCCATTAACCACTACCTGTTGGGCACAGCCCTCTAGCCAGTTCCCTACCCAAAGAAGAGTATACCTATCCAGGCCACGGCACCCAGTTTCCCCAGAAGAATACTGTGAGAGACTGTGTCAAAGGCTTTGCTGAAGTCTAGGTAGACTACATCAACAGCCTTTCCCTTGTCTACCAGTCTTGTCACCCAGTCGTACAAGGAGATGAGGCTGGTGGCAGAATTTGAAAAAGGAAACAAACTGTCTCTGTCTTATCAGCCTCGAGAGAAAACACAAATCCTTACAGAGCAAAGTACCAGATAAAAGTGTTAACCAGATCAAAAAGAAGTGTTTCCAAAGACAGACAAGTACTTTTGGAAGTACAGTAGTAAGATGTATACAGAAAAGGATTACATTATAATATCCATCTCTTACATTCTAAAACGTTTAAAACTGAAGATGACTCTTCATTAAGTGTGCTCACACAGGAACTTCAACATTTAATTACCAAATTCCTGAATAGTGTATTTACTAGAGCTTGAGCCATCTTTTATTGCATGCAGCTTTAATAGTCAACAACCTGACTTCTTAGGCTTGCAGAATTCAATTTCTCACTTTTTTTTTTTTTTAAAGCAATACTGTATAGTTTAAGATTAAATAATGCTGTTCTTACTGGCATTTCTTGGGGCAGTTTCTTTGAAAATAAATATAGCTACAAGTGTAGGAAAGAAATATTGAGAACGTATCATGTTGAGCTTTGAGTTCACTACATCAGGACCATTTAATTCACTTTCACCTGAAAACTTTTTCAGTGCCAGCAGAAAACTCCAACATAAATATATATTTTTAAAATTAGCTAATAAAATTCATTACTTAATAAAAACACAATGTCGTGAAGGAACCTTCTGGGCACAGAAGTTAGCACTCTTAATTTTCTCTACCAAAATTTTTTATTTTTGAAAAATACTTGCCTCATCATCTGAGTAGCTATATGCTGAAGTTACAACTCCCCACATCTTGCTGGCCACACTGGCAGCCTGTTTCATGCCTGATTTTAGGACATCCATTTTTGGGCCAGACAATATGTTGTCTAACTTCAGATTGGACAAAGTTGTTACAACTGATCCTAAGGAGCCATGCGGAGAAGAACGACTCAGTCCTGTCAAAGATGAAGATCGCTCCTTTTGAACTCGTGGATGCATTTGTTGTTTTGGTCGTCCAGTAAATGTTTTGGATCTAGAGACAGAAGGACTTCTGTGATTTTCATAAGACTCAGGGGGTGGTGGGATGTGATCCAAAGGCAGGCTTGACCTCCTTTCCTGGTTGTGACTAAATGTACCAGAAGCTTCTGTTTCCCTGTCTGGTTTGTGCAGTTCCATGCTGGGAAACTTACTACTCATTGGGCTCTTGAGATTCATATAGTTCTCAATTTCATCCGCCAAATTCCGTGCTGCAACTGGTGACACTAGCTTTTCCTCAGCCTCTGGGAGTTTTGGTTGGATGCAGTCAGTAGCCAGCAAAGATAAAGGATCCAAGCCTACTTCAACATCTTCCCTTTCAATAGGCTTAACCACCCCATAAAAGCTATTCCTTTTAGCAGTTGCATCTTTGGATTCCACTTTCTGGTGTTTGGACTCAGCTACCTGCTCAGTTTTCATATCCTCTACCATTGTCACATTTTCATTTCTTCCATTCTCAAGATGCTCCTGCCCTTCCCCAGGTTCCTCCAACACTGGTGAAGTTCTATGCTCCAATTCCCAATCACTATCAGTAACACAACTCCAAGTGCCATTTTTGTCAGAAACCTGTTGGTCAACGGCACTATCAAAGCTGTAGGATTTACTTGTATTACAGGGTGAAGTTTTGGCCCCAGATAAAGCTGCCGTTAAAATCTTGGCATCTTCTCCCATCATTATTGCTATTTCTTTAGAATGCAAGTCCAAGCTCCCTTTTTTCAACAGCATTCCTGCTTTGCTTTCACTGCTGAAACTGCAGCTTCTCTCTGAAAATAGTTTCTGCCTCTTCTGTCCTTTCTCACTTGTCTTCTTAGGAGGAGCATCACCGAAGACTGCATCTTCAACTGAATCCTGGGTTACGGACAGTAGGCTTGAACCAGTTTCTAAAAGAGAAATGGCTTTAATGTGGTATCCATAACCATCAAAACTGTTGCTGTCTGAAGTCATCTAGCATTTCTACTGAGAAGACAGTGAGCAACATAATCTCAAGGTCCCATTAGAAAGTTAAACTGATATTAACATACTATTTTACTGGATGCAAAGTTACCCTGAAGATCAAAAATCTTATCTTTTGATACTGTGAAGCTTTTTCTGGCTTCTGCCTCTTTTCTTGTGCTTTCCCCCTAGCAGACAGTAAGTAATACTTCAGTGACTGAAGGAAAGTACAATTATAGTTCTGTGTTCTAATTAACTTTTTCCTCTGATCTATCTTCACAGATTCATACATCAAATTCCATACTTCATTCTGAAGAAAAGTATAATGTTCAGACACAACAAAGAAGCATGGTTTTGTTTATGATAGAAATACATAGAAGAACAACAAATTCAGCAAGTATAAGATATTAACAAATCCTAAAAACGTTCCCATTTCCTCAAAGCAACATGTCCTTAGAAAGGTTAGGTAAGCAAAAATTTTTTACTGCTAATGATCTCCATAAGGAAAGAAATCCTACTGTATTAGCATTCCAGTAGAGCACTGGATGTATCATACCCACTTGCTTGAGAATATTTGAGTGTTCTACTGATGCAGCTGCTTCTTCTCATAACTGTCATAAAACTTCTGACCAATTTCTTGTCTAAGACTCAACTCCTTGATATCAAACAAAATGCTGACAACCCTCTTAAAAAGTCCTGCTGTTTTGTACCTGACCACCGAGCATGGACTACATTGCCTTAGTCAAAGATAGGCATAAGAAAAGGAGGGAGAAAAAGAGCCCCAAGATTTGTCTGCCATATATCCATTAGTCTTCCTCATTAAAAAGCACCAGATTTGTAAATAAATCTTGTTTGTCACTGAGAAGATATGTACTGATCCCAGATTATACACTGGCAGCATAAGACACTGAATGTATGTGACTTGTCCAAGGTCACCAACATTCAGGTGACCAAAAGTCAAAAGGAAAGACTCTAGTTCTCCTGGTTTCCTATTACATTACTAAAACTTGTCATTGTGGGACAAGAAAGACCTTGAGTTCAATCTACTGAGTGCTATTGGTTTTCAACCTTAATATCCATAAATTCTTTTAAAAATCATCTAAAAAGGATAATAGTGGAAACTAAATATTGTTAAGACATTTTCACTTTTATTGGAAGTATTTCTTTAGTAGCACTGATGATGTTGCAAAACATTATAGCACAACAAGTTCAAGACTTCAGCAAGTTCTGTTTCAGTGACTCACCACCACTGTTCTTCCTTCCACTGCAATCAAAAATGCCAGATGGAACTTTCACAATACTGTTACCCCAAGCAGGCGGATCTGCTGGACTATGAACTTCTACATTTAGCTGTTTCTTCTCATCAGATTCCTCAATGCAAACATCTAAAAGAAAGATAACATGAATTTTAGTTAATTAAACTGAACAACTCCACATACACTGCTACAGAAAACAAATACTCTGTTCTGCTATGCAGTTACAATCTGAAAGGTCAGTCCTATCAGTAGGTAGCATTTTCTGGGGGCAGTATCTTGGAATACAACAGTAGAGAGTATGACAAAGAGAGTGTGTGGCTCATGAGACTATAGTTTGTGCCATTTTCTTTCCTTGGTGTTTTTCCAACAAATCAATGCAGAGTAGCAGTTCTCAGTTTTTCATGGAAGACTGTTTGTCTAATGATAACATCAGAAGCCTGATATAATTGACATACAGGATTTATTAACACAAATACGAAACAGATTCAGTAACAAAATAACAAATCACAGAAAAATTAAGGACAAAATCTGGAGAAGGGCGATTTTCATATTGTCTTCAGTGGGAAAGAGCTTGTAGAATAAGTAGTGCCTTTTATTAGGCCTACTGGTACAACTTAAAAAACGGTCAAGAGTTCAAATACACAAAGGAGAGAAATGGAATACAAAATACCATATGATTTAGCACTTCTCCATTTTTTTTCATCTATACTACATTAGTCACATAAAAGACTATTTTCAACCACATGTACTCCACTGCTGTTGTCTCGTGCACAGCAAACGTCTAGCAGATTCTATGATGCTATATTTTGACTTTGGTAACATTGAGTTTCAAACATTAGGTATTTGCAGTAGACTAATGGATAAAGAAAGTATATTAAAAACATCATCAGTATAAACACGCATACTTAACCTCCTATTAGTTCTTCAGCTTTAGAAGAAATGTCTTCTTGTACTTGTGCTTCACTTGCATGAAGATTATCTCCATTATCCCTTAACAGTTCATCCTTAGATCCATAGCCCTGGTCTGACTGACAGCCTGTTCAAAGAAATAAAAATATCAGCCTCAGATTAGTTTTCCCTTGCTGAATTTTTCAGTAGGAAAATAAAAAGCTGAAATTAATTTGTTTCATGTTCTATCCTGCCAGAAATGTTCAGAGTAAGAATCACCAAAATGCCTAATCTGTGCACAGATCTACTTGGTAATGGTGACAACAGAGATAATTAGACTATGTAGTGCAATCGATGTTTGCTAATTTACATAAAATTACTTTTATGCTATATAAGCATTATTTCTCCAAGAGCACTTATTTTAACACCTCTCCTTTCTCATTATTAAGAAATTTTTCATTGTTGGGCAGTCTATATTATCATGTACATTTACAAAAGAGATTTACGATTACAGTTGTAGTTGAATCAACTTCTAGCAATGAAAACAGCTCTGAAAACAACTCTACTGCAAACTGTGCTACGTTTTTGCAGTATAGTACAAATTACAGAAAGTAACAGAAAAAAACTAAAAACCTAAACTTTTAAAACAGTTGTTCTTCTGTGGTACCTGCCATATTTGACACTTATAACTCATTCTCTTTATGAAATAATAAAAATACAGTCCAAAAAAGCTACCACAGGAAACAATAAAAAAAAGACTCATTCTTTGTTCACTTTCATTGAAATTGCTGCTGCACATGTAGACAATATCCAAATATTATGTGAGACATATTCCACTGCAGCATGCTAAGCAAGATTATTTATATGCCTCAGAGTACCTATCAGAATACAGGACAGTGTTTGGAAAGATCAAATTGTAAGTAAGATACTGGGTACAAAATCTAAGCTAACAGTACAAAAGGTATTAGAAGGTTCCACAAAATTTGAATGACTGATGCACTCTTAATTTTTCCAACACAGAGCAAACGCAGAAACATGTAACCATCAATTACAACATTTGACTACTGTGCAAAATAACCTTCTATACACAAAAGCTACTTCTGATATTCTTTGGTCCCTATTTTCCCTCTACTCTTATCTTGGTGACGTTAGTCTCTCTGCATTTCACTGAAGTGAAAATACCCTACCAATAAATGGGCAAATTACCTGCAGAAGTAACAGCCAAGGGTAGAATTAATGTACATGTGCATCCAAGGCTTCACACCATGTAAGTCTGCACCCCACACCATGATAGTCAAGGACAAATGCAGCACCCAAGAGACAGCAAAGAGCAAAAAGCAGAGCAACAAGGGGCAGAGAGAAGGAGAGTTCAGTAATGTAGGCAGCCATATCAGATGAAGTTCAGGAATCAGACACCAAGTTCTCTTCAAAGAGATATCAAAAACATGGAGACTGTGCAAGAACTATTTGTACAGTAAGTTTTGAGGTAAAAACAGAAAGAAAGTTTAGTTGAGACTGTGCATAGGTAGCATGTAACGAGCAGCAGATACTAAAAATCACAGATTTTTATCTCAAGTTGTTATTTTCTGTGTACTCTTTCCACTTCAATTTAAACACCAGTGCACACTGCACTCAGGGCTAAGTTTTTCTCCAACTTATCAACTGTCTTTCCATTTACATTAGCGTGCCTTCTAAAGACTGTATGACAACAGTTCAAATCATTTATATATTTATTCCAAAAATTAGGTGAGAAACTCTGTCATGGCCTTTAAAAGCATGATTTACTACAACCTAGCATAACAAACTAATTCTAGGAATGATAACTAGACCATCTCATCATTAAGAAGCAGCATTTCTAAGCATTAACTTTCTCCCTCTTTTCCTTTAATATAAACAAGGACTTCACTCAGTGGCCATTCATTTCTATGAATAAATATACAGAACCTGAACACCAGAGGCTTCCTACCTTTTATACAGATTAGCAAAGCAAAGTTCATGAGATCACGGCATGGTATTTAGTTTAAAATAGCTGTACTTCTGCTACACTTCACTCTAAAGAAGGGGCACAAGCTGTGACAGAAGAGTAATATTCAATAACTATCCTTTACAATGATTAACTTCATGCTTCATTCTCTACAGCCTCATGAGGTGAACATGGTGGTGGTAAAGGGGAAATCAACAGGAGAACAGAATATTTTGCCTTTTAGGGGACTGTTAGTAGTGAAACCCAGCAGAATCTAGTACCTGTGCTAGAGTGATTATCAATGGAATCAAGCCTGACTAAGTCACTGACGAAGACAGTGTGTTCCCCACTGTTAGCATCATTAGAACTATCCACGCTACCATGGCTCACCATGTCCCCATCACTTCCACCCGTGGTATTCCGCAGAGCTAAAGACATGAATGAGAGCTGGTTAGTAAAAGAGGATTTAAAATTTCAGACTTTCAAACGCATCTAACCTCTTCAGACAATAGCAAACACTTTTGCTTGCACAAATTAAATGAGAATATGAAATTCCAGCAACAGAACTTAGACAATTTGTACTTCAGTATGGGAAAGACATTCTAAGACAAACAGTCTGAGCATCAAGTCAACATCAAGTCAATTTTTATATACTTTAGGAAAGAGTTTCCACTTGTAAAAGCCAGGATGTTAGCTGCACAGTCTCTCAGAAACCAAGTCATGCTGTCATTCAGCAGAAAAAATGCACTTCATCTAACTTATTACCTGATATCACAGATATGCGTGGGCTCTGCGTTGCTTTCTTTAGGCATTGCCTAAACTGTGCTGTGCCACGAACTACATTTCGTACCTTTGTCCACAGAAATATGCCGCTGCGGTTACTGCTAGGCCAAGGGGATTCTAAAACAGCCTACAGAAAGGGAGATTGCAATAACAACATAGTAACACATTTACACTAAGGAACACAGTACAGTGAGAATGTTTTCTTTCCATGCTGAGAAAAAGATATTATCTACCAGCAGCGTGAAGGACAAATATTTCCATTTCTGCTTGCTTTTCCCTTTTATGTGACAGCTGTGGATTCACTAGCTGAATGGCAACTGACTGTGGATCAAGTTTTGTTCAGATAAACAAGATGGATTTCATTTATATTAATATCATATAGCAAAAACAAAAAATCATAGTACAGACTCCTTTCTTCTTACGTTACAGAGGTTACTATGAAACTCCATCAGAAAAGTACAGGCACATCGAGCAAGGAAAGGAGGAAGCTACTTCAACTAGTCTAATTTCAACCAGTCATGAGTCTTGTTGCCTTAAAGGATATACCTAGGAACAGTAGATGGCCTTAGAACCCTGGAACAGTTTGGGTTAGAATAGACCTTAAAGATCACCTAGCGCCAAAGCCCCTGTCATGGGAACAGTCAACATCCATTAGATAAGACTGCTGAAAGCCTGGCTTTGAACACCTCCAGGGAAAGGCATCCACAGCTTCTCAGCACAATTTATTGCAGTATCTCACCACCCACTGACTACAGTGTTTCTTTCAAATACCTTAACACAAATTTATACCCTTTTACTTTTAAACCATTCTCCCTCGTTCTATCACTAAATCACTTTCTAGTACCCTCTTAGGTACTAAAAAGTAAAGTAATAAATAAGTAATAAGTAAGTAAAATAACAAACTCATATAAATAAAAAATCTGGTAATTGAAAAGCTATTAATGTACAGAGGTTGCTCCAAAATTTATTACTTCCACTTGGAAGACTTCTATTTCCCATGGAAATTACAATAGTTACAAAGAGCACAATAACATCACACAATTGAGTAAGTTCTCATCTACAAAACACTATTTTTCAACACAGTTACCACCATTAGCTATGCATTTTTACCAGTGATGAACAAAAACCTGCATGCCAAGATCATAAAAATCGGCACCAGTGGGCATCAACTGTTTCACAGCTGCTACAACAATGTCATTTCTGAAATGCATCATCAAAGGGTGCCATTTTCTCAGCATGAAATAATTCAATTACACCTTTTTGTTTCAGATGTACTTACATGTTGTTTTGTCAGACTGACTCTCGGCTGCCATCTGTCACATGGCAACAAAATGTAACAGAATACTGGTGTAAAGGTTCGACCTCTACTAGCATACTATTAACATAATGAAATAGGAAGCAGTTCTTTCATACCAGCCCAAGTATATTTCAACAGAATTAATGATTAGACAAACAGCATAGGAATATATATATACATAACGCCATAGATCAAGTTAAATGTGCCCAACAGAATCAACAAATTTTACTTGAGCCTTTCGGAAGTCTTGACAATGTACAACAGGGCAAGGAGATCAACAGCGAGGAAGACATTTGATCAGTATCCTTTGTCAAGATTTCTCCTACCTTATTGTAATAGCCGTAAGTGATGGCATTTGGCTGTATTCCAGCATTTTTCATTTCAAAGAGGACTCTCACAGCCTGAACAGGCTGACCCCACAGTCCACAGAGCTGCATTACAACTCTGTAGCAGACCTGATAAGATACAGAAATCCATTAATGAATTCATGACAAGTATTTTAAAAACAGCTGAAGGTCTTCCAGATTTCCAATTCTTACACATGCATACGGGAAAGATACATGAAAGTAGCTACTCAACTAAAAGCTAAAAGAGGGAGCAAAAATTAAACAGGAAATCACATAAGCTGAAATAACATCAGCAGCCACATTATTAAGCCCTGACTTCTCCTATGTCTCTTCTGCTTGCGAAAGAGAGGAGGGAAATACACACCCATTCAAAGAAGTGGGATAACCTGCTTCTTTGTGTCTGCACATTCTACTGCAAGAACAGAATGCTGCGTACGAATCAATTATACCTTCTGTTCACTATGATGGTGGAGTATTAATTCAAAGTTCATTTTAAAAATAGGGATATTCAAGAACTTCTTACTGAAAGAAGTCTGAAAGAATACCAGCAACATTAAGTTGGAGTACCTGAAAAAACTAACATGATGTTAGTGATTAAAAAACAGGCTACAAGACTATTTCAGTATAGCTTTAAAACAGGACAAACTATAAGAATGCTTCACCTGCTGTTGCCTGTGAAATACACTATACTTGCACCTTGTTTTCCATGTTCACTGCAATGATATTTTATTCACACTTGCCTCATCTAGTGGTTCCACATCAGTTTTCCTCATTTTAATTAGAATATCATATGCCTGCTGCAGAGCTTTGACCTTAGGATGTGCAACTCTGACGTAGGCTGGCAGACAAATAAACCATAAGCTGTAACTGTGGCTGAAGAGACACTTGGCCCACTGCGGAGGGCTTACGTAGAATTTCTTGGCTAGCTTATGAGCTGTTTTTATCTCCTGTAAGGGTGAAACAACAACAACAATGAAAGACAACAGAGATGGAACAAGCAGAATCTAGAAATCATTACTAACTCAAAAACCAGACTCTTAAAGGAAGCATTTAAAAACAACAGACAAACATTAAACTGACTTTCCACTTTTAACACTCTCTTACTAAGGCTCTCCACAAGTGAGAAAAGAGCATCTGAATCCCACCCTCTCCTTTATTTTGCTCCTTTCATTCAAGCACTGCTTTCTATTTCTTTTTTTTTTTTTTTCTTTAAATATACTGCCTAAAGCTTTAAAACTGGTTTGAAAATAAACCTTCATCACAGATGCTAATTTCTTGCTCTCCACTTCTTTCCTTCGCCAATGTTTCTTCCCAATAGCAACACTGAGACCTACTGTCCAATAGCATAATTTGTAATATAAACAGGCAGTGGTAATTTTACAAAAACCTTTGTCTCTTTCAATATTCACACAGTGGTTACCGTAAGACATATCTGACCTGTTTCGTCCTCTTTGCCATGAGTGCTGGACTATTTGAAATGCTGCATCCAGCTGGGTGTTTCCTGAAGGAGAGCTTGAGTTCCTGTGGTCTGTCAAAGAGCTTGAAATCTAGTCGTGGGAAGTTTTTATAGCTATATAGATTATTAAAACAAAAAAACAAAAAAACAAAAAAAAAAGAAGAGAAAAGCTTTTCCTATATCCATTGATAGCCCTATGAAGACAACTTGTGAACAAAAAACTAATAAAGAGAATAAAGAACCAAGAGGAAAGGACAGTGAGCATGCAGGAGTGAGAAAATGAGGTTCTTTGAGTCCTACTCAAAAAGATACTGAAAAAGGAAAAAAAGGATATTAAATCTTAGTAAACTGTGAATTCAAGAACAAGACTGCCATCCACACCACAGAGGACAGGGAAGTAGAGATGATGATTAATCAGGACAACAGCAGGAAACAGAACTTTTATAACATCCAAGAAAGAGTAAGAAAAAGCAAATATACACTTGCTGAAACTCCACACTTCCTGCATAGGGCTGAAAAACACTGAATGAAAGATTTGAAAAGCTTTTTCTCTTTCTTTGTTTTTGGTTCATTCTTAGAGATCAGTAATATTGGAAAGATCCATTACTCATCCTTTCTGGGTGAAAGAAAGAGAATGTACTCAAGGTACTACAAAATACTCCTAAATGGCTCAATGACAGATACATGTTGAATACATAGGTCACTCCAAATGTAATGATTCCTATCTATTTCCATGGAACAACAGCTACAAAGCACAATAACAATACATGATAGGGCAAACTCTCAGCTACAAAAATCTGTTTTTCAATACCGTTACCACCATTAGCTATGTATTTTCTCCAGTGATGAATAACAGCCTGCATGTCAAGCTTAAAAATTTTCACCAGCAGGGGACGACCAACTGTTTCACAGCTGCTATGATGGTGAAATGCATCACCCACCACTTCACTGTGACCATATCTACTGCTTGGTCTCCATAAACATTGAGCAAGCATTATAAATGTCTGTAGGTACAACTTTTTTTAGCATGGAAGAATTCAGTGACACTCCTTCACTTCAGATGCGCTTCTATATCAGATGCCATTTTGTTAGACTGCCCCTCTGCTGCCTTCTGTCACATGGCAACAAAATGTAACGGAATACTGTCAAGAAGGTTTAACTTCTATGCCCATGCCACCAACATCTGCCTCTGATGTGATAGGCAAATATAATAAAATTGGAGGCATTACTTTCAAAGCACCATCATAACAAAGAATTGGTATAAATCTGGCAAACAGTTATAGAAAGCTTAGAACTAAAATCTGCTTGCCCTCAAACATACACAAAATATACCTCTAGACATTCAAAAAATTAGCAGAGTCCAAACAGATCACATTTCTATTGATGTTATACATGACATCTTATTATAATAAGTTTTGAACCAAGTTGGAACATTTACCCTATTTAACATCATAAGCATTCAAATACTTCAGTTCTTCTCTATTTTGTTCTTTGAACTGTACCTGTATTTTGGAGCTCGGTCTTGTCCATCATCAGGAGGAGGTTCTGGTGGCATTATAAATACTGTGTGTTCACTTTTTTGTGATTCATCAAGCTCAATCAACCGTGCATCTTCAGCAGAATCTACATCAACCTGAAAACAGAATTTGTAATCTGAGCTCTGAAAGTAGTTTCAGGATACAATTAACATTATATATATGTTGTGTGTATATATATAAGTGCATATATATACATATACACGCAACAATACATATATATACACACACACACACAACATATATATATATATGGTGTGTATATATATATATGTAATATATACAATATACAAAAAATACAATTAACATTATATATATCACAATATATGTTTATATATTAATATTAATTTTACACACACACACACATATATATAAAGCATCTATGATTAAAATGTACATTTGAATGTGTAAAGTAGATTTTCAATATGTATTTTATATATTGTGTATCAGCACAATATAAACATATTTAACATTTATATTTGCTTTCAACATTCAAGTCTACAGCCCTGGCTTGTCATTTCTATTTCATGATAAAACATTGAGAAACAAAGTACCTTATCTCCTTTTTCTGTTCCTTTATCTGGAAAGAGCTACAGAAAGAGGAAGAAAAAATTAGAGCTTTTTCTCAACTTAAAAAAGATCCTATATAGCCTTATTACAGCTGTAGGATTTACTGATGCATCAAATGAGCAACACTTAAGTTTCCAGACTACTGTGGAAACAATTATGCTTGCTTTCATAGAATTACTTCACTGAAAGCAAGAAAAGGTAGTCATCATCATGTTTTCAATGTTAAAATTACAGGCTAAACATAATTTAAAATCTATTAAAGAAAGGAATTTAATTTAACTTAATTGAAAGAAACTACTGTTAAGCAGATACTTCCAATATGAAAATCTAAGTCTGTGACACATTAATAACCTGCACTAAGTTATTAACATTATTAAACAGAGCACAGCCTAGATGCATAGCCTAGATGCCCAATACTCAGGAGAAGAAAAATGTATGGAAACTTAGAAATTTCATGAAGTGTTTCAAAGTGTTAAATGATCCGAATCAATACAGAATCAAGAGATTCACTCTGTAAGAACTTGGCACAAAAGTAAAGTTTCTATACATATACAAATTAACAATGCATAAAATCCTTTAGCTCCTAAATTTTTATTTGTCAACTTGCCATTTTTCAAATGAAGCTACGATCTCAATATCCTACCTGGACCAGAGCCATGCTGAAGAGACTTTGTTCCAAAAAAAACCAAAGTGGGTAAAATCAATCTTAGTTAAACAAATATAAGCAATTAAATGAAGTGTTATCTATGGAAATCAGTTTTGACGACAAGCCTGATCATTTGGCATATTTTTGTTCAAAATTCAAACTGCATGAAAAAGAACACCATAAGTGACCACTGGTAGATAATTCCAAATTACAGGGAGGCTGAATACTGTTTAAAGGAAACAAACAAGGGTACTGTGTTATAAGATATTGGTACTTCTAGCATTCGCTAATAGCTTGAGCCCTCCAGGATTTCGATAACAGTTTCCTGTATTAACACAGAAAGTGGTAGCCACTCAAGAAGATGGAGGATGACAACAACAACAACTCAGCAATACATCTCACACAACACTTGCTAAAAGGATACCAGTCTTTACAACTAAAAACCAATATAGCAAGTAAAATGAAGTATACAATTTAATAATATTAGTATGTTTTTCACCTTTTCTATGCAGTCGTCAAAAAATGCCAAGCCTGTGTCCTTGTCACTCACAAAACTGCACTCTTCAATAAAGCTGCTGAATATTTGCGTTTTGGTGAGGTGTGTATAGAACTTTGCATACGCACGGTCTCTACTTTTCAAAAATCCTGGTTAGAAAAAGGAACACACAACTAAATACCAGTTACAATTTCCATAAAAAATTGACACAGAACATATCAACATAAACTGTTTAAAGTGCAAATAAATAAAATGTTGGCTTTTTTAGCATAAACAACTACTTATCACTACTTGCATTCAGAAGAATAGAATAAAATTTTTAAAGGTAATTTTCCCCACACAGTTCATGATACATGGCAAGTAGCCACTTCCTTGTAATCATTCAATTTATTTGCTGGATTTGTTTGCTTTTTATGCATGGAAAAGGAGAAGACTTCCTCATTGAAAAGCATTTAGAAGAAGAAAAAAACCCTTCTGATATCAGAAGAGGTGTTACACCTGAAAACACCTATATCTTTCCGAGACTTGGAATAAGAATATCTCTTCTAGGTAACTCAAAAACAAGACAAAAAACCACCAGTGACATTTCAGCTGGCATTTAACACAAGAGCATGTTAGAAAACTTACGGCGATAAGGTCAGGAAAATAAGAAGATATTTGCTAACTACTGTTTATTACGTTTCTGATCTTTGCTAAGCACTCTCTTATTTTCCCATCTGCACCAAAATAATAATAATAATAATAATTTGCTCTTCATTACTAGGCTTATGGCATTTTTGCTATGTCCAATTTCAAAGACATTATTCCCTAAGAGGTGCCCTTAGAGAATATGCCAAGCAGAGAGGGTATCCCACTGTTTTCTCAATGCCAGAGCTCTTAAAAAATGAAAGTTCCTGTTTACACACATCAATGCTCTAATCAATTTTGAATAGCCTGATTTTATATAACTGCAATTCTAAATATAGCCAAAAGCTGTATAACCAAAGAAAAATCTAAACTTTGAAGTTAAACAGCTCCACAATTCTTAAACTGTAACACTGCCAGTGTTATCAGTGGCTGATTTATCTCAACCTCACCTTGATGATCAAACAAAGAATCAGCAGCAGTTGCTTTATTTGAAGGTGCCTGGGTGATAGGTTTAAGGAATGTTCTGTAACCCTTTAAAATAGATGCCATAAAACGCAGGAAAGCTTCCTGGATCTCCATCTCGAGTTCTGTCATCTTCTTCTGCCAGGAAAAATCTGCTTCAATAGGAGTCATCTCCACTGCAGAACCTTCTTGAGTTTTCCTGTGAACTAGCAAACAGCAATATATAGAATCCTGTATTAAAATGCAGTGCAGGTGAACAGACAACTTTTGCAAGATGCTGATGAAGGTATGAATCTTTTTTCTTTTTTTATTGCCCATATTCAAGAATTACCTACACTGGAAACTAGATTTTTCCTTGGCCCTTGATTACTTTCCAATTGATCAGGCCCATATAAGAAACAGTTACCTCAGCAGGTAAGCAGCAGTAACCTAAGCAGCAGGCTTATGTGTTTTTCCTATCTTATCAAGCCCTCACTGATCTGAGATAATGAAATGATTCTCTTTTGAGTTAATACTACCACATACACAACTAATTGTTGTCTTTCAGTAGTACATCAACTGAAACACAGAGGAGTGATCGAAGCAAATGGTGAACAAAAGCAGATGACATCCAGAGTTCACTCTGGCATTCTTCAAGAAAAAAGATAATAGCAGAAACTGCTGAAAATTCAACTTGGAACAGATTACAATTCCAGATTTTTAAAATAAGCATAAAAGTAAATAATTGTATAAAATAACAAAAGAACACTGGTTCTGCTCCACTTAACATTGGAAAACAGCTTGCAGCATTTATACATATAGATTACTCTGAAAGCAATGCCTCCATGGAAACTACAACAGCTACACAAAACAAACAACACTATACGATAGAGCAACACAACACTATTTTTCAACATACCACCATTAGCTATGCATTTTCATCACTGATAAACAACAGCCTGCATGCCAACCTCATAAAAATCTGTACCAGCTAGGATGACCAACTGTTTCACAGCTGCTATGTCACTGCTGAAACACACCACTCACCACCTGACTGTGCTCACATCTGTTGTTTGGAGTCCGTAAACATTTAGCAAGCATCAATGAATGTCAATAGATGCCATTTATTCCTTATGGAGGAAATCAGTTCCATACCCTTGCTTCATCTACACCTTCATATCAGATGTCATTTTATCAGACTACCCCTCTGCTGTCATCTGTTGCTCAGAGGTACACATTCAATTATAACTTGATTAATGACATATTGTTGGGAAGGTTCAACCTCTACTGCCATACCACCACCATCTGCCTCTGACATGGTGGGCTAACACAATAGAATAGGAGGCATTACTTTTAGAGCATTCCTTGTATCAGGTAGAGCACATGGGATTTCCTGCTGACAAAGCAAAACAAAAAAATTGATGCTTTCTAACAGATTAGGTAAAGACTACCTGAAAAACAAAAAAAATAAACAAATCCGAGGCAAGAAAGCCCAAATCCTAATTAATGCATTTTTCTGCTCCTGTAGCTCACCAACTTTGTATATCTGTTGTATACCTATGAAGCTTTAACTATCCCTGTTACAGCAAAGCAACTGAACACACTCTGAACCATCCTATGTTGAAGATTCTATCTATGGACAGATAGACGCTATACATGAAATACGCTCAGTCAGATACAAGTTGGTTTTTATCTTTCCAAGTTATTAATTTGATGACCAGGTTTTTTTTCCTTTTGACAAAATACTTAGTCAATATTTTGCTTCTTGATTATTTTTGTAGTCAGCATTTGAGATATTCACCAGTGTCTGCACAATACCTGAAGCACTGAGCACGTAAGATACTGCTCATTTCCTCTATCATTTTTTATCAGATTCATGAACATGGCTGACACTGAAATAAAAATGCTTAAAAATGCTTAAAAATTCCAAATATGAGGAAGTCACAGGAAAAGGAAAAAAGCGAAAGAAAAGAAAAATTTACATCACACTTTACGAAGAAGTACTTACATTTATATGCTAATTATAATTTAAGACTTGTAGATGTGTATCAGAAAATTTAGTAGTTCTTTTAATATTTATTTTCCCTGCTTATGCAGTTTCTGTTCTTATCCCTTCCCATTTTATTTTATATATTTCACCTGCTGCCAGCTGTGGGTACAGCTTCTTTAAGGTGCTGAGCAGACTTTTACATGGCTTCTTAGGAAACTGCTTCCAGTTTGTGCTCTTCTTGTCATCTGATCTAAGAATAAAAGATAAAAGAATACATAAAAATACAGACTGTATAGAGAAGAATTGCTTACACTGAACTACGTTAATTCATTTTCAGAAAAAGGAATTTATTTAAAAAGAAATCTGTCCACTGCCCCTGTTAATCTGAAATGAAATTTAGGACAAAAAAAAAAAAAAAAAAAAAGGCAGAAGATTGATATCGACTCAGAATTTCTTTTCCTCAGGAAAGAACAGTATAAATTGAATTATGAGTCAATTGTTCTCCAGTCTGCTAGGAGGACCTGCATTAATACTTGATTTAGACTCTTCACGTTTGAAGTTTCACATTGTTGACTTCCCTTTCAGAATTTTTATTACTCTCACTTGTACAGTCCAGGAACACCAATCTGTATGCGATTGCTAGTTATACTACAGTATATTTGCCTTATTGCTATTGATACAAATTAACATTGTTTTGGAATACAATATGAACTTGCTGAAAGAGAGGAAGAGAATGCCTATGTAGTATTCTGCATCAATGCATTCAAATGGCACAAACATATCACTTAAGAAGGGAGTCTAAGTTTCATAAATTAAAAATGCTTGCAGATGTCATCTCCCTTTTTATTTATTTTTTCCTCACAAAAGCATGTCTTTAAACAGTGTGCTTTCGTTAAAAAAAAAAAAAAAAAAATAAAAAAAAAAAAAAAAAAAAACCCCACACAAAAGAAATTCTCAAACTTGCACCCAAGACAGGATACTTTCCCTAATGAGATTTTGATGTTACTTTCACAGACAGTTGAAAACATCCAACAAAAAACATTAAGGAAGATGTTGAATGAATAAAAGACATTCAGTATTTCTGACTGTAAATGAAGCTTCAATCTATCATAAGGAAGATACCAGCAAACCTCTCCTAAAAACACCAAGTCAGACACACTGATGTACTAGAACAGCACTGAATTCTTCAGATATTTTTCCTGTATGGTGTAAAAGCTGCGCACAAAATAAAATTGAACATTAATACTCCTTGAAGGTTTTAGAACTCTATATGATCTTCAGCACCATCTTATTTACTTCAAGTCAAATGTAAGACATTCAATTTCTCCGTAAGTCAAGTAAATGGTATAAATTATATGTATAAAAAACTGAAAGCAAAAGATGATCAGCAGATTAGCTACTGAAAAAGAAATGGACTTATAAGACACAGGGAAAAAGTGTCAGAGTCCTTTCAGATGAGCAGAAATGAGGTCAATAACTAGTGTGTTTTTAGCTCAGTATCCAATAACCAATGCAAGTAAGGTTTGCACTCGATCTTTCTGTCACTCATTCCAACAGAACCTTGACATTTTTCTCTCTCTACTACTACTTTATCTGCTTCATTTTTCTGCAACCCAGACTTTGATTTCCATTCTTGTTGTGAATAAACAACCAACCAACCAGATACTTTTCTTCATATAAACAAGTTAGCTTCATTGCATTTCTTCAACGTGTTGCTCTTTCACAATATCTGTTACATTTTTTTTTTTTTTTGATGACATAATACTTTGATGTACAACAGTGAAACAAGGACCGAGGAGAAGAAAAAGGCAAATAAAATGAACGCAATCTGCTTTGCTCTTTATTCCTATCTTTTGTGCTAGTAATAAAACAACGCACCTAACAGACTAAAATGAAAAGATAACTCAGCAATTTAAGAAATTAAAAAACTTATTCTCAATTCAGTTATCTGCACTTCCATTATGATCTACTACAAAATGAAGTTATTTTAGATAAGCCTGTACTGGAGAAAATGTGGAAAAACTTGTCAGGCAATACCTTTACTTGAGAAAGTAAATTAAAACATAATTAAATGAAAATACTGTGTACCAAATGTAGGCAGTCCAAAGGATTTTGCTTGTTTGATCTCACTGAGAACTCAGCTCTTGTAACTTAAGAAAAATTAACACTTAATTAACACTGACGACGTGTCCTCACTGCAAAACAGCATCAAAAACTGCCATGACGAGTCCTGAAACTTTCATGTTCATACCAATACTCAGTAAACACATACAAACCAAGCTCCAAAATGGTGGAGCAAGATGAAAAGATGTAAAACAGTGGGATAATAAAAATAAAATATTCTTATATGGCTTTTCCTGCACATTTTCCTAGTGAGTACATTATAATTGTTACTTCATTTATAATATGCATCTGCATCACGTATTTTCCAGCAGCTCCAAGTGCTGACCCTTCCTTTAATAAATTTTAGCTCTCTAAGAAACATGTGAAATGAGAAAAAGATTAGTGGGCAGGCAGAAACAATTAGACAAAATAGGTTTTAAATCAAATTTTCTCTAACGTAGTTTACCAATCTCTGCATCTACAGATAAATGTAAAAACCCCATATAACTTACATGTACACCATGTTTGTGTCTAAGTCAATGCACACAATATCCTGTGGTGGATCATACAGATCAAAATATCGTGAATCAACTCCAACAATAAATGGAACAGGTGCACTGAGTACGGTGGCCAGAGACAAAGGACAGAGGGGGATATATGGACATTGCCACTGAAATGGAAATATCATCTGAAGGAAAAATGAAATGAAACCAACGCATTAAAAAAGAACAACAGATATTGCACAATAAAAAAAGGTGAAGTTGTTACATGCAGTAAGCTGAAACTGCTAAGAACCTTGTTTTACTGTGGAAAAAAAAAAAAAAAAAAAGACTACATTTGATCACCTTTTGCAGCACACTTCTTAAATATTTATGAAAAACGTTGATAATTTCAACAGTTACAATTAGACGTGCTAGGGTATTTTAACTAAATGATATTGCTAGGAAAAATGATCAGTTGATGCATCAAGCATTCTAATTCATCTAAGCTTCACAGTAATTATGGAGTTTGCAGTAATTTCCCTTGCTGCTGTACCGAACACTTTGTACTTACAGCTACTACAGCTTCGGCAACTCCTGTCAACACAGCCGGTCTAAGAGAATGAAGGAGGATCTTGCCTTCTAACAATACAAACAGTAACAGGGTAGCACAGTTTTCCGGTCCAAGATTCATGAGTAGAGTGCTGAAGTTTGCTCCACTAAGGGGTGAGTGGAAAAGGGGAAAAAAAGAAGAACTTCTGATGGCTGTTTTGCACCTAACAGTTGAGTAATCATAGTATGATTATCACACACAAAATAGCCAGTCAGCAATCACCCCTACACAGGACTTGTACTGCCACAGAGAAACCTAAGTTCAAAATCCACTCTTAAAGAAACTTACAATACAACACACTAACTGTGCTTTTTATAGCCCTATCATACGTGCACAGGCATCTAAATTAACAATACAACAGATTTAAGGTATTAGCAACTAGTCCAAGTACAAAATAACACTAATAGTTTCAAACAATGAGAAAAAGGCAAAAATCATGTTGAACAGTATCCATTTAATATTAATATCACAGTATCAAATCTAATATTAGACAAGTGGAAAAAAAAACAATCCATCCTTCTGATATCAAAATGCATTTTGTTTCTGCAATTTAATCTCCATTTTATTTGTTTGGACACTGTACAGACATTTCAGGAATTTTATTGATAACTGTCAGAGGCTTAGAGAGGTCTAAAATCTGCCCTTTGAATAGTGCTTACATCTTACTTTGCAGCTTGGTGTCTGGCTGCAATTTTTCCCTTAATTGGCTGTGTAATGGATGTGACTAAACACTGGATCTTTCTGCATACAGAATATTATGTACGTTAATATTTAAGGAAAAAAAAAATTTAAAAAGGGACATTTTGGTTTTTTACTTAAAAATGAAAGAAAATAAAATAAAAAGTCAAGTCACATCCATAGGGATCTCCAGCCCTAAAAGAGTAGGCAGTACTCCCAGAGGCTGCAGTAATCCTCAAACACAAATATCAATTTTAAGGTATAAAATTTCCGTTTCCAAAATGTTTGTGCATTGATTGATTTCAAGTAATTGCTTGATAAAAGTACCTCCCATGGATCCATAAAAGGTATAAATAATGCAAGATTTTTAAAAAGTCTATTTGTGGTATTATAAAAGTTGCTTGCTACATATATTCCAAAGACACAAGATATTGAAATACATATATTTTCCCCCACAGTCTACTTCTTATTTCTACAATAATCTGGCAATCTGTCTTCATTTCAGAATCAGAATACTATTCTTTCATAAGGAATAGGTCCATGACAAAACAAAAGCACTGCCTGGTATTCAAAAAATGTATTAAGCTGTCTGTTTGAGAGAACTAATAATATTGCAGCAGTGTTTGGTTTTCTTTTATGCCTCATTTCTATTTGGCTCAGGATGTTTCAAGCAGCAAACAGATTAAACATTAATACCTTAATGGCAGTGGAGTAGAAACTGGCTGGGACAATATTAATGCATCATGTGCAGAAAGCTGAAACGCATAAAAAAAAATCATGATTACTACAAACAATTCCAAACTCAGTGAGGTATAATATTTAAATCTATGATCTAATAAAATGCTTGTTAGGTAGGGTCACAATGTCACACAAGAGATGCAAATCAGAAAATCTTCGGAGCTTCCGTTCAACTAAGTCAACAAGTCTACAAGTACTAGTTACCGGGATCATTCTCGTAAGTAACAAGTAACTGTTTATGACTCAGTGTTGAGCATGTAACTGCTGCTAGGTGATTAAACAAAGCAGAGGAGACAGTGCCACAGGGGAATAACATTTGACCAACAGTAGGTGTGGAAAAGTGACATAAACAACTCCCCGGTGACATAATGAAAATGATGTCTATAAAATGAAAGAGCAGTGTATGATAGAAATTTCAAAAGCACAAGCAGGACAGCTTCTGCAGTTTATATTATCCGCTGTTATACAACAGTGTAAGAGAAGGAGACTCTACCCACCACCAGTTTCCTCTCAGCTCCTTACAGCAGTAACTCAAAACTGAATTAAAAAAAAAAAAAAAAAAAAAAAAGGAAAAAAATCCAGGCTTTTGAAGGCAGGAAGGGTTTGTCAATCAAAATGAAAGCAAAAATTTTGCTTACCTGCACAAGAATTCTTGGTCTTTGTGGTGAAGGGAAAGGTATATTGTGCATAAAATGGGAAATGTGCCTGAAAAAGAAAGTTAAAACCTTAGAAGATTAGAACTGGGGACTAAGCAGGGACTGAATAACAGCAGGGACTGAATAACAGCAGGGACTGTTTGTAAGATTCTGGAATACCTATGTTTCTGTACATTCTAGAAGTGCATTTGCTATTTGTTTACTGTTTTGCTGCATTCAGAAGCCTATTTACACAAATTGAAACAAAGAAGGCCTACTCACCTACCTTTCATGGAAAGTAAAAAGTAAATATTGGCAGCTTCAGATATGTACACAAAATACAAAACACAATGGCTTTTAGGCAAACTGGTAGCAAAACTCCATACTACAAAGTTTCTAACGGGGCTTAGCTAGGAAAAGCAAAATACTTCATTGCTGGAAGACTAATGCAGTTTTAAAGATAACAGATTTCAGTGAACTTTTAGGACTCCACACAGCAAAATTAACTTTTGGAAAGCTTTGTATTTTTATAGACAGAATGTAGAGGAGGCAGAGAACAGAGACCAATCATCTGCATTATTTGCAGTGTTTTAATACAGACACAGACATATATTGCTAATGCAGAGTCTCTGTGCTTGTGTTTAATAAAGTACAAAACAATAAGCACTGGCATGTGCTTGTAGCTCAGAAATGTTCTGAATCTGAGAACTTTAAATAAAAGGTAAACAGGCTCCAGAAATTCTAGCAGAAAAGCAATGGGAAAATCTGGTTCACAATCCAGTTCACACTCCCAGCACTGCAAAACCTAGTCAGACTAACTGGAAGAAAGAACAATTTCTATCAGTACAATCAGTACAATACAAGCTACACAGTGCTAAAGACAGGGCAAACATAGCAGCTATGAAGGCATGACATATAGATCAGATGACTACTTGAACTGATATTTATACATATTAAGCTGAAAAATAATGAACGTACTTTTCAATGGGAAGAGGATGAGGTCCAGAGACAGAGAGCTTGTAGATGAACATAAGAAATTTTCGAAATGCATCAAAGAAAGGCCAGTGTGAAAGAAGGCAGATACATTTATTGGAATTGATGGACTTGGAAGTAACCACTTTTCTCTCTACAGCTGTCAAGAGTCCCAACTGCAATTGCTGCTTTTCTGTTAGCAGCTCCCGAGGATAAGGCTCATAAAACTGAATAGCAGCACCATAAACCTAAAAGATGAAGAAACACAGCTGAGTAAGTCAAGTATTTAAAGAGAGTTTGGGTTGGAACTTTGGAAGCATCCATAAGCCATTGGTGTTTGCACACAATAATTGGTTGCTTGCTAAACTACTTATCCTTTATATATAATGTACAATAAATATCCTTATAAAAGAAAATATGTAACATTTTTGGATCTCTGTACCTCCCTTCCTCTTTTTCATGCCACTTCACTCTAAGCATTTACACTCAGTAACATGGGACAACCTGCAAGTGGACAAACAATCAGCTCTGACTACCACATCCTGACCAAGCTGAGGCTCAAACTTCCAGAGTAAAGTCAGAGAAGAAGACAACCTTTCTTTTGAATGAAGGTAATACTGTACCATTTTGAAAAGATTATGAAGTACACTGACAGTCTCAACTGGAATGTCCTATAACACCCACCACAGAGTCCGGATTTGGTGCCTTCCGGCTTTCATCTGATTGGGCTATTTAAAGATGGACTGCATGGGCAACATTTTCTTAGCAACAATGCCATCAGCAGCAGCTCGTGTGGATTTTTTTTTTTTTTTTTTTAAATAAGCATGGCATGCAGGCTCTTACCACTGGCAAAAATGCATAGCTAGTATCTGACAATGTTGACAAACAGTGTTTCATAGCTCAGAATTTGCACAATTAAGTATTGCTACGGTGCTATAGTGCTATGGTATATCTGTTGTAGTTTTCAGGGAAATTAGTAGGTGGCATTACTTTCAGAGCGACCTATGTACAACCCTGTTTTTGTTGCATACAGCAGACACCAACTTCTAGCACGTGGGCGGAGTCACGCAGCATATTTTTGGAGCCTGTGTGCACTCGTTTATGTGAATTCCAACATCATCACTAGTCACAGGAGATCTACACTTCTTGAGGTCTTGTCACAGACTTCCTCTTCATACCTAGCTTTCCTCTCCTCACTGTGCTTTTTTCTGGGAACCATTTTTTTGCTCACATACACAGATAGCTGCAGAGCACATTCATACCAATTCAAAAGGAGCTAGTTTTTGAGGTAATCACAGGGAAACCAGAACTTAAACACTTTTAATACTTGATAAATGATCATCACTTCAACATGGCTACCTTTGCATTGCCAGGAACTTTTCTTGAAAGAACAGAAGAATCCACATCCTGTGTTGTTAGTTTTACTAAGCATATGGTTCTACTTACACATGACTAAATAGCACAAACTCTTTCACCTATATTCTTTTCCGTTTACATCTGTCTCATAATAAGGCTTATGACATAACAGTTTTCTAAGTGAAATATGTAATCATTTCTTTGGTAGTGGCTGTTAGACACAGAAGAGATTATTTTATCTTGTCAGCAAATTAAATTAAAGCAAAAAGCAGTCACAATGTGTAGCTATACCTTTTCTGCAGAGGAACAGGTCAGTACAAATGTTGAGAAGACTGGTAATGGATATTTGGTTTGAGGGTCCCAGCATTCAATAGTAGCTCCCATAGGAAGGCAGAAGAGAGGTACAGATTCTGACAATGGGAATGATTCATAGTTCTCTTGAGGATATCTGAAAATTAAGCCTTCAGTAAGGGAAAATGAAAAGTTAGTGAATTTGCTCTGCAAGCTCTATATAAGCTATACATTTTCCAAAATATGCAGAAAAGTCTGCTGCTTATCAGAACTTAACAGCTGAAGATTACATCTACAGAATAAACTCATTTAACAGTAAGGCTAAATCATCCCACTAACAATCAATTAGAAATTTCATGTGAATATTGAAAAATTCTCTTTCAATAACTGCTCAATTATCTCTACATAGTAAAAACTGACCACTGAGGATTTTGACTTCGGAAATTATCTGTGTTATTTAATGTGCCATTGAAACAGATTTTGTTACAAATCCCTATGAATAAAGTGATAAATTACCTACTACAGTAGCAGTATCTCCACTGGAAATAAGGTAAGCTAGCTATCTCCTCACATTTTCTGCTAAGCACTTCATACGTTCAGTTAAAAAGAATAATCTTTACACTGCTTTCAGCAGTATAGTTAAGTCTTGCTTGTAGAAAATGAGCACACAAGTATCAGTTCACTTTTGCAGTTCATCTCACTCATTTCATGTTCCACTGACTTTGTTATCTATGCATTCAATTCCTATTTAGCAGTTTACACTTCTCAAAGGAACTTCTTGCATTTAATGCTCAGTAGACACTACTTGGGAAGCTTTTTTGACTTTTTCAGGAAAAAAAAAAAATCAATAGCAATAAATTAAAGGTATATATAAAACCCAGACTTAAAAGGCTTTCTTGTCACTTCTTGTTCAGAGTATTTGTCACCCTCCTTTGCTATGAAATAAGAGAATAGTTGTAAAACTCAATGAAACAAACACATTTAACTTGCAAATTCATTGAAAGATGTTGATCTGCTATGAAACGTTAAAGGAAATACAAATAAAGCTGACTGGAATTCTCAATTACTCCTACTCCATCACCACCAACACAACACAAAATATGAATTCATTCATTACACATGCAATGCTTGCTATGCTGTCCATTTAAAGTCCCAAGCTACCTACTCTGTCATGATATAAACAGAATTAACACAGAACAGTGTTGTTTCTATGAAGGCTTCCCTCCCCCATTCCTATGGGAAAAACTGAGGTGAGCAGAGAAGGCATTTAAAAGGAGGCGATTTCAACTGACATGCTCAGTTGTGGAAGACAATTACAAGAGATAACACTTAAGCTTTTGGAATTTTTTATTTTTATTTTTTATTCATATTTCAGAAGGAATCTGAATCCTTCTGCTAATGCACTGAGACAGTCTGCTTTTGAAATTACTTACCAGCTTTGTATGCTATAGAGTTAGAAGCCGGCACAGACTTCTTATAACAAAGGTATACGCTGGAGCCCCACTGAAAGGCACAAAATTCATGGTAAGAACCAATAAAGATGACAATAGGCAAGAAATGAAGTATAAGCATTTGAATATACTCCCACTTACAAATAGAACAGAAACAAAGTATTACAGAACAAACATTCTGTTTGGCTGCTGAGTGTATTTTACTCATTGAATGAAGAATTTGCCCTTTTCTCATTTTTAGAGATTGTGTATTTGCATAAAATAATCATACCACCACACTATTCTTTGAGTTATCACCACGTTAGAACACAGAAATGCGAAGCAGGTCACTTTCAGCTTTCACACACACAATTTTATTGGTTACTTAAAGGCAGACTCATCAACGGTGGTAAAATTCTAAACAAGATCGTTAGAAGCTTTAAATGTACTACTATAAACTGACTACTTACATAGGGGGCTTTTTTGTTGGTTTTTTTTTGGGGGGGTTTTGTAGTTTGTCTACCATTTGAGGAAAAAAATTGCATACTGCAGCCAGAGAAAACTAAACACAAAACTGACTAAATAAATATGAAGTGACTGAAAAATAAAAGTGTAAGCAGTAACTAACATTCTTACGTATCAATAGAAATAACATAGTAAGAAATCTCTTTTAACGGAAAAGGAAAAAAAAATCAGAATAATAAATTCTATAAAACTGTTCATACACATAAAGAGAGAAAGAATTATGCAGCCATAGAACACCAACTGAATAGTGCCAAGAAGAGTCCAAAGAGCTACCTCTTTTGTGTTTGCTTTCTTTTTTCTCTTACTTCATTTGCAATCAAAAAAAAAAAAAAAAAACACTTAAGACATCTAAATACTCACCATACCACAATTTAAATTCTTATCAACTTTGCAGAATGTATGAGGAGGAGTTTCTCCTTTGCTGGTAACAATAACACAGATATCTGTCACTGCCAATGAATTCTGAGGTCGTATTGAAGGAGCCCTTCGATATGTGATAAAGATCCGTTGAGAAGAAGCTGAACTATTATTAACATTAGCACAACGACCATAAGGAGTAGCTTGAACCACTTCACAGCCTGAAATGATACGTTCCTTCCCTTCATATAGAACCCTGCAGACAGGAAGGAAACAAAAATATTACACGCATTCAGGTACACACAAAACTACATAGGCAAATGTAAGAACCAATAGACAGTAGCATCTGTCTCACACAGTACATCTGAGTACTTCTTAAAAACTATTCCTGTTAAAAAATTGTGTAGACAGTAAGTGATACAGAAGTCTGCTTCCTATGGGGAAAAAAAAAAAAAAAAAAAAAACAACAAAAAAAAACCCCAAAAAACAGTAATGGTTTATATTCATAGTTTGGTTAGAATTTCCAAGGCTATAACAAAAATAAATAAATAAACAAATAGCAGGCACATGCACACCAAAAAAAATGCCCAACGCCACAGAGAAGAAAAAAATAATATATAATAACTGGAGCTGACTGTATTCCTAGAAAGCAGAATATATCTCCTAAACACCCATACTGAAGCCTTCAAATAGTATCTGGATCTTTTTTAGCCAGATCAATAGCTTATATTGCTGTACTCTTACCTAAATGAGATAAAACTTCGTACTTCTGTCCTTTCTAAACATGCAGCCCTTGAGATCTGACCATGACAGGAAACACTGGAAGTCAAACTACACATCCATGTGTACTTTTAAACATCCAGACATTAAGACAAGCTCAGTGTTCCACACTTCACTCCAAACAGCGATGACTTTGTTCTCTACAGTATCTACGGACTACCTGACATATTCAAACAGTTTTTCATGTTAAAATTTAGGAGAAATGTAACGAAACTGTAGTGGATGCTTTTTAGTTTTCGAAGATTCGACCAACAGTTTTCCACAGGAAGGCAGGCATCTTTAACGGTCCTAAAGTTAAATGGTCCTAAATGTTTGACAGGCTACTAGCACGTATTAGTTGAAAGCTCTACGTAGTCAGATATATAAGCTAAAAAAAGTTCTTTTTACAGATACAATAATTTTCTGAACTACCAAAATAACATACCTTTTAAAACTCTTTCAAGACTGTTGACCACCTTTAAAGCAGGATGCACATAGATGCATTTATACATATGCATACATAAATATTACTGTTTATTCAGATTCCACATAACAAAACATCCTGTCATAGTACTGATGACATATGAGAACTACAATACTGTAATTCTTAAACAAAACAAAGAGATCAAACAACTTGCTAGTCATTAACCTGCAACACAAATTTATTCAGCTATCTCATGGGAGACAACATGATCACCTTCAATAATTCTTTAAGATGTGAAGAGTTGGCTCAACACACTTTTGTTACATTTAATTTAAGGTGTAACCCTGCATTCAAAAAGAGCACACCAAAAGTATCTGTGGGCTGCATCACTTTTAAAACAGTACTCCACTAGAAGATGTATCTAAAGAGAATATTAACAGATCAGTCTCAATGGAAGTTTCAATTACATTTTATTTCAATTGAATGCATTTCTGTTAGAACACAAAGTTATCCCAAAAACAGCTGCCAGCTGACATCTTCTGAGGTGGAAGATCAAATTAATTAGACAACTCTGGCAGTTCAATGTAAAAGATTTACACAGAATCACCAAGGTTTGAACTGACCTCTAAGATAATTTAGTCCAATCCTCCACCTACCATTAATAATCCCCCAGTAAGCCGTGTCCTTCAGTACAACACCTAAATGTTTCTTGAACACCTCCAGGGATGCTGACTCAACCAATTCCCTGGGCAGCCCATTCCAGTGCCAGACCACTCTTTCAGAGAATAAATTCTTCCTAATATCTAATCTGAACATCCCTGTTGCAATTGAGGCCACTTCCTCTGGTGTTACCACTAGTTGCATGGGAGAAGAGGTCAACCCTCACCTCACCACAACTTCCCCCAAGGTATTGTGTAGGATCTGTAAGGTCTCCTTTGAGCCTCCTCTTTTCCAGACTGAACGCTCAGTTTCCCCAGCCACTCCTCGTAAGATTTGTGCTCCAGACCCGTCGGCAGTTTCAGTACCCTTCTCTGAACGTGCTCCAGGGCCTCTATGTCTTTCTTATAGTGAAGGACACAAAACTGAACGCAGTACTCGAGGTGTGGCCATATCAGAGCTGAGTACAGGGAAATGATAATTTTCCTGATCCTGCTGGTAGCACTATTTCTGATAAAAGCCAGGATGCCATCGGCTTCCTTGGCCACCTGGGTACACTGCTGGCTCACGTTCAGCTGAGAGTCAACCAACACCCCCAGGTGTACTTCTTTCACACAGTCTTCCATCCACTCTGCCCCAAGCCTGTAGCACTGCCCAGGGCTGTTGTGGCCAAAGTGCAAGACCTGGCACTTGGTCTTGTTGAATTTATTGAACTTGATGTGTACAAATGCTTCTAGAATAAAAGAGGCTGACCAATTTTCAGGACTGCAATAGTGGAATCACTTCTCCCATAAAGCAAGAGAAAAAATGAAAGCTGTCCTCAAATTCCAACTATTTTTCTGTCCTTTAGAGTCCTTATGCAAATTAACTCTTTACAACAATTCTTATCTCATTTAAGATAAAGCAGAACACAAATATTATAGAATGAAAATACACTACAATGGGAGTCAGAATTAGGGTCAAGCAGAGGGAAAAGAGTTACCTTCTCTTTCTACTGCCACCATTATTACTCTTTATCTAAACATGTAAATGTACTTTATTATTCTAGGATGTTCCAGATGCTCTATTGCAGTTGTCACACTAGTAGGTTTTAAGGAACAATGGAAGATGCTGGCTAGTGTGATAATCCTCCATTTTATTTTAAGCTCCCTGAAACTAGAGTTCACACCTCTAATAAAGAAAAGTATTAGCCCAATCAATTAACGCAAACTTTCAGAAAATAGTCATGCAGAATGAGATGCATTCTTGACACAGAATCTCTAACCAAACTAAAGCTTCCAATCTAATTAAGAAATTCAGTATTTTTTTACATATATTTATTTGCACTAGTTACCAAACTTAAGCATTACTCAGTAACGGAAAAACTCTGCATAAGAAAAGAAATTTAGGACTCTGTTTGATCTCTTCTACTGAAAGTGTTACAAAGATCAAAATCACTTACACTTAAACGCATTTCTCTGTCAAGTTTTCCTTCATCTAAGAAACCAGTTCTGGAATTCTCCTCTATTCCTAACAACTGAAATCCAGTGAGAAGAAAACCACAAAACAGCTTGGGATGGAAGGGACCTCAAAGGTCATCAAATCCCAACTGCCGTGTTACAGGCAGGATTGGCAGCTACTAGATCAAGCACTACATAAGATTGCCCAGGGCCCCACTGAACCCAGAATTAAACACCTCCAGGGATGGGGCACCCACAGCCTCTCTGGGCAACCTGCTTCAGCAGCTCAGCACTCTCAGTAAAAAACTTCCCCTGACATGCAATCTAAATCTCCTCTCCTTTAGTATAAAAACATTTCCCTTTGTCCTACAACTATCTGTCTGTTCTTAGGTTCTAGCCTCTTCCAGGCTAAACAAGCCCAGATCCTTCATCCTGCCTTCATAGGACTGGTCATCTTCAAGGCCCTCCTCTGGATCCCTTCCAAAAACTCCACATTCTTTCCATGCTGGAGGCTCCAGACTTGTACACAGTACTCTAGCTGAAGCCTCACAAAGGCAGAACAGAGGGGACAATCAACCTCCCTCACCAAAGAGATCTTATTTCAATGTATTGCTGCACCTAAATGGAAACAAACCTCAAATCTCTGTCCTTGCTGACTTTTGGAATGTCAAGAAAAATATTTGGGAAGAAAGCAACAGAATGACTAGTAGCTGAATTATTTACCAATGCATACACTTAAAGAACTGAATTTTAAAACTATACCAAAGAAAAAGACCTTACAGATCGTTGCCTTAGCACCAAATCTTTATTCTTCCAACTAGAAACAATCACAGTTGCAACAGTTAGACGACTGGCAGACTATATGAAAGTGAGCAGCTATAGTAGGAAGTCACTAGCAGCTTACAGACCCTACAGCTTAAGAACCAGGAGAAGAATAGGAAGGGCTGACAATGGGATGGAAACAGGATAGAAGGCACAAAAAGACAGAACACAAGGAAGATGACAAAGAAACAGCAGAACAACGCTTCCACTTTGCACATTCCTCCAAACGGCATTTCTTTAATCCTTTTCCCCAAAAATATATATAAATCTTTCAGGACTACTATACACATACACACATGCACACATACACAAACATGTACATACACACACATATACAATGCTTATTTGAATGCTCAGATGGCAATATAAGTAAAAATATTCGTCATTTTAAAACATACATATGAATAGGTTTACAACTTGAAATTGTGTATTTGCTGCATAATGCTACAAATATAACTTCCTTAGATGTAATTATAGTTGTTTTTTTATAGAGAGTTATCTCATGTAAGTTAATTTTATTTTGTTTTATAAATGCCTCTCTTATAGTAGTATACCTTACATTACAAAGTTGTTTGTTTATACATTGAAACAATATCCAGCTATGGATTTAACCCTTTTGAGGAGATAGTCTTCCTCTACTAAGTCTGTTTAGTGTGTCAGCTGACTCAAAGGACAACTGAAGCTAAAACATTCCTTCATACATAACTTCCAACTAAAAAAAAACAGAATAAATTAGCCTTCAGAGAGTATATTTGACCTAAAATTCATCTCTTGTCCAAATTCCACTTTTATTTGAACACACTGAAATTCACAAAGTAGATTGCTCAAACCATCTCTTGAACACAGTTTTGCAAAAAAGCAGGAGCAGCAAGGGAAAACATTCATATGCACCACTGCTCAGAGAGAAAAGTCTGCCACTACTTATTAAGTGTGACACCCTTATTAGATCTGTGTGTAACAAAGTACAGAATAAAAAGCTACTTGCCAAATACCAATAAAAAGAATAGATCTACCCGGAAAGCTCATAGTAGACAGATATTCCTCTATTTTGCTTGTCAACTGATAATTAAAAACCGATCCAAGCACTCAAGTTCCAAAAGTTGAAGGGACATGAAAATAAACACATACTAGCAGAGTCCCTTCCACAGAAGCATAGGATGAAGGCTGGTGGTTTAGATATCACTTCCTGCAATTTTCCTCTGCAAATTTTTCCTCCTGCTGAAACTTAGTGGAGTTTCTCACATAACTCAGTCACAAACTGCAGTTCTACACATCACAACAGTTATCCTGCAGTTTCAGGCACACATACAGAAAACAACTATTTTAAAATCACAGTTTCACTGAAGAACAATAGGACATAGTTTAGATAGCTAGGATTTACTAAAATTTGAATACATAAGGCTATGTAACTTGTACTATGATCATCAGATCACAGATCTTATCATGTAACTCACTTTGTTACCAAGATTTCACTACTAGCTTTTTCCCCCAAACTCAACTCTACTCATCAGCCAGCATTCACAAACTCTTAAGTCCAAAGAGTATGTAGTCATTGTGCCTGACTTGCTTAAGCATATAAATGACATTAACTACACTTATCACTGACAAAGACATGTGATTTTACTTCACTCTTCATTGCTTATTTACTAAATGAGGAAAAGCAAACACATTTATTGGATTACCACCATTGTTGCAGTGACCCCCACCAATTTCCCATTTTCTTTTGCTCCACTAGTTCTGTATTCCTAGTAATTCTACAACGTCCTTACCAGAAGAACAAAGAAACAGTGCTATATGGAGCAATTTGGACAGTATTGCAGTGCTGCACGAGTTGTTACAGATGGAGCATTTCCTCAAGACGGTAGTAGCACAAAATTATTAAACTCATCACCTCAAAACTCTGGGGGGGATTTTTTATCATACACCTTAAAATTTGAAACTCAGAATCCTGTAAGTAATAAAATTAGTTCAGAGATTCCACACTCCCTTTCATTTATTCGGCAACAAATTTACAGCATTCATGATTCCCAGCCACACAGATGGTTCAGTTCTACTCTGCTGTTTGTTTGTTTTTTTTTTTCCTCTATAGCTTAACACTCTAAATTATCACATATTTTCATATACAGAGAAACTAATTTGATAAAGCCACAAACATGTTAATCTTCAACAAACATTCTACATTTATTAAGCTATATGCTTGCGAAATTGTTTAGAGCCACAGATGCTCCCAATTTTATTTTGTCATCATATTGCAGCAGCAAAATGCAGCCAAGAACACATGTAAGATAACGCAGAAACTGAGGACATCTCAAGAAAAAGAGGTACAGAAATGTCACAGAGATCTACCTCACTGCAAGTAAAGATTTTAGAGCTAAGAATTAGCAAATGTTGCAGTTAAAATATTTAATTTGTATTGTAGAGACTGAAACTGAAAAAGACAGCACTCATCTGTGCAACTTTTGAGCTCATGTTAGGAGTAAGCCTAGTATTTTAAAAATTTTTGGAGATCAGCAGTAATTTTTCCATTCTGAAAGTCAGCACTGATTAAAGTTAACTGACTTAAAACAAGTTATTGTTTAGACTTCAGGGGAAAAAACCTTTGCATTTCTGGAAGATGAAAAAGGCTGGAGTTATTTAAGTGTATACTTAAAAATTATCACATGTAATCAAGAGAGAATGAATAATTTCAGGAACCATGCAAATGTCATAGACAGCATGATGCTCTAATACAGTACAATATATTAAAGGCTTACAATTACAGTACTAGTAAACCTGTAGAAATCTATACTTCGGGCAAAAACAGAAAAGTTTTTTTGTTTTGTTTTGGAGTTGTCAACAAACTATATAAAGTGTTTGCAGCTGATTATGTCAGAACTCACAAGCACCCTTGTAAAATCTCTCACCTCTTTCTAACGCAGGCTTCAAGACACTTGGACAAGTAGTTAAATTTAGATCTTTTGTTTCACTGTACTTCAATTTTCAAGCGATATCTTTCACTCTAAAGTGAGCTAAAAGCGAATTCTCATAGCAGTATTTATTTCTTTAGTTATCACTTCCAGGTGATTTCACATATTTAGATATGACATTTCTGTGCTTGCACAATTCTACATGTATACCTTGATTTTATAATATTATCTTACCTTTCATAAAGCCTGCAGCAGAGAACTTTATTTCTCCTATTTGACTTGCTCCACATTTAGGTATATATGTAATCTCAAGTTATAACTTTCCCATTCCTTTCAAAAAGACAAGTTCACCAGAAGACTGAAAACTTATTTCAGAATAAAAATGCCACACAGATACATGAAACAAGTAATATATATTCCAAACTATATGCTTCCATTATCTTTTGCATATCTGTTTTCAGCATCACCAGTGAAGAGCAGGATTTTATCATCACTACAGGAGGAATTAAATAGTCACAAATATCTCACCCGATGTCAGTAAGAGGTGGTTTGTCTCGGCCTCTCTTGTAGCAGAGAAAAAGTTCAGGACTCTTAAGACTTCCATAGTTTAGATTGGCTTGGAGGGCTGTAGGGGTGGCTTCCACACAGGTGTACCCCTCTGGGACAGTTTCACCAGCTGATTTAATTATCACAGCAATGTCAGTGATTGGAGCCTTCGGACCGCTTTCATGACGGCTTATTTCTTGGTCCAAGAGGTTTGAAGCATCTGTATCAGTCAGTCCTGCCACTACAAAATAGTCAGCCACCCGTGGGCCTTTGTCTTCTATCATGGTTATGAAAGTACTCCTAAGGAAAATGAAGAGAAATAAATCAAACACACTGCATTCAAAATAAACCTTTTCCTAAACAGCTGTCAAGCTATCACCACTTAAAATATTTCAGAAAATTAAGCAAATAAAAAAAATTCTATACAGTCTTCAGAGAATTTGATAAAATTCTAGGAAAACTCCAGGAAAAAAAAAAAAAAAAAAAAAAACCTCAGAAAGATAAGCAGGCAATTACATTCCAGTTCTAGTGCTGTAACAGAAGTGTTTTAGCACAAGGAAGTTTAAGTGAGATATAGAGGTCAAAGTTCCTAACACAGCAGCTGCACAAAAAAACTGCTTGGCATTAGCTATTAGATCATTCAAGCTCTTCACAGGCCATAAATAAAAGCAGGTACCCCTAACTAAAATGATCTGTATTTTTCTGGCATCATTTACTAAGTAATTTGTCTACAGAATTATACTTACTTTTTTTCCCTCTCAGAAGAGAGAACAATTTAAACTATTTGCTCACTAGTTTATCATCTGCATGTTTCACCCATTTTGTTCCGTATGTTAGGCCTAATAGCAGGCACACATTCAGCATTGACACATCCAGCAGGCAACTTTAACATTTGGAAATAATTTACGGAAATCACATATCCAAGCCCATGTTTCATCAGCTGATTAGGCTGTATATATCACTGTTCAGCTGCACATTCTAGATCTGGAAAGATTTTTTCTCCAAATACTCAGCATGTTCATTTAACATCTGATTTTAAAACAGTGGAATGCATTTTTTTAATGAGCAAAACTATCTGGCAGACTGCACTTCTATATCGCAAGTACAATTTCAAGTATCAGTTTTCATGAAATATCTGTCCCTCTCAAAGCTGATGGAGAAATATTTAAGAACGATCCAGGAGTCCCTTATAATCTCTACAATCTCTTCTGTGCATAAGAGCACCAAAATTGAGAAATGTCTCATATTTACAAGATCTTCATTGCCACTGTAACTGCACAGACATTAACATGCACTAACAGAAAGGTGGCCTGGGAGTATATGCCTATTTTGCCTCCTTTCTCCAGTTTAGTTCAATTCTGTCAGATGTTCTGTCCTCAGATCTCTTGAAGAACAAGAAAACGACCTCAATGCCATATCTGCTTGTGAAGCTTGAGTGACTTTCAACTTCACAACTCACTGCAGCTCATCCTCCTTACTGTCATAAATACCATTACAATAGTGATCAAACTCTTCGCAGATACATAAGTCATCATGAAATGCACAGGCTAATGGCTTCAGGTTAACCTCATATAAATTAGTGCTTCCATTAAAAAGACGCTCCTCATACTGTTACTACTCATTCCCACCTCACTTTTGACCAGAAACAGAGTCTATGCAATTACGAAATCAACTGGAAGAAGAATTGCTCTGGCTGAATGTTTACCTGGCAAGGACTGCCTAGTGTTCAACCAGAGTAATTATGTGGTGACTCTATCTCAGCAGAAAAGCAGCAGCTTTCAGCAGCTGCACTGCCTTGCACTGGATTAATCATAAAACCGCGATTCTAAAATGTTTCAGTTTACCTAAAAATAAAATAAAATAAAAAATAAATTTAAAAAAAAGAGAAAGGAAAAACTTCTCCCTTAAAAAAAAAAAAAAAAGAAAGAAAAAAGTCCTGAGCCAAAATGGCTGGCATGGCTCTTCTAAAGTCAAATTTCTTGTTAAAATTATCCAGTCTTTTACTACTCCTACAAGTTGTCATGTCTCAACATCATGTTCTTTCAATGTTAACAGTTAAAACGCTTACACATAGAGAAGGAAATAAAACAGTAACAGTATACAAAGCTAAAAAGCTCACAACAGTTTCTATTTTTGACCACAGTTGTAGTAACAGAAATTGCACTAACGTTATTTAAAATTGAGTAATGTGGGTTTCCTTAGTAAACAGAAGAAATTAATTGAAAAGGACTTGGAAAAATTAAATACTAAAATATGAAAGGTTAGAATGGAAATTATGAGAATCCTTTCCCAAATTTTTCCAGTGGGGATCAATAAAACTGTAGCAATTTTTTGCTATGGAGCATACAAATACAGCTACGATTTTACACTTTTTTCTTAGCTATGGTTATGATTTATATAAGTTGATCAGTTTTCAATTATTCTCTTAAATCCGATTGGTAACCTAGCATAAGTTCAGGAACAACAACAACAGAACAGGAGAATGTGCTTTTGGACAAGCAGACTAAAGAAGATAAATCAGTACTTTACTCGACACTAGTAAAGAGAAGCTATCCTTCGAAATCTGTGTGTATGCACTCCTTTGGGAGTAATAATATCTACCCATGCAGTGTAGTTGTCCTCTGCTTGTGTACAGGCAAATCCTTCACTACTGGTTTCCTCCAACTTCCAGAAATAAGTGGCACAAATATTGGGTATCAACAGGCAAAGACTAAAATGAAACCACGCCAAGAGTGTGTGTGTGTGGATGTAAAAGGTTTGTTCAGTTAACATCTAACTGAAATGATTATCTTACATCTTCTCAGAAAGTTAATAAAGTCTCAGTAGGACAACTAGCATGCCCCCCACACACACAAAAAAATCATGTTGGTTGTAAAAGCCCCTTATTTACTCATCCGTGAATACACCACTGACCACATAGAAAACTTAATACAGACTAATATCCTCAAATTGAATTTTCTAAGTCTTTCCTAAGCCTATATTGCACACCGGAAAAAAATACACGAAAGTAAGCTAAACTTTTTTTTTTTTTTTTTTTTTAATATAAAGAAATATCCATTAGGAAGAACTGAAATCAAAACAGTAGAAAGCTAACATTTAATAGAAAACAGTTTTAGACACAAAACATATGCAAATCTTCATGCAAAAGAAGAAATCCATTTTACTTCTTAGCATAGTGTGATTTCATTATGAACAGCAACAACTTCCTGAAAAAGCAGAAGGCTTACAAGATAGACAGACTCTTTCTTTACATCGGTCACCTTTTCTTCACTACCTATAAGAACACAAAGAATTGAAATATTCTTGACCCTCAATGACAAAAATAAAGCCTTTTTTCATTGTAATTCAAATCCAGAAATCTAATTAATTGAAAATACTGAAAACGTGGTCAAAGAAGTGAAATTTTAAAGGTATTTCTGCATGTGATAAATGATTAATGCATGAATTAGCAAACAATTAAATTTACTTCAACCTTCTTCCAGACAGTGATGGTACCAAAGAAATTTGTGTGGAAACAATCTACTACTTACAAACTATTTGTGTGCAAGCATACTGCATGCACAATGACCAACTTATATAAAGATGGCATACTTTCCTCGAAACAGAAAATATTTTTATAACAAGGCTAGTAAGGAATTAATTTCACTCCAGACTCAAGAATAATCTCATCACTTTTTGTGCACTGTGTCTGAAAGATCTATTTTGCAATCAGCCAACCAGCAGCCAGCTTAAGATCTTTAAGCAAAGCAGATACTGAGCACAACTCAAGAGTCCTAACAAACACTAAGTTTTGCAAATGAGTCATACTTCACTACTGTCAGCAAATGAGATAGAAGAAAAACGTACCTCCACTCTATCCTCTTGATTTATTCCTAAAATAAGCTATCCTAAAGACCAGGGAAGACAGTGAATTCACTACACTAGCTTGAAAAACAAAGATTCTGCTGGACAAGATAACTTGTCAGGAGGTCATACGCAACACTTGGGAAATTTGCTGGCTAAAATACAAGTAAGACAGAAGCATTACTTTGCTTTTTCAGCCACTGCATGAAGCAAAACTTCATAGACCAAAAAGGGATAAACAACCAACTCCACAATACAGAACTTAGTAAGCTATTCAAACAAGTCTTTATACTTACGATTTCTTCACTGTTTCCAGTGAACTAAGGAGAAGAGGGGGAAAAAAAACCCTGAAAATTCAAAAAGAAAAGTTCCCTTCTGTGGTGCAGAGGGGGAAGATATCTGCATCTTTTTCTCTATTCATACTGGCTTTTCTTTCATCTTGTTCAAGAGTAAATGGTATTATTGGTTATAGAATGGGAAGAACAATTTATTTTCCCTTTGTGAAAAAGAATCTTCATTACGCTTGTTAAGAAATCTTAATTTTTTACCACTGCAAACAGTGCAGCATTCTTCTACTGAGTCACTTTGGAAACATCCCTGATTCACATTAGAAGCACTACTTAGCAAACAAAAGTCAAAGAGTTTAATATATGTAACTAGCAAGACAACTTACTTCTTGAACTAGTAACAGCTAAACTAAAATTCAAAACAGAAAGAAGGTAAAACAAGATTTGTAATTGCCTTTCATGAAGCTAAATATACAACTGGCAAAGCACAGCGAAGAGATAAAGCTAGGCTGCGCTAGTCCTTCAGCTTGCACCTCCTCTTCCTTCTGCACACATCTCAAATACCAAAGTCTCTATGCAGCAGTTGTAAAGATGAAAACACGACAAAATTTGTGCAAAGAAGTTAACTGCATTGACTAAAAAAAACCCAATTTTTGCAAATATTAGTGATACTAAATCACAACAAGGCATTTTAGTTACTATGAACAGGAGAAAGCAGAACCTTAAGGCCCGAGCTTAGTACATTTGATCACCAGTGAGGGTACTGACACCTAAGAGCTTAGGTTGTTAGTTTAAAAAAAAAAAAAAAAAGAAAAATCAAACTGAAATACAATCGTGATGAAGCCGCTATCTCTCATGAAGTTTGTACTGATACAATTAGTACAATATTTTTACAACTCCACAGTAGTGGAATTGCATCAACAACATAACATTGAACAAACAATAGTACTTTCTTCAGGCTGCATTCTACCCTACTTGCATTCCACACCCATAGTAAGAAAGGTAGTTCTCAATACTAACTGTATTCAAGAAAAGAGAAGCTCTCATTCTAAGTGCCTCCAATTCTGTATTTCTTTAACGAGATCTTAATACATGAAAGCTAATAATCAAAGTTAATTTGAAAAGTAACAAAGAACACAATAATGGACTCAGCAACCAAAGTTTGTTTTAGACTTCTTTAAAACACAAAATGCAGATTTGATTGCACCACACAGATGCACCCTCACAGGATTAAGCATAACTGGCACAAATAATCAGCAGTAGAGAGTCACCAGTAATTTAAGAGCCAAAATGCAAAGGACGATGCACGCAGGGTTCCCAAAGAGCTTGCACTCCAGTCATTTGTTCCATTTCAACGCATCTTTGCTAACACTGCTCACATCTTTATGCTTGTCCATATACTGCCAGTACTAAGCAAGCCCCTCTGTGCTCAGGTAAGTATGCAGCTCCTACCTATTCATTTCAATTTGGTGTGTGTGCAACAGCTGAAATTGGTGCATTAGCTGAAATTGGGCATTCACATGACCTGTGGACAATTTAAGACTATTACAGAATGGAACATTATAAACTCATTCAACAATGTCGAACATGTTCAGATTAACAGTTAACAGTTTATTAGTCACATGCAATTTGCAACAAGAGAAAAAGAACCCCTAGATGTGCATTCAAAGACTTTCTTTTTTAGAATGCATATTATATTGGTCAAACTAGAAAATGAAACAGTCACTCAACTAACTCACAAGATCATTCAAAAACAGAGTTAAGAAAACAACTTCATAGACATGCAATGCCCACCTTCTACCTGTCCTAACACAGCCAGCTGTGGAACAAGAATGGTTGGATGTCACTTGTGACTGGGTCTGAACACGCACATATGCAAATACGGGACTATTCCTTCATTAAGTTTTCAAGTGAACATTTGAGAATGTAATGGCTGCGTAACTACGAAGGTTACAAAACACAAGCTGACTATTTCATAGTTGTCTATATTACCAGAAAAACAAATCTGAGGACAAAGTAAGAGATAAACACTATGTCAATTACTTAAATGAAGTATTCTTCCAGTATGTTTTGTCGTTTTGTTTTTTCTTCTTTTTTTTTAAATTTTTTTTTTTTTCTTTTTTTAAATCACCTAGTTGAACTTCATCCAGAAAACAAGTTCTGTCAAGGCTTTATAGTACAAATAACCTCAGGTGAAAAACTGCTATGTAAGTAAGGGCACCAAATCTTGGAATACGACTAGGTGAAACAGCTGCCTTCCCCCCATCCTCAAGAAACAGTCAGGTGTCTTAGTTCTGCAAACTGAATATTTGAGAATAAAAACATTTTTGCTTTAAGCTTCTGAAATACTGAAAAATAAACAACTTCATGAAATACAAAAACTCAGCACCAAATAAGAAGACATACTTCAAACCCAAAGACCAAAGGCTAAATAAAATACCACAGCTAGAACATTTAATATAACTAAAGATATCAATAGTTTTTTAAAGCTTGACTAGGGCAGACATTTGGTATCTGTGAGGATTTATTACTGAGATTTTCCATGAGCATCAGTAACAAATGCTCAGCAAATAATTGGAAACAGCCTCTCTTCTCTGCCAACGTAGCTTTTCTTTCCAGATTCAAACTGTGGGCTTTTAAATGACACAGCAGTGTGATTCATATTATAAAGGAGTGGTGATGAAATTAATCTAGTTTTGCAAATCCACTACTGTAGTAAGTGATAATTACCTAGCAATAATTAACTAGTTTTGCAAGATATATACAAAAAATATATAATTGATCTCTATTGCCCTGAATTTTCCTTGCATTTCGTTGTCCTGCCTTATGTGCAATTCCCTGGGTTGCTTAAACAAAAATTAATCAAAAGAAGAGAGGAAACTAGTCAAATTTTCAACTTTATATTTAATAAATTGAAATTATTCAGCAAAAAATTAAAGATAAGTTGAAAACATCACATTCTGTCTTAGGATGCAGAACTTAGTTGTTTTGTTCTGTTTTGTTTTTAAGGGCGTTAGCAAATCCAGTTACTGTTGCTGTAGAACAGTCAGTCAGTGACATTACAATGTAAATGCTTATATCAAACACAGAAAAAAAGCTTTCTGAATCAAAGTCTTGCAGTTACGGTTTAAACCTTTAAGAATTACAACTAACTGACAAAGTCACTAGGTTAAAAGACCCTGTGACCCAAGATAGTCAGGACTATGAAGATGCCACTCAGAAATATCCTACTTGGAAAGAGAATTGGAGGCAGAGTAGAGGAATGGGCATAGTAAGAACTAAAACCTGCTGCAGGCTATATTTACCATACTGTACAGGTTTTTGGTTTTTTTTTTGTGTGGGTTTTGTTTTTGTTTTTGTTTTTGTTTTTGTTTTTTTTTTTTTAAACAGTAATTATGAACTGTCCAATAGTACAAAAATTGGAGCGGTTACAGACTATGAGGCCAAAATGCAAATTCTGAAGTGACCTTCAGAGACCGGAGGAACAGCAGCTGGAATCAATTGAAGACAAGTTTGGTACCAGTAAATGAAGTTCTACAGTCAAGGACAGAAAACAGAAATTGAAAATATGTCAGAAAGGAAGAATGATGATCAGCAAGCAACTATACTCATTTAGTAAGCCAGTTTCACCAGGCTTTCAGTGACAAGAAGTAACCACTCCAGCCACTGGAAAAAAAAAAAAAAAAAAAAGAAAAGAAAAAAAAAAGCACACAAAGAAAACTAGTAATAAAAATATCAGAAGAACATTAATAATAAGAAAACTAGCAATAGTTTTCATAGCAAAGGAAGTACATTATGAAGTGTACTTATTGCCCCAGTTGCAAGTTTTAAAGGTTAGCCATGCTCAGTATTATGTAATGAGTGAAACATCTGCAGCCCTGGAAACATTCTTTGCTAGAGAACGCTTTCTGTAATTGGAAACTCTGTTGGAGCAAAGTCAAATATAGTAGCCTGAAACAAAAATAAAACAGTAAAGAAAAAGACAAGAGACAATAGTCCAGCAGTTAAGTGCCATCTGGGAGCCCAAATCCTAGACTTTTTTTTTTGTAGGATTTTTTGTGCTTTTTTTTTTTTTTTTTTTTTTTTTCTCCATGGTTTTTCTTTGCTGTTCTTCGAGCAGGTAGGGCTGGACAGTGTTTTGTGTGGAGAGGTCAAAAGGAGGGACAAAAAGATGTTCCATTTCAAATTCAGCTCAGAAGTTAACCAAGTAAACTAAAAAGTCTGATACTTGTTCTCTCTACTAAGAATTGAAAGTTATTAGAACCAACATTATTTTGCTAGAATCTCTACAGACAGATTTGCCAGATCATACAATCATACTTCCATTTTGTTTCTGTTAGCTATTCATAATACAGAAAAGCACATGCTTCTTGAAAATCTCCTGATATTACAGGTGTAGAATACCCCTTTTGCTGATTTTGAGGAACTGTTTTACATCTTTTCATCTTTGGGTGTACAAACACAGCAGCAGACAGACTGTCACTCTCTACAGATCCCTCCATTGACAACCTTATCACAGGAAGCCTAAGTCGCTTCATCTACAATTTCAGAACTCCACAGCCTATACCCACCCCACTAAACACATTCCCAGTTATTGAGAGGATGACTCCCATTTTTATCCAGCTCATGACAGTAGCATCAAAACACTTGGTTTCATGTCAGCATTTTCATTCTCTCCCTGCTGCTTTTGAAGCTTGGCAGGAGCTTATTAACACTTCAGAAAGACTGTCTTTTAATCCTCTTGCCAATTTCTCATTAAGAAACACTCTTTTGCCAAGATGGCTTTAAAAAAGTCCAAACCACATGGTTGATAGCAGTTTGAATATTCATGTTGTTTTTTGTTTTGTGCTTTTGTTGGCTTTTGTTTTATGCTTCACCAATAAGGAGGCTAGAGGATGAGCTTTTTGTTCTTTACGCAGCACCAGCCTTTATCAAATTCTTAATCTGCAGCAGTTTTGCAATGAGGGTTTGTGCTAGCCCTTCTGCAGCAAATGCTCCAAGACCTTGCCTATATGCTATTTCTGCATCTCCATTGCAGCAACCACTTCACAGATTACTTGCAGTGAAATTACTACAAACACAAATCAAACATAAATGCCTTAAAGTGGGTGCCTTCAGCTTTCAGAACTGCTTTCTGCATTGTCAACTGTTTAAGAAAAACCTTTACAGACAAAGAACAAAGAAATGGGTAACAGCAACCTCAGAAATTGCATTAACGGTCAACAACTGCCCCCCATATTTCTTCCTCCAAAAACAGAAATTGTTGCTGAAATTTACACTGACAAAGATAACCTTCATTCTCAGATAAGAATATTAACACTGTATATCCAATGTATATTTTCTTATTTCTTTTATTCTGAACTGTTCAGTTACTTGTGAGGCAACAAGAAATATACATACTTTTTTTTTTTTTTTTTTTTAAATCACAGAAGCTCATCAACACCAAGAAATCTTCTCCCCTCTTCTGAACTCTGCAACGTATTTTAAAAACCTTGCATTTCCAACTCTTGAAATCCTTAGTTACCTTACCCCTGTTTCCTGCTGTGCTTACTTACAGCCCTGAACATATATATGGGAGAACTAAATATCTGAATCCGTTAAAGCCTGAATGTACATGAAATGAGATCATTATGTGTACTCCCAAAGAAAACATTTTTGAAAGATCATGCATCATAAAGATACTACTTACACAGACAAATACATCAATAAGCATTTTTCTCCAGCAACAAAAAGCTATTGAAGAATAGGAAGCCTGAGATTTTGTGATGAAACACTATCATTCACCAGCTGGCAAGTAAATGTGAAGGCTGACCCATATTTAGACATTCCTTATAATTATCATCTAACAACCAAAATATCTCTGCTGTGTTACTCAGCATTGGTGGAGTTCTCAGACAAAACATTTACTGTAAACTTGATTTTCTGGGAATAAATATACAGCCTTTAAATAGCAAAAGTGCTTAAGTATGTTCATTTCAAAGAACATACCAGCTGAGCTAATAACACAAAAAGCAGGGAAGAAACATTCGTGTTTAAAAGTTTCAGCCAATGTTGTTAACAGTGTCCAATATATCTAAAAATCTGAAGAACTATCCCTTCGGAGAAGCCAAAGTTAATCTATGATAGGACTTTGAAAACATTCGGAAGGCAAAGATGAGTACTGAATCCACAGTGCAAAGGAAACACAATGCATAAATCAGTATGGATTTACTGTTTAAAACCATTGTGCTCTTCACATTATTGCTATTACCCTTTGTTACTATAAACATCCATTTTTGTCAAAGTTTAACACATTCACTTCTGCGTATATTAACATACAATCATAGAATATCTTGGGTTGGAAGGGACCCATAAGGATCATTGAGTCCAACCCCTTGATATGCATGTATATCAAGGAGAAGGGTGGGTACCTACTCCAATGTAAAATACTCTTAATAAATGTTTTTTATTTAGTTGCAAACAATTTAGTATAATGAAAATAAATACATTCTCTTGAAAATAAAAACAAACCTGTTTTGTTTCCTGAACTCTTTAAAAAAGTCAGACAATATTTCCCACATGACTCTCATCAGCACAGCCCCATCGCTCCACCTACACCCAGCTGCTATGGTGTATGCACACACAGGATATCACCATTCAGAGTGCACTGGAATTCACAATTTCTCACTCCACAAAAACAAACAAACAAACATCAGCTATCACAACCTCTTCCCAAGTACACCATGTTGTAACATCTTCACTCTTCTCAATTTATAAAACTCCCCACTGCAGTGATTTTAATGCTTCCCTTTCTTTTGAGATTTTTTTCCTTCCTTTGTCATTTCTTAACAGGGCTAGGGCAGCAACAACACTGAGTGCTGACAAAAAGAGCAGGGACACAAACAGAGTCATCTGCAGTAACTTTGTAGTTAACACTCCAGCAATTCAAAAGCAGGCACTCTAACTCAGATGATCAACCCAGTCTTCGTCCCTTTGAGGAAAGTCAGCACACAAAACAGAGAGGTGACAAATCTTCAAGGACTAAAAAAAGCTGGGTAGGATAACTAAATGTTGATAGCAAAACCTGAAAGAAACTTCTCTTCTGCAACTCAGAAGAGCTTTCTATTAGATTACATCCATTACCGCTGAACAAAATGCACTGCTGAATAACACCATAGTCTCTGCTTAAGAAAAAAAGAGGAAAAAAAAAAAAAAGGTATCTATCTATAGTTGACAAATCACTAGAACACCACCTGCCAACTTTGCTGGAAGTATCGCAGGCCACATATCAAGCTTGGAAAGTATTTTACCTGTGCTATAAATGCCACAACGCTATAAAAGAATTTTCATTTCTCTCAAGCAAGCACTTGAGTTAAACAAAAGTTAAGGAGTTTTAAAAGGACACAACAGGCACTCAAGGCTCAAAGCACAACCTCTCTTCTCTGATTTGTGCATCACCAGTTAGTGCAGCTAGGGAAGTATTTTGAAGTTAGAGGACTTACCTTTAAGACCTTTTCCCCCTAACAGAATTGGTTCAATCATGAAGATTGGTTTTGAAGTTAATCATGAAGAATGGTTTTGAAGTTAACAGTGTATGCTGTGTACATGCACTACGAATCTCACAAAGAAGAAAGCAGAAAAACTATAAAATGACTACAAGCAGCATTTGTTCTGTTTTCTTTAAATTAAACTGAAATGTCACATTACTCACTTCATTCACGGTGAATGAGTCATCATAACCCAAAGGAATTTAAGGTCTTCACATATAATTATCTTACATGACCATGTATACAACAAAAGTTAGAAGAACAAAGGCAATGACACATACATCAGACTTAGCAAATGACACGCACGAGGCACATACAGTGATTTTGAAAGGCAATCTTTCTCTTTGACCTACTCATTCCTGCACAACCTATTCCTTCATTTACTAAGCATTATGTAGGCCTGGGTTGTTGGTTTTTACTTTTGTTTTTGTTTTTTTTACACAGAGGAGTTGCACTAGCTCAGCCAGGACTGAATAAAAAAAGTTATCTGCAAAGACACAAACGTATTATGGTATAAGCTTCAGTGTAGGTACAAAAATCAAAACCAAATTTTTATTTGCAAAGTCTGTTTCTACTTACGACTTGTGATTTTCTTATATCAGTGGGGTTTCAAGTTTTAGTTCATTAATATACCAAACATTAATGATTTTCTTCCTCTACATTATCCAGGGAACAAAGCGAACAGTTTTACATAGTAAGAATTACTACTTCAAGCTTAAAACACAAAAGGAAAAACAGACAGAACAGCAAAAAAAATCCTTAAAAACATGCATTCACTAGTGCAGTGCATGATTTTAAGGTTGGAACACAGTCCAGTCTTTCACTGCTCAGTCTAACTGCAAGAACACACTTCAGGGGTAAAGTTAACATTGTGCAGGCGATATGCAGGCGATTGCTTTTTCTGGTTTTATCAGAACTTCAAGAAACCAATAATTTCTTTATTCAGGAAGATCTTCCTTGTTACGTCCTGCTTACACTTTGATATTCAGAACAGGAAAAAAAAAAAAAAAAAAAAAAAAGAAACCACAATGAGGCATATTGCACCAGTAACATCTTCCAGTATTCTATCCCACACATTAACCAACCACATTTATACATCACAGTAGTTACAGTAGTTCAGGACTTACAAAAATTCACAAGAAAGTGACTTTACTCTTCTTCCTCCTGCTAAATCCTAATTTTTATTTGTAGATATTTGTGGGAGCTATTCAGAAAAAAATAAGGTTTCAAATAGCTTGAGGTTTCAAATAGCTTTGCTAGGTTCCTACCTACAAGAACTGCAAAGAGGAGCTTCAAAGGCTAATACAGTGCAGCTACAGTGAGGCTTTTACTGGGAATTGCTCCCTATAAAGCTAAAACTAACTTCTGTAAATATTCTTCTTTACGTCCTTACATCCTCAGTGGTTTCAGAAGCTTAACAGCTACAAGACATACATGTTTTACAACCGTTAAACATTTTTCAGGCTATCCATATCCTTAAAGGGATTTCCTTTGGCAAACACATGGCATACTTTTAATGATTTATGGAATCCTGCAAAAGACGCTGTCTATGTTTTCAGATTAAAAACGAGCAAACAAACAATCACAACTCAACAAATAAAAAACATCAGTGCAGTAAAGCTCACGTTATCTTCAAGCAGAACAATTTTCTGCTACGTAGATTTAGATAGCCAACATATTCTCATTAGGGTCATTCACTACTTAAAGCATAAGCAGAAGGACTCAAAGTGCAGAGAAAACAGTGAAAGTAGTGGTCTAAGTTATGCCCTAGTCTAGGCAAGCTGTTGCTATTACTTCCAAGGATGGCTGGTTGATCAAATAGTGAAAAACTGGACACACCTGTTTCCAGATTTTGCAATAGTCTCACGCAATGATTAAAAGTAACTGACCGAGTAACTTGTTGCTGTGACTCAGCAGTTTGCTTTATGTTTCCTTTCTATAACTTTCCCTGACACACATACCTGTGGAAGTTTCAAGACTTAGATATCCAGCCATACTTCACTTTGATTTCTTGCTTTTCCTGAAATGAAGTGCTTTAACTTCTTCATTCTGTGCTTCCAGCTAACTGCTCTCAAGTTGTAGTTCTCTTTCTCCCATTTTCAACCACATGTTCGTGTCCTCTTAACGCAGTAAGACTCAGTGTATGCATTACAGAGATGAGGCAAGAGGATATCTTACTTGAAGACTTCTACCTATATCAGGTTTCTTATCTTGGTAAGAGTCCAGTTTCTTTCCCAAGGAATAACAAAGAAGGTTAGAGCCATGCTATGTGACACCAAGAATAGCATCACTAGGTTGCCCTAGAGGGGAAAAAAGAAAAGTTTTGCTTTCACCAGTAACACAATGCCTCAACACAAAAGACTTGCAAAGGGGAAGAGGAGCACTAAAGAATGCATCAGTGGCTGGACTTCAGCTCAAGCATTACTGATCAAAGTCTGTAATTAATTAGAAAGACAAAAGCTATCACTGAAATGGGCAGGTTCAGGAGAAAGCAAAAACATGAAGTTCTTTGCCTCTCTACTGAAAAACCGTGAAGTTTTGTAGAAGAGTTGCAATTCGTTCAGAACTAGAAAACACTTTCATTTCAAGAGGAAGAAAGCTTCAGCTACCTTGGAGACTCGTAATTGTAAACTCAGCTTTTGCTGCCAGAGCTGAACAGCTTAATTTGCAAGTCAATTCCTGATTTACACTATTTTTTAAC